>NW_008236640.1:861493-870491 GCF_000691975.1 Corvus brachyrhynchos | reverse complement strand
TCCTTTATCCTCCACAGCCGAGTGAACCTTACAACTGTTCTTCTACTCTGACTTTTCCTGTAAGGGCAGATCCCTGTGCTGAAGATCAAGTAGTCTCTTCCTTCTCAAACAGGGGTAAAAATGCTTTGGAAACCCCTCTTGAGGTCACAACAGCACCTTCATAGGGCAAGGGCTGCAGGAGGGTGACACCCTAGCAGGAGGGTGACAGTCTTTAAGGACAACACACTTTATATGCTGCATATCAAGCCCTTGGTTCCCACATACTATTTATATAGTCTGATTAATATTTTACCATTCACATACCAGGATATTTATTACAGATGGTAACTTCCTCAGTACTTGTAAAAAAAACCAAACAAACCAAAACAGCTTATAAATCAAATATAATATAATATTTCTATTCCTCATGCTGAATTTTTTATTATTATTTAGCCTATGTAAAGTCTGCTCCAAAGCAGAAGAGTGAAGGAAGACACTTTAAACCCAGCAGCAAAGGATCCCGTTCAATAAATGCAAGAGCTTACTGCCACCAAAAGGAAAACAGTGGGATTACTCCACATGGAAAGGAACTATCACCAGCGGTCTAATACTGTAAATTAAACTTATGTAAGAAGCAGACATATTTGGTGTTTTAAACCAGATAACCTTTCAAAAACCCAAAAAAGCTGGGGGGTGAGAATTTGCAAAAGTTGATCTCCCCTAGTTTCTCAGTGTTTTGCAGCCTTAAGGGACAGAAGGCTGGGAAGGATGAAGGCAGAGGGCAAAACACAATTAACACAACAACATTGAAATTGCATGGTTCTCCAGGGCCAGCCATCCTAGGGCTTTGTTCTGCCTTCCAAGACATTCCACAGAAAAAATCAGATTTTTTTTTTAAGTAAATGTAATAAAGAAACATGATTTCATGACAAAATAAATTTGGCATTTTAGGATCAGCTGATCCATGCATATTCAGTAGATCGACGGGCAACAAAGGAAACAGCTGTAAGAAGTACATCATAATGACATCTTTTATAAGCATAAACCCAGGATTACTCTCTATATAATCCAGGGGGAAAAAAATTAAATATTTTGTTGCTGCAGTAAATATTATAGACTTTTGTGGCACTTATTCATCTCCATGCTTTGCACAGGTGGAATGCAGAAATGTATTGGAAAGTCCTTCACCTTATTTTATGCTCAGCTCCAGTGACAGCAAGAGGCTGATTTATGGTCCAGATCCATGTTTACTGCTCAGAAGACATGAACTACTACAGCAGTTAAGTCACAAGGGCAATGAATCTCTCTGCTTCCAGACTTTCTATTGCTTTCCTGCTGTTTGCTCCCCTTCCTTCACCACCCAGAGGAGGAAGGAAAAAAACAAGACCACAAAAAGATAACAAAGACGTATTTTCCCCCAGCTTCTGCAATTTTAATCATACAGATTTTTCACAATTAATTATCAAAACTGGAATAAATATGCTCAGAAATTAATATGGCAATTGCCAAGGAAGGGAACAGGCAAATCTTGCAGTAAGTTTTGCTTCTTCAGGTGCCGAGGAGACACCAGCACCCAAGAGCTGTGTCCAAAGACCAAGATGTTGTAAGCACAGAGGATCACTTTTGAAGTTTGCTGCTATCAGCAAACACAGTGTGACACAAAAACCCTCCAGGTTTCAAGTCAGGGAGATACTAAAACAGGAAGACAAGTTTAAGCCTCCCTACTTCCAAAGCACAGTCCTAATATCAAACTTTCCCCCCCAAAACTGGCAGGTGTGAAGGAAACAGGGACCTCCAGAACGACCAGAAGGCCAAGCAGTTCTTTTAGGATGCTCTAGAGCAGAGATCCTAAAAGTATCCATGGTACTTAGGTATCACTTCCTTTAGGTTACCCACTAGAAATAAGCCCCGCAAAATCCACACACACTCAACATGAAGCTGCACCTGCACAAAGCAGTTTGCTTAGCCCAAAACTCCAGCTGTAAAGCTGCACTACACAAACTTGAGGTATTTCACAGAAATTTCTCCCATCAGAAGATGAAAGGCAGCCATGGAGACCATGAGACACTCCCTGATAACAGTGAGATGTTAATTTATGTTGGAAGGTGTGAGTGACCTCAAAGACCACAAGTGCTGCCAGTTTTGGCTCTTAAAGCAGCACGCAGAGAATGTGATGCCCTCTCCCCAACAGAACCTCATCCTCCTAAGCTCTGTGCCTGTTGTACAACAGTGGGTGAATGCCCACAAAACTTCAATCCCCTTGTGTCTTGTGGGGCCTGAATTAACATCATATTCAGCGTGTGACATCTCAATGGTGCTTGAATGAAAGTTGTATTTGAGAGGAGGGAAAGAAAAAAGCCCACAGACAAAACCAGAGAGCCCTACAAGAATCAGTCTTTGTGATCCAGCTTTCATTGCAGGCTTTACAGGGCATCATATGAATCTGATCATTAAATAAACAACAGAATCTTCATAAAAGCAGAAAGCAAGTGAGATCATCCTCATCAAATTCCGAATCTCTCAATTATATTTAAAACTACCGACCAGGTTTATAAATCTGGTCAAACAGCCTTGGGTTCACCCACAAGGTGGCAGTGGCCATCCAAGGTTTTAATACCTGGATGCTCCCTGAGCCACATGGAGCTGCCGGGAGCTACACTACGCTTTTCACTGTGAAGAAAAGCCACCAAAAAGCTCCATTACGGGGAAAAAGATCTTCTCCCTTACACATAAAGCAAAATCTGTTGATTAAGTAAAATGGCTTGCTTCATCATTAGATGTGCTTTCCCCCAAACACTAATTTTTTACAAGGAAATTGCAGTTCTTCTCAGAATGTAATAGGTATTTATTTCCAGGTCGCCTTTCCCCCTGCTCCTGCTCCGGAGGAGTGGCCAGAGAGCCCGAGGCACAGAATAACAGAATGAGATGAGCCGGAAGAGAACCACAAGGATCATCGAGTCCAACTCCCGGTCCTGCACAGAACACCCCAAGGGTCACACCCTGTGCCCGAGAGCATTGTCCAAACGCTTCTTGAGCTCTCTCAGGCTTGGTGCTGTGACCACTGCCCTGGGGAGCCTGTTCAGTGCCCAAGCACCCTCTGGGTGAAAAACTTTTTCCTAAACGTCTCCTGACTCAGCTTCAGGCCATTCCCTCGGGTCCTGTCCCGCCCGTTCCCCGCACCGGGCTGTGCCCGCTCGGGGATGGAGCCGGAGGTGTCACCGCGGACCGGACCGGGCCGGGCAGGGCAGGGCAGGGCAGGGCAGGGCAAAGGCCAGGCAGTGAAGGCAAGGTAAAGACAGAGACGGACGAGGTGAGGAGGATGAGGTGGGGGATGAGTAGTAAGGCCATGGCAGGGAAGGGAAAGGTAAGCAGGGCAAGGCCTGGGGTGGGTTTGCAAGGCAAGACAAGGTTGAGGGAGGCAAGAGAAGGCAAGTCAGAGGAGAGGCTTGCAAGGGAAGGGCAGGCCAGGAAAAAAGGGGTAAAGAAGTCAAGGTGGGGAATGGGTGAGCAAGGCAAAACAAGGCAGTGAAGGGGTAAGAAGGGCAAGGGTAGGACACAGAGGGCTCAGTAAGGAAGTGCGAAGTTGGAGCATGCACAGCAAGGCAAGAGACGGCCTGGAATGGCAAGGAAATGCAATGTTGGGAAGGGAAAGGCAAGGGAGGGGGAGGCAAGGCAGAGGAATCATAGGAGGAGCAGGCAAGGCAAGGCTTGTGGCCACCCAAGCCCGCTCCCGGCAGCGCGGAGAGCACCGGCCCCAGCAGCCACACGCAGTTTATCGAAGGCAGATCTACGGGCACGTACCACCGAGTCAGTGTACACTGAACCTGGTACTCGCTGAACGGTCCCCGGCGATTTCATGGAATAGGTGAAAGGTGTCTCGTTGAAGAAGTAAAGAAACACCTCCCAACCAAGCCCCAACTACATTAATCAGAACCCAACAGCAACCACCTGACTGGGTACAATAAATCTCTGCTTTTCGAACTGTTTTTTCACGAAAAATACTCCATTTCACTACTCACATATTTTAAGGAAACTTCCACAGGCTCGGCCCTCTATCCTTTGCTGAAAGATCCAGAGTTGACCACAAAACACGGGCCAGTTAAAACAAAGGTACTAATAAAGATCAAGTGTTTTCTCTGTGCACTATTTGATACAAATTTCAATATAAAAAAGCATTAAAACAGTCTGCATATACAAACATATTCTGTCACAAAAGAGACTGTGGGCTCTCAAAAGAGGTGCCTACAGAGTTTTCTTCTGCTAATACTACAGTGGTATTATTTAGCTCCCGATTTCAATCATTTAAACCCTTCACAGCTGCACTCTTTTTTATGACATAAAAGAAAAATCACACTGTCAGAAAGAGAAAACATGAGTTTATGATCAACTTGACCTGTTCTGCCTTGTTCTCTCTTCTGTTCTGTAGGTAGAGAACAGGCAAAGAACAAGCTGTCCTTGCGTGGGGGGCAGCACAAAGTACCTCTTGAAACTAGAAGTACAGGAAGAATTAACAGTAAACACATCTAAAAGTTTCTTCCACTGTCTCCATTCATTTGGACAGTGTTTTAAATGTCTTCTTTAGCCAGTGGTATTTGGATTAAACAACGTCTTTAGAAGCTTTAAAGAATCTGGAGATACAGGAGTTTCTTTCAATTGCTAGGAATGAATACATAGGATGAGAAACTTAGATCCATCTGGGTACAGTTCATCATTGCTCATATTTTAAAAGAAAAGGGAGCAGGGTAGGAACTCTTCATGGCTTATCCATATGACAATGGAACGCAACGTAAAATTTCTCTCTGGTTTGAATTTCTGTCCCTCGATGATGTGCTTTCTTCTGCTGCAACCAGAGGCATGTCATTAAGTTCTATGAGCAGTGCTGGTTTACTAACTTAGGTTGAGGTACAAAGACAAATTTGTTCTTGTAATTGCTTTTTCTTCTCAGATCTCAGCGTACGCAGGGCCTTGCATGAATACGGCAGAACAAATCTGGTGCCAACTGTGTGTCTTGACTTCAAAACCAGCATAAAATTACTCAGAATGCACATGGCAGCAACAAGTAGCCCGTGTTTTTAAGAATGTTATTTATTTTGTTTTTGTAAACAACCTCATTTTTAAAGAAATTAAAAATACATTGAAAAGTCTCTCTCTACATATATACACAGTACATGTTCAAATTTCACTTCACTGTGATGCCATGGTTTAAGCAGAAGAACAAAGAGTGCTTTGATCCAAAACTCAGCTGCAATACCACCACCTCTGGGGGCACAGCATCTTCCTGCCCTTCCAGGAACACTTCATTTTTTATCACCTGCACCACTTCACTTGTTCTTGATCACCTGCACAGTTTTTCTGCCGTAGTGGTAATAGCTGTAGGCAGATGTCACCGTTGTGAAAGCTGTGATGCACCTTTGGGGAAGAGAGTTCCTGTAAGTCATGTGGGTCTATAGACAATATTAAAAAGTGGTTTGGGTTTTTTTTAGCATTTGTTTTTAACTACACAGTCAAGAACCATGCTCCACAAAAATGCAGCTTACAGTTTATGTGCTGAAATTCAGTGTTAAGGGGAGGATTAGATGAACAAAGGATCTGCCATCCAGTGGTAAGCAGCATGCTTCAGTGTAACTGCATACTAGGACATATTTTCACCACACTAGCACTGGTTTTAGAGAAAACAAAAGATTCAGCAATCGATGCCTACATAACTTTCACTAGCTTGAGAACTGGCAGATATAAGAAACTATTCCCTGATAGTGTGAACAGGGAGCATTCAAACCACTCAAGACTTGAACTTACCATTTTCACCAAGTTCCAAAGCTAAAGGGTTCTTGCTTCAGCACCTTTTGTTTCCTTCCCAGACCACAGTTACTCCTAAATTAGCAGTGCTCATCTGTGTGAAAGGCTGACACCACCCTTGAGGTGGGAGTCACTGCTACAGCCCTGCCTGCCCCTCTGTTCCCCACTGCCCTCCCTGGGCACTCTGCCAGGGAGTTTCCAAGAATATTCACAATTGCATCTGGCAAATGACACCCAGATGCAATTCTAGATCTTGTTTTACCACCAGGATGAAAAACCACAGACTGTTAAGATCAAGGTTCATTCATAATTCCTTAAACAATTCCTGGTTTGGGTTGGTGGTTTTGGTTTATTTGGTTTGGTTTTTTTTTCCCTAGAAGACAAGTAACACTGGATTTTGCACTGCTTTTGGTTACTAAGTAATTCTGGCATCTGCTGTTCAGAGCTCTTTGTTCTGAACTCTTACCTAACAGCTCAGGAAAAATAACTGCACTTGTAACACCTGCAGCCAGCTGCAGTTCAGCTCAGATCACCAGTGACAGTGAAAGGAACAGCATTAGTTAAGGAGGCAAGCTCCTGTATGCTTGTTCTCACTCCATCCCTCCCCTTCCTTCCTAAAGTCTACAGGAATCACCATTTCTCCATGTGCTTTTCAAAGAGGCTGCAGAAAGCTGGATTTTGAGACAGTAGGTACAGTATAAAGCAAAAATAAGAATGGCTATTTTTACTGATCCCAAGGTTGCTTTTTCAGGGACACTTACGGCATGAACAAATGAGGAATCCACACAGCCTTTCTTCCTGCTCCCTTCTTCTCCATTGATCTAATTTATGTTTTGACTGTGTACCATGTCTATTCCAAAGACTTATTTCTAAGCTATTATTCCTGGATCTTAACTAGTTTCATGTGACCACTTTTTGCTTGTATAGTAAATTAAGTACCAATAAATATCTAATTCTGGTATCATTTAAGACTAAAGGTGTAAAAATTCAGGCATATGGGCTTATTTTTGTTCCACACGAATTAATCTCAATTACCAGTTTCTTTAGGAGCACATTAAATTATCTGGGAAAAAAAAATTAAGATATTAGTTACCATAATGTCTGCAGATATATGCTGTCCACATAATTGAAAACAGGAGCTGCTAAAGAAGCTGCCACCAAAATCAGCTGAACAGCTGTGTTCATCTGAAAAAAGCAAAATAGGAATTGTGAGCAACATGAAGAAGTACAGTGCAAGGAATACCAACACACACTTTTATTGCTGCTTTAAGGATTAGTCTAAATAAATAAAATTTATTTTAAAATCTCCTTTAATTAAGCATTTTACACTCTCAAAATTAGCACGTGCTTTGACAGAGCACAGTTGAAAAACCTTTCAGGACCTATGTAAATTGCCTCCAAATTAGTTGCAATAATTCCAAACTGTACTCAGAAGTAGTGGTAAATTATCCCCACCTTCCAAACCACCCAATGCCCCAAGTACCAAGGAGTTATCTTTTGTAATGAGTTACTGCTCTTACCTTGCTAATGAATGTTGGTTTTAATTGTGCAGTAGCGTAACAGGGGTTAAAATACCTACTCAGTGTTCTCTGTTGGGGGAGAAAAGAGGGAAAAAAAATGCAATCCTCGTACGTTCAATTTGATATACCTGTTCACATGATACAGACAAGGCAACTGTAGCACTAAAGAGCTGCACTGCTCTGTTGTGAGATTTATTACACATTAAACACAGGAAAAAAGTTATCAGTAGCTCTGACTTATCTTTAGAAAATGTATTTTATGAAACACTGCCCTGCTCAGAAATCTAGCTGGCAAAGAACAAGCATTACATCTTGTAACCATCAAGTCTCAAGATGAAAAATCTCTTGGCCACAACTTTGCTAAAAACTTCTTAATTTATTTTTTTGCCATGATTCCATGTTTTTAATGCTGTGCACTCACCGGTGGAGAAAGAGTTTTGTATCGCACGTAAAAAACAGCGGCAATGAGCGCTGCATCCCGCAGGATAATCATGGAAGTCAGTGGAACTGGAAGATCAAGCCAACACCAGCCAGTGAAAAATTGTGTCCGTGATTAAATGTAAAACACAACCAAAAGAGCAGAAAATACGAAGACAAAAGAACCACTCTCGAATTCTCCTGAATGAGTTCTACCCATCACTGAGGAGTTTAACACAACTCCTGAAAGGGTTTAAGCTGAAGTCCTAAAACAATCCAGTCCATGAAAAACAATTTTATATAGCTACTAACTATTTTTGCTTTAAAGAAAGTGCATTGAAAAACGGCAGTACATGCCAGTTGTTTAAGAATGCAGCAGCAGCTGCTTCCTGTAGGGTCCTTTGGAAAGTATTTAATAGGAGGAAAGAGCAACTGGCAAGGTAAGAGTTCCAAGAGATACACAGTTTTCCTTCTGGAAACACAAGAAATGTTGCTACACATAAATTGACCTTGTTCGCCTTATCTAGTACACACAACAGCCGTTTCCTCACCTGGGATAAGGTTTGCACACGTTAGGCTCACATAGAGCACGCTGATGAGAATTTTATCTGCCAGGGGATCGAGAGCACTTCCCAGTGCTGACTTCTGATTAGCCCAGTTCCGTGCAATAAATCCATCCAGCTAGGAAAACCAAAATTCAATAGCTCTCTGTTAGAAGAGTATGAACCAAAATTGCTCACGTAGGCTACTGTTACAGAGATATTTAATGTATAACAGCAGGTAAAATGGCGAGTTTAACTATGATAAAATGTGATACCTCTTAGCTGACACTTGTATCACAAAAACAACCACCAGACGCACAAGCACTGAGTGGCCAATGCCCACCTGGGGCCGGTCATGGAGCTCTGACCTCCCTCTTTCCTCCATTAGCATAAAGTCCCCTTTAGGCACCTGCAAATTCCCTTTGCAACACCACAAAACATATATATATAGCATTCCTAGAAATCAACAACTATAAAAATGAATCTGTTTTATCCATTTCCACTCTATGTTGGAGTCTAAGTTTCAGTGCATGTCCACGGGATCAGCGTGAGCCCACTGTCCCAATGCCTTTCCAAACTGATGCAGACGTACCAGGTCCGTCACGCCAGCCAGGACAAAGACACCAAGTGCAACGCTGAAATTCTCTTCAACGATCAAATAACCTAAAACTGGCGCCAGACCCATTCTCGCCATGGACAGGATATTTGGGATGGTCCAGGGGTTTTCATACTATAAAGCAAGAA
>NW_008236640.1:858195-860337 GCF_000691975.1 Corvus brachyrhynchos | reverse complement strand
TTCCCGAACAAGCCCCTGAGGGAAGAAGGGAAAGGTTTGCTTTATCTTAAGAGACTTCTCAGAGAGCGCAAGTGCTCTCTTGTGCTCAGTACTTGCTTCTAGCCCGCGGTTGCCCGCATTTATTTTATCTCAAGGAGAAGCAGGAAGGAGTTTACTTTTCCAGGTGCAGTCTTTTATTTGCTCCTGAGGCGCGTTCCTATCCCCCAACACTGTACTAAGCTAAAATCGGTATCTAACACCTGCTTCCAGTTTGTTGGTAGAGCAGACCTTGCCCCTTAAGAGCTCAGATGTAGAACTATAATTTCATACTTAAAGCATTTCATCTTCAGACCAGTTTTCAGTTTCAAGTAGGTTGGTACCTTGGGGTAGGTTCCCAGCTGGGCAGCACTGAAAAGCGTGACATGTTGTTTGACATCCAAAGCTTGTGTTTTGGTACCCAAGGGCTGTGGAAGCTTGGTGCATGTCAGACCCTGATGTCGCTTAAACCAGAAGATGAGGCACTGAGCTTCAGTGTTTCTGCTTTTTTAGATCCATCATATCTTACCTGAGAAATAAAAGAGGGAGAACAGAAGAATGAGCACTGTGTTCTTGATTTTTAAAAATATATTATTCTTTATCAGGCGTGGGGCGTGTTTGGGGTTTTTAAACTCTTACACTGAAGGCTGCTCACGTGCCATTTCATTGCACCAGACCATGATTCTGATTTCATCAAAGTCAGGAAGCATTCAGCACTTCACTCGTGCTGAGCACACATTGTTCTGTGTCAGGAACAGAGTTACACAGAAACAAACAGAACCTGTTGGTGTTACAGATCTTGTAATGGCCATTAAACAGCTTGAACAAATAATATTTCTCATATATAAAGTTTAATGAAAGTCAAAATCCAATCCCTGCTTTACAAATTAAATACTCTAATAAGGATTTTTTTTTAAATCAGACTTGGATTTCAAACAAAACCTCGGCTTCAAAGACCAAGTTTCAAAGCAGAAAATCAAGTCAGTTTCAATAGAGTGTCATTTGGTAACAGCTATAAAATGGTGTTGTCTCAACATGAAACTTCACAACTTTCTGGAAACATTTCTAGACTTCAAATGAACTACAGTGCTAAAAGTACAGCTCATATCATCCTCTCATGAAAGATTTCTGGGTTGAAATTTGTGGGTCCAGCATGGCACTGTAATAATGTCAGTATAAAACCACACCTTCCACTCCTCGAGGATGATGAGGTGCATTATAGCCCTGCACAGTCCCATTTGGAATGGCAGACCTGTAGGATGAGCCAGGCAGCAATACCATGTGTCAGTTTGTCCTGTGGCAGCTTTCCAATTTATTGTCTTCAGGGGCATCTGCACCCCAGCAAACACCAGGGCTGTGCCAGGTGCAGCTCAGCTCGGGATGTGCCTCCCCACTGCAGGTCCCTCAGTCCAGTGGAACAATTGGGTCTGAAGGAAGTTCATCACAGTGATTCTTCTCACATGGTCTGAAGCTGATAAACTCTTGAACCTTTTTTCAAAAGGTAACCCTGATCATTTAGGGATCCAATAAAGCTCTCGAAATCAGACACCTGGGAAAATAAAGACAAAAATATCAAATTGGAGAATGACATCTTACCTGATGTAAAGCAACATGAACCATTTGAAAGAACTTAGTGAAATAAAGTGGGCTAAGAATAGGTCAGATTCCTTAGCAAACTGTTCACCTGCTAGGAGGTGTCATAGCATCATTCCCCCACTTTTGTGCTTTACTTACACACTCTTTTTATTGTAGTGTTACCCAGAGGTAGCATTCTTTGCTTTATGACATGCAGAAAGGCTACAGTTACATTTGTATAAATTCCAGTTCTGAAACAGAAGTATCTACCACAGAAAAGCATGATTTCTACAACTCTCCCTGATTTCCAGGTATAAAACTTTGAATGGGCAAAAAATATTCTATATATGAAGGTAGAATTAGAGTTACTTGAATTAAACTGAATAAGTAGTCAATGGAGCAAAAAGTAGAATTAGCTACCAATAATTCTGTTTGGCTGAAGCCCCCACAAGTACAGAATGCAAATCAATTACAGGGCAGAGTACGTTTGTGGCCATGTGTCCTACATGATGTCCCTATCAAGATACAGCCCTAGGATGTCTGCAGCAGGAA
>NW_008236640.1:846293-858181 GCF_000691975.1 Corvus brachyrhynchos | reverse complement strand
GAGAAGGTCATGCAGAAACATCAGAAATAGAGCAGGGACACCACAAGTCTAAATTTGGGAACAAAAAGAGGTGTTTCCTCTGGGGAGCCAGAGGGAGTGAAGCACTGAAACCAACATTGCCTTTCACAGATCAAACCAGAATCTTGCTCAGAACCAGCCTCATCAGTCAGATCAGCCCTCACCAGTGCAGGGAGTTGCTGCTGCAAACAGCTGTGAGGCCAGTGAAGCTTACAGAGACACTTCAGGAGCTCTGCTCGGCCTAACAGCAGTAAATTGGTTATTTCTGTTGTTATTTCTGTCATTGCAAAGAGGCACAGCAGAGGTGCCTTTGCTGCTCTCCCTTGGGCAATAAATAACTGTGAGTGGTCTGCCAGTCTGTTGTTGCTGGGGTGGCTGCTGGGCGAGCTCACCCGAATCTGCAGCTCCTTGGCGATGTGCCGCAGCTGCTGCAGGTCAAACAGGTTGTTGTAGGTCCTCTCTGCAATGCTGTTCAGGGCAGACACAAATCTCTTGGCCTGCGACCGATTGCTCATCCCAGACCCGTGCTGGGAACGCTCGAAGTCCAGCTTGCCAAACTCATCCGAGTAGGTCCCCAGCATGCTACAAACAGGTTACAAAAAGAGAGAAAACTCTCAGGAGATAAAAGCAAACATAGGTGGATTTGATTCCCAAAACATAACTGCTGGAGAGGGCTTTCAGAAGCCATGTAGAAAACAATCCACCATCAAGTCACTCTCTAGGGAACTTAGACTAAGCATTCATCCAAATCACTTTTGAACTTTAACTGTTCACCTGCACCAGAGAGTAATCCCATGGGAGAAGAAACCCTTCAGCAGCGTCTCATGTCTGCGTTACTGTGCACAGACACACAGAACCACTGTGGTCACACAACTCACAAGCCTCAGCAGCTGTATGTGACTTAGGGCTGCTGTCAGCTTTTAAAAAGCAGCCAACAAACCCAAATATTAGTATCATGGGCCTAAGCTTGATAAAGTGATTTCTTCACTGTGTTTGAAAATGTAAAGGAAAAAAGTTTCAAGTGAATGGTACTGTGATGCTTTATTTATTTTTAAAGCAGTGTTTTCTATTACCTGTATTTCATTATCTCTATTACATCCTCAGCATCTTCCTTGGTAGACTTCTCTCTTAATTCCAGCCTTGATCGTGCCTTAAAACAGAAAAAAAAAAAACCATAAAGGTTTAAGATATATCATAGCTGATGTGAAAAAGGGCTACAATCACTCTACAAGGGCTACAAGCACAAATTTTTGAAGCAGAGATAAAAGCCGACAGGATTAGAGGAAGATCTTTCTATTTTTTGTTCGTGTGCCAATGTCACCTCCTGCATACTTGCACTTTTAGGCTGCAGCTTGGAGTTTATTTGCTTTGTAGCAGTGTAGCCTTGTGAAGCAGCAGATCACAAATAGTGTTGTTAAGGCAGCGTTAGGGAAAAGGAAAACAGAAGCATTCTAAGTTCATGGTGGGCAGCAGGTTATTCCTGCCTGCACCTACTTTTTCTCCTTTTGGGGAATGTGACACATTCTCTTTCCATCTTCTCAAGGGCGTTTTACTTTATAAGAAGTTTTAAGGAGCAGTAGCTCTTAAGCACTTCTAAGCCTCTTGCATTCTCACTTCTTTTTTTAACAAAACAAAAAAGCACAGTGGTGAATAAGCTATAAAAAATGATAGGATTTAGGTAGTACCTTAGGAATAATCTCTGCTTTCAATCCCTTAAGCATTCTAGCTTGCATTTACCTCTGTCAGTCGAATCAGGGACTCCAGCTGCCTCGTGGTGATGGGGGTGCTGTCTGCTCCTTGGTTCTGTTTCCGGAGCTCGAGGTAGAATTCCTGGAGGACTTGTGCAGCCTCTGGAGATAAGTTTGGGTGGACGTACTGCCGAGCATATCCGACATACTTCCTCAGCAGCTGATGGGGAATGGCATCAAAGTTTTCTCCTGCTGAGATCTAACACAAAGAGTTAGATTTCTCTCTGTCAGAAGCCTATAAAATAAAAATTTTAATATCAAATCATCATCTTTATGCTCTATCTGGTGAAGTCACCACTATAAGGGCTTTAGTGCTTCGTATATGAACAGTGTACTTCAAGTCCCCACACTATGCTCAGACATCTAAACACACACACACACACTTGGCCATTTCAGAAAAAGCAGGCAGGGCTTCTCATCTGCAAGGGTAAGAAGTGCCAAATAGAATTCACTATAAAGTTAAATCCTTTCTCAAAAAGAGAAAATTCAAATTCCCAATTGCTGCAGCTCCACAGAAGACTAAACCATCACTGCTGATATCCCACTTCCAAAAGTGCAGGGGTTTAGCTCCAGCAGGAGTATTTCTCCCAAGATGTGGCATTTGACACTGTAAGTTCTCAAAGCCATCACTGAAGTCTAGTAAGAAATATGCTTCCTCTCCCATACTTTCCAAATCCATGGAGTTGCAGATGCCCAAGGATTTGCTTCCACACTGCTTTATTTGGATTCAGTACTCCATTGCAGATCATGTCATATCAAATTATTACACCCAGCCCAGTTGTGTAGCTCTCTCCTGAAACCCAACACAGCAAATTTCCTTTAGAGCATCCCATGCAGCAGCCCCAGGACAAGTCCCACCTTCAGCCTCTCGAGCAGGGGTCGGTCTGACGTAGCCTGGAGGACAGAGTGCTCCTGGGAGCTGGCCCGGGTCACCAGGGCACTGCTGCAGGCTGCGCGCCGGCCGGCCCGCATGGCCATCACGTGCTCGGACAGCAGGTGGTCGTGGTCCTCGTTCGGGGTGTCCAGCAGGATGAACACCAGATCAAATCTTGACAGCAGAGCACTCCCCATTCTGGAAAGACAAGGAACCACAGTACTTGGAGAAGAGGAAAAATTGTAGCAACTCTGTTGCACTTCAAACACATGTAAAAGATCCTGTCCTACTCATTTAGGATAAAGTAGAACAGCAATTTCTCTCTCAAAAGCCACTAAAAATTATTAAAGTTTGTGTTCACGCTCCAAAAAAACTGGAAAGCAACTGTACACAAGCTACAAAGCTGCCAGAAGCATCTACTCCTGAATGTGAGCTATAAATCAGCATTTCAGAAAGTGCTCACTTTAAGTTCTCAGACACTGTTTTGGCTTTGTTATAATGTCCTCCAACAGGGTTTGCTGCAGCAACAATGGATGTCCGAGCTGGCAGACTGCAGACAATGCCAGCCTTGGCCAGGCTGATGCTCTGCTGTTCCATGGCTTCCAACAAAGCCTGGTGCTGGTTTCCCATCTTATCAAATTCATCTATTCCACAAATTCCTGGAAGCAATTAAAACAGGACAAAGACTTATCAGACAACACACATTAACTGAAGGGCAAGTGTGTGCTACAATCCAGTGTTACATCCAAAGTCCAGCTTAGAACCCTAGGGACTGCAGAAGACACCAGCCAAAGTCTCCATTTCAGCCAGGTTTGTTTCCATTTCATGGCAATGCAGCCAAACCAGCCTGATTCGGGCATGCAGCATCCTTGATAATACATTA
The DNA here is from genome assembly GCF_000691975.1 of Corvus brachyrhynchos. Taxonomy (NCBI): domain Eukaryota; kingdom Metazoa; phylum Chordata; class Aves; order Passeriformes; family Corvidae; genus Corvus; species Corvus brachyrhynchos. The sequence goes on along the minus strand of NW_008236640.1, from coordinate 854,658 downwards.
AGGTGACAAAACAAGCTTTCTAAAAATAGACAACAAATCTCAAAAGCAAGTCCTTTTTCAAAACCAGTAAGAGTCCAGCAGTTGACATCAAGTCAGATTCCTGAACAAAAAAAATCCTAGTTCTTTGACCCAGTAAGTCTGGTATGTGAATTGCAGAACTGAAGTTTTCCTGCAATTGCCCCCAGAGAAGTCACTGGAGAAGCTCAGAACTTCCCACAGTGTGGAAACCCAGTATCATACTTCAAACAGACATTTTTAGTCCACAGTTAATTGAGTACTTTGGCTTATCTTAGACTCAGCAGCACACACACTCCTGCCCCTCACATGTGGCTACACAGAACCTGTGGCATTACATGGATTACCTTGATCTCCAAGCACTAAGGCACCAGCTTCCAAGGCAAAATCTCCAGAAGTGCCATCTCTGGACAGTGTAACAGTCAGGCCAGAGCTGGTGGAAGTATTACCACAAACATACACACCTCGAGGAGCGATGTTACACACTGCCTAGAAGAGAAACAAATACTTTTTCCCTCCCCAAAGTGAAGAATTTCATAAGCCTTATTCTGGAGAAATAATTCAAAGTAAACCCAAATTTGTTTCTTTCTACTTAACATGGCCCAACAGTAAAATCATAACTCCTTGCAACCCCAAGAGACTTCTGCAAAGCAGTAGGAGTAACTTTTCTTGAATGGCATTCTTTTTTTTTTAGTAACAATGTGAACGAACAAATCAGTTACTCTGTGCTGGAGAGTCCCCATTCAACAAAAGAATAATTTTTAAATTTTGTTTGTTAGGATGCAACTTGCGTGCAAATCCATCACTTTGGCTAAGTTATTGCAAATCATATCCTAACATAACAGGTCCATGTTAGAAAGACTCAGACTTTCTAAAGAAGGTCTAGGTGAATTCTGTCCCTTCTTCACTTCACAGTAATCATGGAAAAAGACATGGAATTAAAAAATCACTGAGTTTAAGGAAAAAAAAATTACTAATTGTCATAGTCATGCAGAAATGCCTACTGAGATCAAAACCCAAACACAGCAGCAGGTCACTTTCCCAAAAAGCCAAGATGTGTGCTAGCAACATAGAAATGGGGTAAGGAATGGAAGTAAACCTCACAGGAGAAGAGTTACGTGGTATTTAAAGTAGCATTTGTTCAAAGAATATTATTTTATTTCACAATGGACCAGCTAAATGAAGACAGGAAGGAGTGAGCCTCCTCCATGGGGAAAAGGGTTGGTGAAAAGAACTGTGTAAGGGCAGACAGCAAGCCTGTAAGCCTGTACTTGAAAGCCCATGGGCCTGACCAAGGACACCCGATTTGGTGTTTTAACAGGCTCCCTGGAAGGAGAGGACAGCAGGAGAGCCCTTTGGATACTGTCCTATACTTCAGGCATCCTACATGAAAAGATAGCTCCAGCCAGGCTCAGTCAACCCTTTGGTCTTAGCACAGTTATCCTACCATGGTTACAAGTCAAGATAACAAGGAAATAGAGGAAAACAGAAAATAGTAATAAAGGAAACCGTACTTGCAACATTTGACTTTTTCCTAATCCTGGATCTCCAACAACCAGAACATGTGGGTCTCCTCGCACTGGGATTCTGTTCTTGTCATCCACAAACTTCTGACATCCTCCAAACAAGGCCAGGGCCAAACCTGCCTTCACAATCTGTTGTGGTACAGGCCAACACTGGTAAGTATTTGATCGTGGTGACCAACACTGACAGCTCCCCAGAACTGGCTGTAATAACCTTTCCTTCTGGATCACTGAACTTCAGGGTCTAAGGCTGCCACTTCCCTGACACCAAAAGAGCCACAGTCACCTGTAAAAACAGTCCCTGCCCCTTCCCCCCATCCCAGATAAGCTCTGTGAATCCCTTAGGAGTTGAATGTGGCAGAAACATTTCAAACTGGAATGGCAAGCAGAGGTGTTAAATGACTTACCTCGTGGCCATAGATTGCAGGACAAAGAGAGCTGAAAAGCAAAGCACAAGGTCATATAAATGGAAGATAAATCATGTATTACTACAAACAATCCCTTGTTCTGTCTCTCATCACAGAACACCTTAACAAACATATAAAACCTTTGGGAAGCTGTTGCTGAATTTCCAACAGACATCAGCAGCATCAAATTTCTTGAAATTTTTGGATAATCAGAAATGATTGAAATAAGAACAGCTTTTCACTTGAGCCCTCACAAAGACAAAGGAGAAGCAGCTTCCCAGTGGTACCTGCACCTATTCTTCTCTTAATCAAGTAACTACCTGTAACTCTCTTTTTAAAATGCCAGTTTTGTGTTCTTTGACTCCACTGGGAGGGCCTGAGGGACACCCCAGGCAGAAGAGTACTTTTTAGTCTGAACTGAGGGTCTTTCACACCCTTTGCTCAGTCCTTGCACCTCTTTCCTCCACTGTAGAAAAGCAGAGGACAAAATGGTATTTGCAAATTGAATTTACACGGTGAGGAACAAAATTAACTAATCGCTTTTCTACCCAAAGCTTTCTAAGGTTGAACTAGAACACAGGTAACTTCTTGTATCCCTAAGCCCCTCCCAAAGTCCCAATATTCCCACTGCAATACTTTCATTCCCTCCCAAGTCCCCTTCCCACTGCAGTTTGTTAGATCTCTAGGACAGTTTCTATTGCACAAGGCTCAGATATTTCACAGCTCTAGGATGAGCTGTCACGTTTGTCTGAAGGTGGTCACACTGATTCATGTCTAATCCTAGACCTGGTCTAGGTCTGACACAACTTACTTCACAATGAGCCTGAACAGATTTTCCTCAGCTTGAATTTCTTGGATAGCATAGAGGTCTTTAAGGGAAAACTCCATGAAGGATCTCTGAAAAGTCTCATCATCAAAATTCTTTAGTTTTTGTCCTTTACTGTTGCTGACAGAATTTGCCTCAATGTACAATAAGAACATACACTTGTCATTCTTATTTTTAGAAGCTCCTGTTAGAAAAATTGAGAAAGGATGATGGAGCATTTCTTCTATCAATAAGGACTCATATTATCTACAAATGGCATAGAGTAATTCAAAAATATCATGTACAGCCATGTTCATATTTAAGTACTGAATATCTGCATTTTGTAAAATTGATGCAAAATAAGTTTCTAGTTACACTTGTTCTTTGAAGTTCCCTCCACTAACATACACAAATATTTTGCTGAATTGGAGGGCATATGTCTAGAGACAATTTTGTCCCAGAAAAAATTATTTTTTCCAGGAATTTTTGTAGTCAAATAAAAGTTGAATATAAAATGCTTCCACTGAATATTTAGAGGAAAAAAAAGATGCATGGTGCAGAAGCATTAAACACGTAGCTTCATAATTAATCAGCAATTATGAATTAATAATTAATAATTTTTTATATAGATTGATTACTGAGCAGAAAATGAAGTCTCAGAGTAAAACAGTCTTGCAGTTATCTGCAATGAATTCTTTCAGAACAGTGCACAACATATTTCTTCACTTTGAAAATAAAAGGAATAAAAGGGAGAAAAAAGGGTTGAAAAATTTCTCTAGGGAAGCTAAACTAACAGTTTGACAGTTGTCCTAATGTCTGAAGGGGATATTAAAGGGAAAACATGAATCAATTAACGTCCTAAACCAACTCCTCCTTGTAAAAGTCTGGTAGCTTCTGAAGAAATTTACACTTTATGCACTTTCAACTCTGAGAGCTCCAGTTAAGGGGAGTGACTGTTGTTGTTCTTGAGTAAGCACTACCGAAAAACCCCCGTGAAGGAAAAAGGAGTTCTCAGGTGCTGTACTTCACCTTCCTCAGTGCTTGACACCTTCACTATGCCTGTGATTGTGACCATGTCTCCTGGGACACAGCTGTCCACGAGGTCCTGGACCAGTTCACACTCGATGGTGCGCGGGATCCGTCCTGCTTCCCGCTGGTCGTCTGACATGAGCTCCTGCACCCTGCAACACACAAGGGCAGCTCACACACTGTGCAGCACCTTCCAGTCCGACTGCAGCACACAACATCTGCAGCTCTGGGCATCTTCTTCAGGTCACACTTCACTAAATGGGTATAAATTTTGCATAAAACCCAGAACTCCGGGTTGAAATTCAGATATTCTACCACTGATGAGCATGTTCACGTAGAAATAAGTACGGTACATGAAGTTAAAGGGACCAATATAAAGCAATGAAGAGCTCAGACATTACCACTCTCATGAATTCTTAATTGGTATTCTAACCCTAGAACAGCCCAAGAAATTTCTCAGACCATAACAAGAAGAGTAGTTCACCCCCCGGTTGTGAAAGTTCCAGCTCTGGCTCTGCACTTGGGGCTCGGAGATTTCCTTGAAGCCAAGCCAAGCTTTACCAAAGAAGCTGTGATAAACAGCGCTCTCTGGAGCTGCCAACAGCAGCAGGAGTTTTTAAACTTAAAACTTCCAGTTCATTCAGGTCAAGTGGCACAGCTCACCAGTTTAAACTAACAGGGCTTTTCTAGCTGACTTACATCTCGTTAAAGGGAATCATGAAATCATAGACACCATTAGAAGTGATCAAGAAAAGCTGCAAAGAGCTGAGGAGCTCGGTAAGGGCAGAAGGAATTTCCAGAGAACTATTACAGGGCAGGTTACAAAGTATACCAGGGCTTGGACAAACCAACTGCTTTGTGACACAAATGTTGGAGAGTGCTTGCTGCAAAAGAATATGATATTTAAAATCACACAGTGTAACATGGGTTGAGCCATCCCGTCACATCCCATTTTTGTGCTTACTTGACAGACTGCCAGTCCACTGTGGCGGTTAAAGGAGAGCTCCTGTCGGCTGTGAAGGACCGGCCCCGGCACTCGGGAACAAGGCACTGCAACAACAGGAATTCTGATTCATTCCCAGCCTTTTTAAAAACCCTAAGGTGAAATTGCCTTATTTGATTTAAAAAAAAAAAAAAAAAAAAAAAAAGGAAAGCGAGGCAATATAATTCAGTATCATTCCAGGAAAAAAGCCAGTTAAATTAGGGCTACAAATTACATAATTAATGAAAAGCCATCAAGTGCACACACCTGACTCATAGCTGTCAGAGCAAATACAGCTGAGTTGAGTGAGCGCCTTGGTGAACGGGTTTGAGCTGGGGAAGGGCAGGGCAGGGGGGAAGAAGAGGTAGTGGGTGGTTTTTTGGGTTGTGTTTTGCTCTGGGTTTTGTTTGTTTGTTTTTTGGTTTTGGTGGAGTTTTTCTGGTTTTTGTGGGGGGTTTTTTGGGTTGGTTGTTCATTTGTTTTCGTTGGGCAGTATTTTTTAGTTGGTTGCTTTTGATTTGTTGTTTTTTTTTAATACCCATGGATGTTCCAGAGACGATAATTTTTTCCACTCGAGCACATGAGGAAACATAAAATAACCAGGCACTGTCCTATATCTAATGACTTTTTAAATCCAGATAATAAGAAGTAAAATTAAAATAGAAAGTTCTAAACAAAAAACCAAACAATGTAGGCATAGAAAACCACCACAGCAAGGTGGAAGAGTCTTTTTAAACCTAACTAGTGAAATGGAAATTAAAAGAGATAATATTTTTTCCAGATTTCAGGGAGATTCCACACATTGCTTGTCACATCCTGTTCCAGCAGCATACATTTTTTACAAGCAACAAGGGTCTGCAGTAAGAAAAGTTGCCTGGTCTGTTTAGTTCTTTTTCAATGTGTCAGTTGTTTAGCCTAGCTTTTAAAGACTATATTTTAATTTTTTTTTTTATTTTTAATACCAGCGATGCTGCTTTTTGACAAAACACAACAAAAAGCATGAAGTTCAATGGTTTTAGCTTACCTTGGTGGGAAGGGTGTACTTCCCATCAGGGAGAGGAACCCCCTGCACATCCCCACAGGTGGCACAGACGAAGGCCAGGTTGGTGCACAGGGGTTTGATGTTGCTGACCCTCACCACGGTGCCACGCAGGGCGATGTATTTGCCGTAGCAGTTGGCCCTCACATTTTTCAGCTGGGTTAGAGGCTCATAGTTGTACACTCTGCATCAAAGTTCAGCATTAGCACACAGAAATGGAGGATAAAAATAACCCCCAAACCCATCCAAACATAAACAGACAGAAAAATCCTCTTCCCAATTAAAAATGGTAACCCAGGAAAAATTCTCAGAAGTATTTTTTTGGCACACCCATGGCACAGCCTTTAATTCTTGTTCTAGAAAGCAGCAGAACATTCAATATTCTCCACATGAATCCACCTCAACAGCCTCAAACAGTCCAGGTTGTTTATCCAGTGACACCTCTGGCCTAGCAATACAACAGACATTACCTTATGGTCATCCATAACTGTATCTTTCCATTGTTTTGGATAAAGACTGGAGCTCAGACTTGCAACATGGAAGGACCAAAGTTTTATTATGGCTATGCCACCACCAGTAGGGAATTAAAAATAATCATAAAAAATAAAATAATTTTTAAAAAGTAATTTAAACTCCATTTGAACTCCAATAGGGCTCACACACCCAGTTCCCTCAGACCCTTGAAGCCTGAGATGCCATTACTTCTGACAAAGAAAAGAAGTTCTAAGGACTTGTTTCATTAAAAGCTCCTCCAGCCAACAGAAATTTAAATAGTTCTGCTTTTAATCAATACATGTTTTATAGAATAGTTGTTCTACTTATAAGCCACTTCTCTACTTACAAGTTTTTCTAGTTCAAGCTGTTTATTCAGCTTACAAGGAGGTTTCATTTCACTTTTTTCTTCACAAGGACATGAAGTCATGGGGAAGAAAAAAGCAAAATGTAGAGTGGTGTTCTGGAAAAAGCTCCACAGAGCCCAGTTTTCCCATAAACATGTAAGCCCTCAGCACCATACATGGACACAGGCAAGGATTAGACAGGAAGCAGACAGCTCTTCCTTGGGCAAGAGCAACTACTTAGCACCCATTACCTGGCATGGATGAGAGGCACATTTATGATAGGTTCCCCATCCAGGGGCAATCCCTCCTGCACCTGCAGCTCCGCAGCGTGTCTTTCCAGGTCCTTGGTGAGCACCTGGGTGGAACAGGAAGGGGGACGCAGATGCCCACAGGAATTAGAACTTCCAGTAGGGAGAGACATAGGTGTTAGAACTACATTTAGTTATAGTCAGGTGCTCCAATGATGAATAACAAAAATGCACCAAGACCAAAGCAACTTCAAAATGTGATTTTGTGGGTCATACAGGAAGGCAAGAGATGAAAGGATTTGAGTTTTAAATAAACAGTAATTCCCCCTAAGACAGGAAAACACAGAGATTTGGGGTTTATAACATAATTGCCTCTAAGTGTCACTGGTTCTTTTTTGTTGCGAGGGTTATGCTTCCATGTATCAGACCCTCATGTTTACCTGATGAATTGCCAGGCCCATACACTGCAGTATTTTCTGAGGCATATCCCTTAGTTCAGTAGATATATTTGGTATCGATTTAGTCAGTTCTCTATCTTGGATTAGTTCCTTATAATCCACGAGAATGCTTCCTTTTCTTTCTATTTCATCCTGGGAAACATTGTAAATGATAAAACACACTTCAAATTAGAAGTGAAACACCCAAATTATGTTCTAAATGTTTCAGGTCTATAAAGGAGGTTACTTTTGATGAAGAAAACCACCCAAAAATCTGTAGTGTTCCTGCATCAACAACAGGTTGTTGGGGTGGGATATGTTTGGGTTTGTTTTTTACCTTATCATAAAGCTCAATGCGCTGCATAAAAAACTTTTCAAACGCTTGAGTCTTCTGGACAAAAGGAGACTTGTCATTGTAAACTAATTAGAAACACACCACGTTAGTGACAGAAATAATTCTTTCCACTTCACAAAATACATAAACAAGTAATTTTTCTTCCATTATTTTTCTGCATTGCAAAACTAAGGTAGATTATAATCTCCACAGTATCCCAGTAATGATCACAGAGATTACAGTAATCACAAGAGTGAAGTCTTTATTTTATGTTTTTATATATGAAATTTTCGTTGTTCTTTATTGAACTTATAACTCTACTAACACTACGTATAACCAATTTTAGAAAAAAAAAACCAACTTGCTACATATAATTTTGGTCTAAAGATACCTTCAGAGAAATAAAGTTTCCAGCCCTTATAGGGAATAAATTGGTCCATCGTTGATTGGACTAGTCGAGATTTTCCTGGGGGGGGGGGGAAAAAAAAATAATGTGGATTGAAAGAATATGGATAGTAAAATAGTGCAAGTTTTATTCTCAGTGATTCTTTTGACCACGGGAGACAAACTGTAATTGCCTAGCACAGTGCGTTAAATGAAAAGTAATATGGCTTCAGAAAGCAGGTAGAAGCAGAGGGGCTGGCTCACCAGGTTCGGGCATCCTTTTGGGCTCTCCCTTCTGTCCTCTGCCTCGCCATCCTCCTCCT
>NW_008236640.1:823318-845783 GCF_000691975.1 Corvus brachyrhynchos | reverse complement strand
TCGGTGCGGCCCCGCCGGAGGGAAGGGGGTCCCGGTGCCGGTCCCTGTCCCGCCGGGGTGGCCCGCGGCTCCCCCGCCGTGCCGGGCAGGAACAGCAGCCTCGCGAGGCTCGTGTGACAGTCGACGGGAAATGTTTCAATGTTGCCTCGGTTTCTATGGCAAAACTCCCCTCAAACCCGGAAGATCTGCTGGCTGCGTGTCTCGTAAGAATGTGAAAGGGATTTGAGAGTTTTGCGCTGTCGGTGTCAAAGCGCTGCCGAGTGAAGAGGGGCCTGAGCAGCGTGGTCGTCGTCGTGCTCAGCTCGCCGTGGCACGCGATTTCTGCGCAGTGTTAACAGCGATCGCTGATTGCCCTCAGCGTGCTCGGCGGTGTTAGTGTGCAGGAAGATGCTGGCACTCAGCTCTCCCGGGCCAACTGGCATAGCAGGAAAGCGCCTGCAGCCCAGCAGGAAATGCTAAAATCACAGCCTGGGCTCTTCCTCTGGCAGCAGACAGTTTTGTAGACCAGTGTGTAGAAGTCGGTGTTGGGTAGTGTGGGCAGACATCTGATTCAGTAGGATGGAGATTGAAAGGTACTATGCTGGAATGAGACTTGTTTGAAAATGGTGTAGCTCTGAATTAGTGATGAGTATAATTTGCATAGTTAGGGCTCATATTGGCAATATTTGATTTGAATGTGAGTGTGGCATAGATCCTGCTACCTGTTTCATTTACCAGGATTGGTATTTCCATGGATAGCAAGGCAGACTTTGTTGGTCAGCCTGAAAGTTAAAGGCTTTGTGGATCCTGTTTTTTGTGAAGAAAGAAAAGATGCAAACCTGCCTTGGTGCAATCGAAATGAAAGGGATAGTAATATATATTTTTTTTTTTAATTAACACTTGTAGGATTACAGGACACACTCTGATGTCTGTTTTCTTCATAGTCTTTTGGAAAACGTTATTTCAGAGGAGCTTTGCAAAGCACAGGTCCATGCTCATCTTTTTGCACTACTCTGAATGACCCAGATTAGATTTAATACACTTACTTGCTCTGTCAAAAATTATACTGCCAAGTGCCATAGCCTTGTTTTATCTGTCAGCTGAAAATTCATTTGGACTGAAAAAAAAAGTTCTTCCTATATGGTGTATTTAAGTTCTTTGTTCTTTTCCTGACCAGTTTAATGTGGGTTTTGTGGTTAATTTCACTATGCCTGTCCTGCTTTTCTTCAGGGATATAGATGAAAATGTCATATATAAAGCTATAGTTTAAACTCAATTATGATGGGTTTCAGGCATACTAAAAATAATGCTTTAAGTATCATTCACTTTTCTGTTATTTCAGAAAAATAACTTTTGAGAAGCAGTGGTTCTACCTGGATAATGCCATTGGCCATATTTATGGAACTACGTTTGAAGTAACCAGTGGTGGAAACCTCCAGCCAAAGCAAGAGGTGGAAGAGACTACCACAGGTATCCCAGAGGATCGATAGTTGGAAAACCTATTTCAAATTAATTTGTTTCTTTGATGATACCGAAGAAATTGGGAAAGCTTTCTATTAATCATTTGATAATTTCATGTTACTTATATTCCCTCTGTCATGAAAGTGCATGGTTTTGTCTCGATCGGTGGTTTCACGAGTCCTGTAACAAATAAGCTTTTTGATGTGGGAGAAAATTTGAACCTTAGTCTGGGTGATTTTGTTTACATTAAGGTTTACTTCACATACTACATTTCATTGCTTAGGCTGTACTTTGCAAGGCCATGAAAAATGTGTGTTTAACCACGAGAAATCTGCTTTCTGTGACACTAAAATCATGTGTTTCTCCCACTTATTTAGAGGTAGATTTTACAAATCTATATCCTTTTCCTTTAGAAACAAAGGAAGCAGGGACAGATAATCGTAACATAGTTGACGATGGGAAGTCTCAAAAACTGACTCATGATGACATAAAGGCTTTGAAGGACAAGGGTATTAAAGGACAGGTAAAAATAAGGTTTTGGTGTCATTTCTGTGCTACCTTGATGGTTATATTTTAGTTTCTGAAAAAAGGATATTCTTTCTATCTGTGCATAGATTTCAGTGCTTTTTCTTTGTTCTTCTGGTCAAGTCATGTTTTTTGGTTTTACAGAAATGCTCAGGCTGTTTTCAGAGAAAACTTTATGTAAACTTTATGGCAACTTTGTCAGTGGAGAGTAAAGTATAAATTTTCATGGCGTCAGAAGTCATAACAGATAAAAAGTACAGCTCACATAATCACCATTTAGTTTTGCTTGTGTATAAGGTTCAAAATACTATTTCTGTATTACAGAGGCATTAAAATCATGCAATAATTAGACTGTCAAAGGTGCAGAAAAGGATTATGGATAAAAAAAGGAAGTCTTAACAAATAGCATTGTGTAACAAATGCACCACCAGTGTGCCTGTAGGCAGTACCTGCCAGACAGGGGTGATGCTGGTGCTTTTTCTGTACCTGGAAAGCTGAGAGTATTCCCAAGAGATCACTTCTGGTCTCTTAGAAAAGGCATTGGTATTTAACCCTGCACCTTGTCAAAAGTAAGGGATCTTAAATGCTACTGAAGCATTGCAGCAGTTCTGTTCTGCACATGCTGTCAGGCAAAGTTCTTGCTCGTCTTTACCCTTTGTAATAAAACCAGGAAATTGCTCATGCTTACATCAAGTTCATCTCCTGTTTGCATCTTGCTCTTTGGAGCAGTTTTTCTGCTTTTGCCTGCTGGGTCCAAGGAATTTGGAATGGTCCTTCTGTTTCCATGGTTGTGCTGCTGGTTATGTTATCTCTTGGAGAAGAATGTGTTAATCAGGCTAATAACTTTGGTGGTTTTTGTTTTCACTATCCATGGCAGAAGATGACTTTCCTGTAAGTCCTCAGCATGCCTGTGCCATGCATTTCCTGTGCTTTTATTAACTCTGCTTTCTGAACTGTAACTGAATATTATTTTAAGCTACATTAGCAGCAATAGATATTATTCCTCCCGAAATGTCTGTTAAAATCTGAATTCCTGTTTGTGAATGGCATGTCTTGGTGATGCAGGATACTTCCCAGTTTCCTCACTGTAAATTTCACTGAAACAAAGAAAACCCTACAAAACAACATAAACAACCCAGACACTGCATTTGATTTATTTCCTAGAATAAAGCAAAAAAGAAAGAGATGCTGTTTCACACCACTAATAACACATGTTAAGTATTTGAAGGAATAATGCCCTGAAAAGCAGCAATAGGAAATGAGGAGTATTTGCACCACTCTATTTTTTGAGCAGGTTTTTAAAGCCCAGTGGGAGCTGCAGTGTCCAAATTGAAAATACTCCTTTTGTCACTCCTCCCCTCCGTGTTTAATAGAACCCCAAATTCTAGCTGTTAAACTACTTGGAACACAGAACCCAAAATAGCAGCATTTGTTCTTGTGTTGCTGGCATGGAAACAAACCCCGAGCAAGGAAAGTTTTGTTGGGTTGGTTTGGTTTTGTTGGAGGTCCTCATGATCCCTCCAGCTGGAATCTGAAAGCATGAGAAAGAGTTGGGTTGGCAAAGGGCGGAGATTAGAACAAGGAGAGCAAGAAACAAAAACTGGAATTCTGGGAAACCCTGGGAGCTAGAGAAGGAAAAAGTCAGGTGGAGTATTGTAGGAAATAATAAATGCTAAGGAGTTGGAGAGTGTGCAAGGAGTTGATACAGGAGTAAAGCACAATTTGTGAGACTGAAAAAATTATTGGAGTGAGGGAGATGTCTGGTGATTAACCAGACCAGCGAGGAGGAACTACATGAAACAGGGAAAAAAGATGCTCTCAGAGATGCTGAAATCAGAGAGGTTTCCCCCTCCCAAAGAGGGAGTTGGAGTAAACTAAATATTACTGAACATTCCAGGATAAGCATTTTCAGTTTCATCATTTTTATGCAAAACTGTATGATTAAATTCCTACACACAGTCAGTGTAGTGCCTCACTTGTCCTGTTGGTTAACAGAAATTGACTTTGCCATTAGTGTCAGGAGAAGTTAATGGTGTACATGCCTCTACTGGAAGAAAATATTTTCAGTGTTTGTTTAAAAAAATACTATATATGAAATGCATGAGAAATAAATGCTGGCTGTAACAAAAACGAATTGTCTCTTCCAAGGAAATAGTTCAGCAGTTAATAGAGAACAGCACAACATTCAGAGACAAAACAGAATTTGCTCAAGATAAATACATAAAGAAGAAGAAAAAAAAGTAAGTGAATTTTAAAATGTGAAAAATACTTGCTAATTCCCAAAATTGTTGAGATTGAAATAAGACCATTACTGTGGTTTTTTTACAGATATGAGGCAGTTATTACAATTGTGAAACCATCCACTCGCATCCTTTCAACCATGTATTATGCAAGGGAACCTGGAAAAATTAAGTGAGTTTTCATTTTGTTTCTTTTTTCAAATGATAACAGAAAGATAGTTTAATACTTTTTAAACACCTGCACTATACCAAAGTATACAATATTTACCTTTCTTCTCTTTTTCCTGTGAACACAGGGATTGCACGTTAATGAAAGATAATGTGATACAGAAAATGAATCGATATTGCAGCAAACAGGAAAACTCTTTTGCATGCAGCACCAGCTTTTACCATTTCTCTGTCACCACCACCTTGCTCATTACCTATGCAGGCAGAGGTTCTTTGCATTTTCAAAGGTATCTCTTTCCTGCTTTGCTCGGTGGCATAACATCTCTGTTTTCTGGCTCAGTAACAAAATAACCTGCCACTTACCAGAAGCAAGAATTGTTGACTTTAATGTGTCAGGGATTCAAAATCGTCAATCCCAAGTCTCCAGAGTTTAAAAACGTGTGGGTCACGTGGGGGTCAGAGTCAGAGGGGGCCATGACTACAAAGATGTGGCCCGGTTGGATTTTTGCTCGCCTAACTGAAGAGATACATTGTTACAGATGTTAAAGGTGGACCGATACATTTTTTTAACGTAGGAGTTGTAGATATAAGATGCTGAGATTTAAAATCTTCAAATAGATGTTATTTAAGGCTTCTCAACCCTTTTTCCTTCTCCTTCCCCATCTCTGTCACCTGGCTTTATTTTACTATTAAGATCAGTTGTAATTTGTGTAGCTATCATTGAGTCTCTTCAGTGCATGTGTTGGGTTTTGGTCCTGGGTTGCAGGTGGTGCAGGCTCCAGCAAAACAGGTGAAAATCACAAGGGATTCATTACTGGATCAGGAAATGCATCCATACCATTTCTTCTTTACCAAGCTGACATGTCAGAGAGAAAAACAAGCAAAAGTTTAGAATAATACTTTCTCTGACTGGCACAGCACAAGATGTCCACTTTGCTGTGTGCATCCTACTGCATATCCTACTTTTGCTTTTCCTGGCTAATTTCTTGTTGGCGCCAGTTCTAGTTCTTCATTACCAGGTGTTTAATTATTAAAGTTTCTGCATGGGCAAACTTCAGGTGAAGATTCCTGACTCGCTCTTCCCGAAAATCTCTGGTAATCCAACTTTTTTTGGCAGGCTCCCGAGCTAGTAGGCAGTATCTCTAAGCAAGCTTTGATAATTCCCTCTCATCTTCCAGCCACTTGAGATACGACACCCTAGCTCAGATGCTGACTTTGGGAAACATCCATGCTGGCAACAAGATGATTGTCATGGAAACGTGTTCGGGCCTGGTGCTTGGGGCTGTGATGGAGAGAATGGGGGGTGAGTCACACCTTAGTCATGCACACACCAAGGGAAATACACACCTGTGTGACACTGCTAAAAGGCAGGGCTTCAAAATGCTTCCTCAGCTTTGGAAATCTGGTTTTACCACCTCCAGGATTCAAAGGAAGACTTGTTTTTCCACTTGGGAAAGTTGCATTTTGCATCTGTTGGATTTCTTTTTCAGAATTTAAAAAAACCCATAAAAAACTAATTGAGAATTAAATTTGATATAGTTGTTTATATCATTAATTGTGATTAAATTGGTAGCCTTGTATGTAGATCTGTTTTAGTTCCTCTCTTACCATAATGACATTGAGTTCAGAAAAAGCTCTAAGGAGCTTGTATGTAGATTTTTCCCAGGCACCTGGAAGTCCAGGTAAGTGAATGGCAAAAAACAGGAATAGTGCCAGTGGAATTCAGACAGCACTGGAATGTTGCCATTCATCTTGTTCCCTGTGCCGGATTTAATGTGTGCTCTGCAAAATGTGTAGTTTGAAAGTATATGACATTTCCTTGAGCATATTCTAGGAGAAGTTTGACTCCTGGTTTGTTTTTCAAACTCAGTTAAGCAGTTTCATTATTCTAAGACACCAGGCAGAGGTGACAATTACATTCCAGAAGCCTGGAAGGGTAGGAAGTGTGATGTGATGTGCACACAGATGTGCTGTCTGTCGTCTGGGAAGCACACAGGCAGTGCTACTACAGATTGGTTTTGTTTCAGCAACTTTTGGCCATAGGGCTACTTTTTGAAGTAAATAAGATGTAATTTCAGTGTAACTATTGAAAAGTTATTTTTAGTGTGTTTAATGTCTCACAGCTCTTCCTTTAGAGCCTGGATGTTGAAGACATTCTTTGCCTAATAAAGCTCTTTAAATTAACCTTCAGGTTTTATCCAAGCAAATCCATAAATAAGTAATGGAAACTGTAGAAATTTTGTCTTCTAATTATTAATTAAATTAGCTTTTCTAGCATTTTGTCACTGCTTATATGTTCTGAGCTAATCCTAAATATGTGCTTAGTACACAAATTTTCCATGAGTTACCTTGTCCTTTTGAGTTTCAGTAACTGTTGTCCTTTCAATAAAGGTTTTCCAACTTGAGGCATATTTCCACAGCTTGTTAAATTTGATGGTTGGATTAATAGCAGGCAGTTTACTTCCCTGCTCTTAAATGGACCCTTCATTTAAGCACTTTAGAAAGGACTTTAATATTCTGCCTTTCCAATGTGTTTTGATTCTTTCCCTCCCACAGGCTATGGCTCCATCATTCAGATGTACCCAGGAGGAGGACCTGTTAGAGCTGCCACCAGTTGTTTTGGGTTTCCCAAACCTTTCTTTGATAATCTCCATGAATTTCCTCTCAGCAAAGTGCAGAGTCTCCTGTCTGGGACATTCACTACGGAGACTCTGCATGCAGACCCTGAGGAGAATGCACTGGGGGAAGAGGAAAGCAATGGATTGACTGAGGAGAAGCAGACTTCCCTCCAGGAAACAGAGGAGGAACCTGCTCCTGAAGCAGCTATGGAGATCAATCCAACAGAAGAGCAAGACGCCATGGACGTTAATGCTGAAGATGGAGAATTTAAAGAGAACAAAGAAAAAGAAAATAAAGAAAATGTAAGAATATTTATTGTGGCTGTTCAAGTTCCACAATGTCTGTGGACATAAAATTCTGCTGTCTGAGTCAGCCCTGCTGAAATGCAGCTTAGTCAGGTGTTAAAGTGGAACTCTGCAAGTTGTCTTTTGTCTTACATGAAGATGCAGAAAATGAAAATGCAGTCCAGGCAATAATGATTCGATAAATAATTACCAGTTAAAGTGCCAACTGTTTGTTTTGTTGTTCAAAGGTTCGGGAAAAGCAAATAAAACAGTGGGAGAGAAGGAAAAAGCTGCAGGAAGCTGCTGCTTTGCTGAGAGAGAAGAATGCTGATGGGTGAGTCTGGTTAGAGTTGTCATAGTTTGGGAATGGTATTCCCCAGTTTTGTGCTCCCACTGAAAGACCCCAGACCATGGGGGCCATGGGTGCCCCAGAGAACTGGGGACACAAGAGGCAAAGATCAGGGGTTGAGATAAGAACAATTCACTGGAAACAGCAGAGAGATAAGAAACAAAAAGGAACACCAATAGGGCACAAGACAGCAAGCAGAACAAGTGTGTCTTGGCCTTGGTTAGTCCTTACCTGGTTGAGATTTTTTTCTTTTATGTAAATGGCTTGAAATGATTTAAAAGTCAACTAAATATAAGCAAATATTAAAAATAAAAAAATCTATCCAAAGAAAAACAGAATCCAGGTAGAATCTAATACAAAATGACTGCCAAAAAAATCAAAGGATTCTAATTGGCAAAGTAGAACCTGAGGTTTTAAGTTCATTAAAGTGGAACTAAATTTGTTGTTCTGGGGTTTTGTATTGGCTGGTTTGTTTTTAGAAATTATTTTCTTTTTTACACAGGAAAAAACCACATAACTTTATTTTACCTGCTTTAGCCAGGATCAGTTATTCCTGAGGAACAATTTAGCACAAAGATTTAAGGTCATAAATTTAAAACAAATACAATCAATGTATTCCTAGAAATTGAGCCCCACAACAGTGTAAGAGCATTTAGTGGGTGTGACTTTTTCACTGTGTTCTTAGCAAATGCTGAAGTGATTCAAGTTAACCAAGTAACATTAATTTAGTTAATTTAGTAACATTCATATTTGGTTTTTCCTCCCAAGAATATTGGTTCGCTGAGAATAAAGCTGTTGTGCTCAGATAAGTTTTACTGCACATTTACTGGTTATTTTAAAATGCTTGTATATCATTTCGGGGGTTTATTACTATGAAATGTTTTAACTAATGCTCATTCAGATACCTCATCTAGCATATTTAAGTGTCAGAATTTATAAACATGCAGAACCAGGTCATTCTGTGTTCTGTGAAGCAGTAAAACGTTCAAGGAGGTTTGTAAAAGGCTCTGCACGTCTGTGGCAGTGCCTGTGGCTGGGACCACTGGGCTGCCTGAATAGTGGCAGTGTTTGGGTTTGGTTTCACTGCTGTTTCCTGCACCATCACTGTAATTAATGTCTCTGCATGATCTGGCAAAGGGAAATTAATACTTGTTGTTTCCTTTCGTGTAAAATAGTACATTCAGTTGTTGATTGAGTTCAAGGAAGCCTGTTTTATATTTGTCTCTCTGTTTATTTGTTTTCAATCACTTTTATCCTCCTTTTGTCCTCTGTAATGCATGAAAGCTGTAACAATGACATTCCTGAAGGGATGAATGATTCCTTGCTTTAGGAAGGCTCCAGCATGATGAGGATAAAGAGAATTTCTGGTGCCTGAGAGCACTGTCCCAGATGGCTCAGCCCTGATCCCCTTTCTTCAGTCATCTGCCTTTTATAGCCACTGCTCCTTGAGATCAGGAACCACAGGGTAACATTTAAACCTTGGCAGGGAATAAAGAAATGCTTCAAATTATTGACTCTGTACCTGAGTAGATGCAGGCAGGGAAAGTAAGGGTTTGGTTTTGTTTTACAGGAGAGAAACAGGGAAAGGATAGGGAAAAAGCTGGTTAACATTGGAGGTGGGAGAAAGACTGGGACTTACTGGCAGAGTAAAGAAAAGCTGTTCATTAGGTGAAGGTGGGTACCAACTTCAGGAGAATTCTTGAGGTCCTGATTTTAACAGTATTTATTACTGAGTGTAGAGGATACCATTTCAGTAGAATTTCTATCTTTTGTGCTGTTGTGTGGTAAAACATTGTATTGGATCTGTTTGTTCAATTCCTTTTATGAGGGTTGAGGTCTGATATTAGGCCACTGAGGGGAAAAAGGAAGATACTCATTGGGTATTTGGTATTCTTTTAAGACAACTTTAAAGACAGGCTATTCCATTTTCCAGACACTGTGGAAGCAGAAATTGGTTCATAGACACTCCATGTGTTCAGAATTAGACCACCTCCCTCCCTCTGCCCTTCCCTGCCCTTCCTGCTCCCCCCTCAGCCACTGCATCAGTTTTGTGCCTGGCCAGGCTCCCTGCTGGCAGCAATCTGTGCCGCCATATGAAAGAGCAGCGTTTGATTTTTCCCAGTCTCTCAGCCCTCACTTCCCTTCCTGTAGCCTGGCAGAGCCCCTGGCAGTGCCAGTGCAGCATTCCAAGCCTTCCAAGGCACTGGATGAGTCTTTCCTTTATGGCCTGCTTGGTTCATTGTGGAGCACCATTCTTTTGAGGTTTGCACTTGAAGCAAATGGCCTGCAAGGCCATGGCTGGCAAACAGCCAAAGTGGGAGCAACTGAAAAAGAATTATCTCACCTCCTTATCTCTGTTGTATTTACAAAATTGAACATCAATTTTTACCTCCCTTTTGTCAGGAAGTTTAACTCTGCTCCAGTGCTGCACATTTCCCTGGAGAACAAATGTTAATTGATGGGGCATCTCAGTAGTCTCTGTACACTGGAGAAGGAGTTTAACTAGCCCGTTCTTTCTGCACAAGCACAGCTTATTAACTAATTACCAACCATTTCTTGCAATCTAGTTCAGCAGTGATTGTTTTGGATTAAAACTGGAGATAGCTGTAGAGAATCTCAACCATCTGTAGATCCAAGTCATCCTGTGATGTTAAAATGAGGATGGAGAATAGAATATGAAGCCTTTAGGTTGTCAAGGACGTAAGTTTCTTTTTAAAAGATTTCTAGTCATGCCTACTAAGGATTTGTTTTCTCTTGAAATATCCTTTTATAGAAAACTATTTAATGAAGACTACTCAGTCTAAAGAGTCACGGCTCAGGTTACACTCTAAGCAACATTTGGCAGTCACAAAACTTAAATTGCATTTGGAAAATGGTCTTGGGGCAGAGCAAGCAACATAAAATTTCCTAGTTCGTAAGACTTATTGTGGAGCCCAACACAGCTGAAGTGAGTGCTCTTGCAATGCATTTAATGTTCTGCACTTTGGGGAGCAATGCTTCAGCCTCTTAATTACGCCCGTAGGAAGTCATGATTTGTTTTTATATTTGGGGAGTTGGCAGAGCAGTGAAGACATGCTGATGAGACACTTCTGTAATTGATTGCTGTGCTAAGGAGGAGGAAATGTCACTTGATGAGTAAGTTTCGGAAGCAGAAAACTAATGCACATGAAACTTCTTTTGCAGCTTAATTGTAGCCAGCAAGTTTCATCCCACACCCTTGTTACTTTCTTTGTTGGAATTTGTTGCTCCCTCGAGGCCTTTTGTTGTCTACTGCCAGTACAAAGAGGTAAATGAAGATGTTACTTCAACTGTTCAGTTCAAGTGCGATCCATTCTGCTTTGTAACCTCCTCTTTGGTTTTTCTAAGCCATTATTAGACTGTTACACCAAGCTGAGAGAAAGAGGTGGAGTCATCAACCTGAAGCTGTCTGAAACTTGGCTACGGAACTACCAGGTAAGGATGGCAGTAAGGGGCTGCCAAAACCATGGGAATGCTGGGGAGCAAAACATTCCCTGAAAATATGGGGGTTTGGACTGGCTGAAACAGTGTATAAGCTCAGGCATTTGCTCTACCCCAGAGTAGTGGGCATTCTGAAGAGCTTTAATGCTTCATTGTAGCAATTTCAAATGGAAAGACTTTACTTTCTTACATTTCATTAAACATTTGCTGAAATATTTGTAGCAAAGTGACAGGGTGTTGGTAATTCCTAGATGTGCACACAAGGTGGGCCTGGCCAGGGGTCCTGGGTCCAGCTGCAGTGAGAACAGCACTGCAGTGTCCTGGACACAGGTAAAACCTCTGAGACTGCAAATGGCAGGGCAAGGGGGAAGCACAGCTGAAGGGAAAGTCCTTACAAAAGGTGTAAGGTGGCTGAAAGGGATGGCTCAGTGCTGTGTCTGACCCTAAGGGTGGCTGCAGAAAGGTGCTAGGGACAGAACTGGAAATCACAGAATTCCTCCAGGCTGGTTTGTGCAGCAGCTGTGGTTTCTTGCAGAGTACCTCACTTCTGAGCACACAGTGGCACTTCTGTGTGCTCAAACCTTGGCTTTATAATCTTGCTGGCAATGCCATGAAGAAGTAACCAGTGAGGCAGCAGCCTGTAGTATTATGGGTTTCTACAGCTGGATTCTTCAAAGATAAATACACTTCCCAAATGCCTGTTTGTTGTTGTGGCTGGGGAAAAAATGTACAGCCTATCCTGTAAACTGAAATTACACACATGATGTGCACACACACAGAGTGGATTTCTACAGGTGCTGGTTCTGGGGTGTGTTTTGTTGTTGTTGTTGTTGTTTATTTTTTTAAAGGTTTTACCAGATCGCAGCCACCCAAAGCTGACCATGAGTGGAGGTGGAGGGTACCTCCTGTCTGGCATCACTGTTGTCTTGGATAAGGGCAAATCTGATTCCAGTAACTCAGAAGCACTGAAGATGGAGGAGCCATCATCTAAAAGATGCAAACTTCAAGACCTTCCTTGTTAACATTTGAAGAACTGACTTGTGGTTTAGATCTCAGGAGTTTTAGTGAAATAACAAGTCCTTTCTGTGCTGTTGACAGCACAGGGCTGTGCCTGTCGTGCATCTGTCAGAGAAAGCAGCAGAACTGCAGGGGAGGGAGGACTGGCCTGCTCCTTAGCAGTTCACATCATCTGAATGTCAAGGAAAACCCTTGGGAGCAAACATCCCACTGAACTCATAGGAACTTCAAGAAGGAGAGAAGATCAAGAGAAGACAAAGCCTCAGTGCAGGCATTCTGTTTGTTTGTTGCCAAATCTGAAGATGAGGTAGTTTTTTTAAAAGATTGAGTCAGGATCAACACATCCAACTTAGCTTTCCATTATCCCAGAAAGGCATCAGAGGATTCTCCTCAGGATCTGCTCCTACTTGGGACACAGAACTCGGCTCTGTTCAGTAATTTAAGAAAAGAGAATGAACAGCAAAAATCATACACTTTTTTTTTCCAAAGGAACAATAAAAAGAGAAAACTAATAATAAACATGACCTCATGCTTACAGCATGACTCCGTGTTTTCCTGAAATATATACAGAAGAGAAAGTGCATGTTCTTAAATTAAAATACTAAATATTTAAACAGAATGTCACTATTAGTATTGTCTGTCATTTTCCTGAGAGCTGCTGTATGTTTTTAAGACATTACTATTTGGGAAACTGCTGTATGTATATATATTTATTCTACTGTTGAATCTTTCAGATGTCTGGCTTTTTTAATTAATTTTTTTTAACTTTGCATTTGCCATTTCAATTAAACTACGGGGTATTTTCCCTAAAGAGATTTATCTTCTTTTTCTTACTTTTCCCTCTTTTTGGAAATAAAAAGGTCCAGCATAGGCTGTAGGAGGACAATACTCTGCTGGCTGCACCCCATTACACCCCCAGTGGGAGCTCAGAGGGCCAGGAGGCCTTAGCTTCCATTCTGGAACTCCCTCATCCATGTCTGGACTGACTGGATGGAACCTGGAGCTTTGGGATCAAGTGCTGAGACTTGATAAAGCTGTAGAATTCTGTATTTTGAGAAGAGTAATGCTCAAACCAGGGGCTGTATTTCATGTAAAGAAGCAGCTGAAGCTTTCTGTTGGGAGAACAGGTACACTGCATCTTCAGGTTTTATCTGCCTCTGCTTTCTGTAAACCTCCCAGTGTTGTTTTTCTACTTTTTGGGAAGCTTCTCTTCTCTTTTATTCTCCTCCTTATGTGAAAAACCCATAAAAGGAGAGGATGTAGATTTCACCATCTCTGCGTTCCAGACAGCTGCTTACCCTAGATACTGTGACAATAAAAACAATAACATGGGAAAAGCATTTGCATAATAGATCAGCTTGAGAAATAAACAATGTTGGAACACCGCGGGAGTTAATTTGTTTCAAAGCCAATCTGGCTGCATTTCACCAGCAGTGACACTCATGGTCTCAACACTGAATCCCAGTTTTCCAATGTGCCATAATCCTTGTAAAGTGCAGTGAAAACCAGTAAGGAAATGAGAAATTAATCATTACTGAGATTTCAAATGCCTTCTTCCCTCTCACGCTCATGCAAACTGGTGAACAAAATGCACAGATGGGCTCCTTGTAACTTCTAAGGGATATTGGTGGAGTGCCACTGTTCTGTGCACAATCGACCCACCTGCTCCAGCTCACTCTGAGATAACCCCATCAGCCACATGAACAAGGAGAAGGTTTGGTCCAAGATCAATGGTTTTTATTATTGCAAACTCAGACAAATATATTCCTGAAGAACACTAACACAATTATCTCCAAAAGCATATTAAAAATACCTGCCCACATGAAAGGTTATATTACTAAAATTCATGCCATTCAGGTCTTGGGAGCATAACAGCAAATTAAAGACACTTTCAGCTGTGTAAATCACTACACGAGAGTGGACAGGGAATAGAATTTCCTGGGTTTAGGACAAACAACAATCCAGTGGCAGTGAATTTACCACAAAACACAGGTATTGCGAGGACACCTTCAGCCTCTCCTGAGGCTGTTAATCTTCTCTGCTATTTTCTGCAGCTCCAGATCCATGGTGGCCAAGTTTTCCAGCTCCTTTTCCTGTGAAAACATAGAGAGCGTTTTACACATCATTAACACTGGCAAATGTTTTGTTCCATGGAAAGGAGAGGAAGGGCCATTTCTAAGGCAGATTCTGTCCCGCCACTTCCCGGTCCCTGAGCAGAGGGGTGTTAACAGCAGTGCAGCTCATTCTTCGGGAGATTGGTGCAATTCCCTGCTTTGGACTGAACTGAGGCTGGAGAAAGCATGTAATTCTGAGAGCTGGCCCTAATTACAGCCTAATTACACCCTTACCCAGTGGCGGCCTCCTGCCGTGTCACAGCTGCAGGTGCTGTCCCTGAGAGGTCCCCCAGCAAGCACAGTGTGCAGCAAGGGCACAGCTCCACAGCCACAGGGAGCAGGAGAAGCTTTATGCAGCCAATTCTTTACTATGACGACTTGTTAACACCAATTAACATCTGTATTAATCAGTGTCCAGCCTCCACTGCTGCCAGCACAGCTCTGTGCTGATGCACAGATACAGTGCCACACTCGAGGAAGATCTGGCTGATGGGATCTAACTGATGGGTGTTTTCCAGGATACCAGAGCAGAACAAGAAGTCCAACAAAAAAAAGAGGATTCACTAGGTGTGAATTACACACATGAATTGGGCTGACAGGTGCACGGCAGGTTCTGCTCTGCAATTCCAGCTGGGAAGTCCATGGACAGCTGATGTCACTCTAAATACCCAACTCACTTTACACCTTTGTATTTTAAACAACCCGACAGACCAAGTGGTGCTCGTCAGCTCCCCCTCTGCTCCTGCTGCAATGGCACCTTAGTTTTGTCCGTCTGTAGAGCCTCGAGGGAGAGGCAGGGCCCAAAGAGGAATAAAATCTTTCCCTTCCTGTCTTGCAGCAGACAGGAGCTGTCTTTATCCCACAAACTGTGCCCTTGGGTAGTTCACCAAACTTAAAAGTTGCGCTGCTCGAAGAAAGCAGATTTTTAAATCACTGAAGATCTACTCTCAAAATGTGACTTAATCTTGTTTGTGTTTCTCCATGCAGTTTCCCAGCTACCTTGGGAACAGATTTGGAAGTGTGCTTCCCCCAGCTTTTCAGAGAAACTGCTGTACACATACCTCCTCTTCCATCAGGGGCCTCTGACTTAGACTCCTGTCATTCCCAGCTATGTGACGTTTCTTGAGGTCTTCTCCAGAGCTGTACAGCTCTGGGAATTCAGCAGACTTCTTCCTGTAGTTCAGAAGTTGTGCAAGTTGATCCATCTTGTTGTACTGCCTTTCCACATTGTATCTGTTCGTTTTGCCAGGATTCCTCTTCTCGGTGCGCCTGTGGTTCAGAGCACTCTGGATTTGCTTTTCTGACCACCACTCATAGTCATTGTACTCAGGGAAAAGGCTCTTCTCACTCAGGGCGGGCCTGCCTTCCTCCCTGCCCTCCAGAAGCTGCTCCCCTGCACTGTCCCTTTTGTCCAAGTGCCGGCTTTTCCACCACAGCAGTGGGTAGAAAGGCCTGTAGGATGCTGCAGTTCTCTTCTCTTTCTCTGCAGGGAGATGGCCTCTGTACTCCTCCCTCTCTGCGTATCTTTCCTCCTCTTCATTTTCCAGCTGGTCACTGCTGTGATGCTTCTTCTCCACCTCCTCCTCCTCCTCCAGGCTGTCTTCAGTGCTGTAGTGCCTCCTGGCCTGCCCCTTGCGCTCTCGAGCGTAAGCCTTCTGTGACCCTTCCTCTTCCTTGTTCCGTAAGTGGGATCTCCCTCCGGCACGACGCTGCTTCTCCTTGCTGAGGTACCTGTCCAGCTCCTCCTCATTGCCATCGGCAAGGTGCGTCCTCCCCTCAGAACGGTGTGATCCGTCCTGGAGTCTCCTCTCCTCGCGCCACTTCTCACTGCTTTCCTCGCTGTGGTGATGCCTCTTGTTCTCCTCTTCCCTGCTCTCCTGGCTCTGCTGCCAGCTGTCCCTGTGCTCCTCACTGCCCTGCTCTGCAGGCCTCTCCTCCTGCAGCTCCTCCGGCCCGCGCTGCCCAGGATAGCCACCCTTCTCCTCAGACTCTTCCTGATGTTTCTGACGGTGCTTCCACTGCTCCCAGAGATTGGCCTCCCCTGGGTGTGATCCCCCAGCTGGCTCGCCCCTCTCACCCTCATGGCCCCTCTTCTCTTCATAGGAGTCACCCGCTCTGTGCTTCCCATGATAACCTTGGGATTTGTAGGGTTCCTTTTCCTCCTCTCTTTCTTCACTCTCCTCAGATTCTTCACGCTCCTGCTGGTGGGAGAAACCACGTTCCTGAGACTCATGGAGGTATTTCTCACTCCTTTCTTCCTCTCCCTCTTCACCTTCCCGAATTTGTTTGTAAGGGCTCTGCATTCCCTCCTCCAGGTGCCAGCGGCCCCTGGGGCTCCGATCATTCCCACCACGGAACTCCTCCATGCTCACGCTGTCCGAGTGCGACTTCTTCTTGAGAACAGCAGTCTCTACATCTTCACAACACTTGCCCTCTTTGCTTTCCTCTTCCCTGTGGTAATTCCTCTCCTCCTCTCTCCCAGTTTCCTGATAGTGCTTTTTCATTTCTGTGTGAAGTGTCTCATCCTGAGCAGGCATTTGGTGTCCAGCTTCCTCTTCCTTGCTTTTACCTTCCTCATGAGCAAGTTTCTCCTCATCACCTCCTTCCATGTACTTTTTAGATTCCTCTTCTGCCTGCCTTTGTTCTTTCTCCATGCTCCCAGTAGGATGTTTTTCAGTCTCTGCTGGGTCTTTGGGATGCCTCACTTCAGGTTGGTTGTTTTCGCTTCTCTCTCTGTCATTTTTATCACCTACAGTAACAAAAGCAGCATCATGGAGTGATCCAACCCTCCACCGAGGTGTTATTTCAAAGAGATAACTGGCTTCCCACACTACCAAGGAAATTTGGACAGAATTGATTTCTTAATTCTGTTTTTAAAATCAGTAATTTGCTACTGTTTTGTATGCTTGCCTGGAAAAGGATTAACTAACTAATTAACTCCACTTAATTAGGCATTTTACAAGTTCCCCTGGAGTTTCCAGAATAATTTTCTTTCTTTGGCTTTTTTGTGATCACATTTTTAGTATTGAATTAAGCTAGCTCTCATTCCCATTAAAAATCAATGGGATCTGGAGTTGTGTTCAGTTCTTTGAATGTCAGGCCCTACCCATCACAGATGCTTGTTCACAATAAAAACAGAACCATCTATTCCAAGCTACTCAAGGGGTTTTTAACAAATTTTAGAAGTTCTAAATTGACTGACAAAAAAAAATTAAAGAAATCTCATGCTTTGCAAAGTTATGCTTCATCTTCTCAGGCTACCTAAAGAGTTTGTCAAGTCCTCTCAGACCCTCCAGGTGGTTCAAGGAGAGAGCCACAAGTGTCAGCCAAGAATCCCTGACAATTCCCAGGTCAGGCTGTTTGTTCTTTGAGCTGAACAGAAGGAAACCAGAAGGAAACCAGAAGGAAACCAGAAGGAAACCAGAGTTCTGGCACTGAAATTTGGAGGCACCAGTTTCACACAGGCTGAAGTAACAGTTCACCAGCTCCAACACCAGAGAGAAACCATGCACCAAATTCCTTCCCTAAGTTCAGATAATGTTGTACTTACTTTTCTTCAGGATTTCTTTGCATTCAGGATTAATGGGGGGTGCATTTGGCTTAGACAGAGCATTAGACAGAACCTCCACTATGCACCGGGTTACCTGGAAAAGACAAAAGAGGAGAAAAAACCCTCATGGCAAAAATGGAAACTTTACTTCTGACCCAGCTGGTAGAAAAGCCTGTTTGAGATTAGAGTTCAGGCTACTATTGATGAGTTTTGAGTAATCCTGTGCATTTGGGCTTTGCTCCTCACTCCCATACCAGCAGGAAGAGAACAGACATAAGGTCTTTTTATCTCCCCTTCTGTTTGCAGAGGCTCCTTTTGTACCTTTTAAAATATTAAATACCCTACTCAGTACAAAGGAGAGTCAAACAACAAGTGATAACCCACCCTATAAAATAAACAAACACAACACACATTTAAAGGATGAGGATTATCCTGTAGGATCTGTCCAAATGAGGAAGGACTGCCAATAAACTAAAACACCTCTGTATCCTCTGTAAGGGATACACCCCACGCCTTTTCACGTGCGTGTGCTCCAAGTCCTGCCTCGTTTTTAGCACTGAAGTTTGAACTGGATTGTCTGGAAGCAGAGAAAATGGATTGATTTAGGGAAGTCACACAATGTGCTCTAATTCTAAGCACCACCAAAGTAGCTCCTCTGTATAAAATGATTTGCAAGTGCTGAAGTTGTTGGTGTGAACAAGTGCTCTGCTTGCTGGGGGTACAAGAGCCCCAGGTTCTCTGTGGGGATAACTGGGAGGAGACAATGGAACATTTATGGAGCCATTTGTCTTTTAACTATTTCTGGTTATTACCAGGTGTTTAATAATCTAAATGATCACAGGACCAACCAGTGCAGGGGGTGTCAGGTTAAAGGGTCTGGGAGCAGCTGATGGCCTTTATTGAATCACACAGGGTAAGATCTCTTTCCAAAGCAGGAGAGGAAGGACTACATTAGAAAGTCTGTTACACAGTTGGTAACTGAAGGTATTTCATCTTTCTCCAAAGCTGTCACCTCACTGTTTACAGTACAATAACATGTACTGTGTAATATTTCATAACCCTTTTCAAGCAGCTGTACAATGCAGAGTTTCACAAGTTTAAAGAGTTTAAAGACAAAACATGGAGATCACATCACTGATACTTTCTTAGGTTGGTTTGACAAGCAGCTACTCACCATTTCTTCAGTACGGTCTTTTTCCACTGGAACTGCACTGGCACCTGGAAGAAAAACCAATTCTTAGAGACTCTTTAATACAGGCATCCCTGACAGGAGTCCTCAGACAAATAGGTCTGATGAGACAGCTTGAGTTTTGGGTTGGCCATTTGACTAAACCAGGCACATTCCACATCAAATCTTTCTTTATCTGGATGGAAAAGCCATGTAAAATTGAGGCATAGCAACCCTTGTGGCACTAAAATAATACACACCAAGAGTAATCCCACCCACAAAAAATGCAACACCAAAGCAAGCCACGCTTAAATTCCAAAATGGAACCTTACTTCTAATCAGGTCCTTACATAGTTGCATCTGTTTGATGGTAAAAAAAAAAAACAACCCAACAAGCAAAGCCTGTTTGCACCCCGAGGATCTTTCGGCTTCTTGAAGAAGCTCTATGTGCACCCCCTGCCAACAGCAGACCATTCTTCATGACTTTAAAGCAGCTACGGTCCCAATCCTACTGGAGAAATCCTGTCTCACGTGAAGGCAGCTGCTAGAAGGATGGAGAGAGTCAGAAGGGACAGGAAAATTTCCATTCACTGAATGGTCCATAATCATTCCAAGAAATAAGCAAAACCCCCTCAAGTCTCAGTGGAAAACTACTCTGGAAGGGAGCAGTACAACCCATCCCTCTCTCTCTGTCCTGAGGACACATGGGATAACTCACACCTCCTTACACCAGTTCTATTGTACCTGGGCCATGGAATTTGCTTTTGGAAAGAAGCTACTGCCAATAAAACCTCCGTGCTGCCTTATTTTGCCATCACTGCTGCAGTATCTCCAGCTGGTTAATGAGCTTGGCTGCTGTGTGTTATTAATAAACTGTGTCAGTTCCCATCCACCTGGAGCTTTCCAGGAGGGAGGTTAAGCACCTCTGCCAGCCACACAAGAGTGTGTGGAAGCAGGGCCTGTTGTATCCTGGCTTTGCAGGCCTCCCACACGGTGCAGGATCACAGCACACAAACAGGCAGCTTGGAGTGCAGCTCTGAAGCCCTTACAGGGGTCAGGAGAGCCCTAAATACAACCATGACCTCTCTCTGGCTGGGTCAGTGAGAGACCTCCTGAAACAGGTGAACACACAGCACATCATGGAGATAAAGGAGGCCAGTTTTACCTTTCAACATCAGGAGAATGAGCACTGCCCCAAGGAAGACAGGAGCACTTAGCCTTGCACTATTTAAAGCAACACAACCTTTATTCTCTGTGCTGGCAGAGGAAGCAGACATCCCCTGGAGCACTGACTCAGAGTATAATAGCTGAACATCATACAATAATAACTCCTGATATTTCTGTGGACTCCCCCAAACACATACAGAGGAATGTGCTTCTCCAGCCCCCATCCCTTCCCTGCATATACAAGTGCCATCAGAGAAGGGAACCCACGCAAGGATAGCACAGAAGGGATTCCCCTAAAATAGCACTGCATCCCTCCCCCAGCATTCCCCCAGTGCCAGGTGGTGTGTGAGGGGAGATGGTGCTGCACAGAGCCAACCTTCTCCCCCATCTCTGGCATTCAGCGCTGACTGAGGCAGGCTCTGAGTTCCTTTACTAACCCAGTATGCAAATAATTATCACACTGCTGCAGCCCACCCTGCTGCATGCATGGAGGAGAAGGATGCACATAATGGGGGCAGGAGACAAAGCCCCTTCCACTAAAAAAGGTGTTACCCATAAAAAGACATTCTCTCAGTCCCACAGGTGTTGGGGATGCTGCTCCCAGTCACCACTCACATGTAAACACAGGTAGGAGCCCCTTCACTGCCTCTTCTTGGCGAGGCTCCTCTCTTCCTCCAGCCCCTGAGAAAACCTGACGGGCACCAGGGAAAACGTCTGATTTTGTCCTTTTAGTGACGCAGCCACAGCACCTCTCCTGTGAGTGACACCAGACAGAGCAGACAAACTCCTGGACTTTTTTTGCTACTTCAGACCACCCCCTGAGTGCTGTCAGTGGCACGGGAAGACAAAGTCAGGTTGTACCCACTGCCTTTGCTGTGTCACTCAAAAGCTCACAAGACCTTGGTTAACAGTGAAAGCCAACGTGCACAAAGAGGGAGCATCACAACAATGTCAGGAGAACCAAATGGCATTGGACATATGTCATATTAACCTGTCTGCAGAAACAGAATGAGCCTCCAATCCACACTAGAGCCTGAAATAACACACTGAGGCAGCTGCTCTGCCAGGGCAGAGCCAGGAAGGCAGTGGGGAGCCAGCAATGACCCACTTTACCCAGGTGCTGGCAGTGCCAGCCCACGCCAGCTGGCAAGAGCTCCCTTGGGGCCACCTGCCACCTGAAGGTGCTGGCCAACACGGCTGCCTCCCTCTCCACATGTGCTCAGGAGGGGTGAAGCCATCACCCTGACAGGGACAGCAGGGTCAGGCAGCAGGGTACCAAGCCATGGGCTTGCAGGAACACAGCAGACGGGACCACTGCGGGGTTCCAGAGCAGAGCAAAGTCAGAGCACGTGCCAGTATGGAAACCTTGCACCTGAGCACACAGCAAGAAACAAACCACAGCCCCACAAAGTAAAGCTAAGCCCTGGGTCTGCCTTACCCTCCTGAATCAAGTCTGCCCAGGCAGTTACAATCAGACTATTACAATTTTGACTAAGTGCTGCGAGTTGATGAATATAATGAAAAATGATGATAAATTCAGGACAATTTCACACGGTTTTTGCTTTTATCTCCAAGAGTAGAACAGATCTTCGGGTGGGTCCCTGATGAAATCCCCACATGGCTTTGTTTCATCAGTGCAGATGACTCAGTGCAGTGTCATTCCTCATCAAAATGTCATAGAGTCCTCCTAGGCAGGATCACTGAAATTTTGGCATATTGATTTGCAGAAGGACTAGAAATCTCTTGAAGTTAATGTTTGACCAATTCAACATTTGAAAGCACGACAGCCACAAAGGATGTAAAGTACCTGATCTGTTTGATGGCATAAACAGGAGAAAATACTTGGTAATAAATCCCTATAGAATCTATGGTATAAGTGTGGTGAGCTTCTCTGTGTTGGGGTCTCTCCCCCCCATATTCCACCCTCCCTCTTTGATTTCAATATAGGCACTTGAAGGCAGTCGACTTCCTCACAGTGTCTGTACAAGTCCCAGAAGTGTGGAGACTTCTAACAGACCTAAAGCCAAAATACTCAACCCAGAATGACACCGACTCTTTCAAGCAATGATGTAAGTATGCATAAAACACTATAGAGCCAAACCATCACCTCTTTCTATTGTGCTTAAGGTTCATTTCACTGTGGGGTCTGAGTATTTAATGCCGCGTGCAAAAAAAAGAAAAAAAAGAAAAAAAAGAAAATCCTGTTAATTAAAGCTGCAGAGCCGCTACTTTGCCATCACCTCCCAGCATCCAGCACCGGCTGGCAAAAACCCAGCGGCAGCCTCGTAACGAAACGGCACCGAGAAGTCTTTGTGCAAAGATGCCGTACTGGGATAAAAATACAGGCGGAGCGGCCGGGGAGCCC
>NW_008236640.1:788413-822087 GCF_000691975.1 Corvus brachyrhynchos | reverse complement strand
CTTCCTTGGCAACTACCGCAGCCGTCCCTCCCGCCCCCCGCCTAATACTTCCAAGACCCCTGTACATCCCCTCGCCTCGCCGTGCCTCGGAGAAGGGGGAAAACGGGGCTTCCCTGCCTTTTTCTCCAGCTCAGAGGATGCGGTATCATCCTAAGGTCTTTCCCACCGTCAGAGGATGCCGAGCCTCTACCTACAGGGAGGAGGAGGGGTAACCCATCCCTCTTAAACAGCTTCCACAAGAAACCACCGCCGCCGCGCTTCCACATCCCTTTCCGATCAAAGCCTCTTCAGGTGCTGCTGCAGCCTTTTCTTCCTGCAAGGTTTTTGTCCCTTCCCCTCCCCTCCTTGCTCCGTCCTCTCACAGCCTCCCCCCACAACAAACCCAGACCCAGAGAACGACTGGGAAGTGATCCCGGTACTTATGTCACCTGGTGAGGGAATGACACGCAGTATTCCCCAAGAGTTCTACCAGGGAAATCACTGCTCTCAGCAACCATCTCCACAGGCAAACCTCTTATTTACTGTGATGATGCTCTGGGGAGCCAGAGGAAGCCTACAGAGATCAAGTTTTACATCGTTTCCTTTAACAGCCCCCGCTGTCCCAATTAGTCCTTAGTGGAATAAAAAGCTTAAATGACAAGTTAAAACGAGGTCTCCATAGAGGAAGTATGAATGCTCCACCCAGCTCCTTTCAGAGCCAGGCAAAGACCTGAACTCCTTTTGGTTTTCATTAACCCTCAGAGGATCATCTCCAATTTTATGCGCGTTTTCAGTTTTCTTTTTTGTTTGTCCTCAGAGCCAAGCACATGGCCCTCTAATTGCCAGTGCTCCTGGAGGACAATGGATCTATACATCAAGTTGGCAGCTCCCTCTGTTACCATTCTATTGTCCATTAACAATGCCAGGCTGCTACAACCATACAGCCTTTAAACACAGAAAACAGGACACAAGCACAGCGCTCCAGTCGAACTCACGAGCAGCTTCGTCGGTGCATAAAGGAAGCAGGAATTCCAGCTCCGTTTGAAGCCTGTTTCAGGAGACAGCCTGGAAGAGGCAAAGCCAGACACTTTGCTCACCTTGCATTCAGTTTACAATTTCTGCAAAATAACAGAACCCAGTCACCCGGGCACCACGGAAGGTAAACCATGTGCAACATCTCCCGATCCCCCCTCCTGCATGCTGCTCCTGTACTGCCTATGCCAGCCCCATCTCCACAGGCAGATGCTTCTTTGCCCATCTCCAGCCTTGGCTTTGGGAAGTCAAGAACCCAATTCTAAACTGAAAGATTTCCCTGTCTCCAAGGTCCCCCTGTCTGTGTGAGGACTCAGCCTGGCCTCAACTTCCTCAGCTGCTCATGAGAAAGACTTTTTAGTGAAACATTTGCCTTTTATGTGTTCTCTGCTTGTGCAGGCATGTATGTTTTGCCATCAGTTACATCAGGGTCTACTTGGGAGCACCTTTACACCTTCAGATTTGATCAGATTCCAGGTTACAAGGATTTGCAAGTGTTGCAGGAGATCCGTGACAGGAGTAGGGACGGAACTGGCTGGAACATATCCAATTCTGTCTTCAGGGTAGGATCCCAAAACAGGATCGCACAGACTTTTCTGCCAGCACTGGAAAACCAGAGCATCCAAGCATCTTGCCCACAGTTGATTAAGTTAGCCTCTGTTCTCAAAGCAATGTCACTTCACATGGACTTTCACAGCCAGGTATCAGCTGGAATGAGTTTCTCTGCAGATCAGGAGAGAGCTGTGAGTGCACTAAATCAGGATTACTGCAGGCAAAGGCACATTTCACTTGATCAGCTGTGAGTGGCACACCCCAACCTCCTTTCTCAGATGTGTCAGTACTCTGATTGCAGTGACATACCCGCCTCACAATGTTGTGACAATCTATTGCTCTATGAATAAACAGTATTTATCCTGTGGGATTCTCTCAAATACAAACGCTTTAAAAAAATCACACATTTGGCTCATGCTAGAAGCTGGAACTTCAAAGGATGACAAGCAAATTTCTGTGCCTGAGCTTCTTCTAAATTGAGAGGAGACTGCATGAGGAATATGAGGATTGCTCTGCTAATTAGATGTGCTAGTGGGGATTATCTTCATTCGTGGACGCCAATTAGCTTTCATGGCATTAAAATAGTGCAGCCCATTTCATGAACAAACTCATCTCTTTCATTCAGAAGCTGCTAAGAGGATGGGTCTGGAGCAAGACAATTGCACCTAAGGGCCACCATCTATCCAGTTTCACTGACTTTCAGAAACCTTGTCACACACAGTGCTCACTGCAGCCTAAGGGATAATGGAGCTGCACAGCTGATACATTTTTGGGTCATTCTTCCACAAAAGTGAAACATGACTGCCACCACCTGTGGCCTTAGCACTGAGCTGCAGCTGAGAGACAGAGGAGCTGTGAAGAGACCCTGTGTGGTACAGATGGGTGATTTCTGTAGCATGGGCAAATATCTTTTTTTCTTTTCTGTATTTATAAAGCACCTCACACTGTGGGGTTTTGTTCATGCCACGCGCTCTTAGGCAGTGCAGAAACAGCTGCTAGAAACTGACTTCTAGTCTTTAGTGTCAAAGACTTTCTTCATAAAAAAATCTGAAGAATTTATGGGGTATTTTTGTTTGTGAACCTTAAAAGTTCAGTCCAACTCTTCTTGAATTGTCTTTCTCAGTCTTCTTTAAAAAAAAAGCAGGTTTTGCTCACTTGTAACCCTCTTCTCTTCCATGCAGGACCCTTCTAGCTCCTGTTTTTCAGTGATGTATCCGTTCCACAGAAATGAGGACAAATATTATATGGCCAAACTGAAGAGAGGTTTAAAATATGCCTACAAGGCATAACTGTTAAGTGATATGAAAAATACACGCACAGACTCTGTTGTGGTCTTTGGAAAAAGCCCTGTGCTACCTGATATAAATCCTCAGGGCTTCTGGATACACTCACAGGCTACAGAACGGAAGAGAAGAAACCACCAAACCCAAAACAAAGCCAAAGCCGAAACAAAGGCAAGAGAGGGAAGACCAAGTATAAATACAACCACTTCTCCAACATCCCAGGTTTTCCATAGAATTTTCCCATATGCTGCTGACACATACCTCTCTTCCTCCCAGCCATCCTTCTCTCAGTTTGTTAGCTCAGATGGCAGAAAACTAGATTATGCTGCAATACAAAAATAAGTTTAAAATACATAATAAATAAATAAATAGCATACTTAGGGGCCTGGGGCACAAAGGACAATTTTTCCATACTGCATTCAGCATGAAGTGCCACTTCCTAGGTCCTTCCCTAGTAGTGACTTGCTGGCATTGTTTGCTCCAGGCAGTAAATGTAACTTAGCTCCTGCAATTCCACTGGTAAATGTCTCCATGGGAAAGATGACACTGCTGGGACACAACAGGCAGATTTCCCCCTGTAAGACAAAGCTGGAATTTGCCTAATAATGCAGGCACCACTGGGACTTTCAGTCATAAGGCTTCATTTTTTCTGTGCTGCCACTTCTCACCTGATTGTCTGTCAGAAAATGATCTTCTAGACTCCAGGTCAAAACTGACCTCTCCAGATGAATTGGTCATCAAGCTAAAATGCAGCTTTTGGATCTTGAGCAGGGGCACAAGAAGCCCTGACATGATTACTCATGGCTTTACAAATCTGGCTATGACTAAACCTTCTCCCAATCTCAGCTGTCACCAAGTTGCCTTGCTGACAACATGTTCCGGTTTGGCCAAATTTAGAAATATATATCCTCTGAGAGAAGGCACAACCACCCCTCCCCCCACCAGGTTCGGGAAAAAATAAATTTTCCTCGAAGGAAAGTGAAGAAGATAAAACTATTTATTTAACAAACACACGGGAAAGGAAAATAATGTTAAATGGTAAAATCTTTCGCTGTAGAGGAAAAACCTGGGAAAGTGTTCGAGTGTCCTCCCTTTGGTCTCCTCGGAGCTGGGGCTTGGGCCGGGGCCAGGCCCTCTGTGCCCGGTGGAAAGTCCTCCTGATGTGCTCTGATGTTACAGAAATCAAGCAGTCCAGTAGAAAAGGGAGAAAATCCGAAATTCCAGAGAACGAAAAGTTCAACTCTCAGCCTCTCTCTGGAGAACAAGAAACTGGAAAAACTGGCCAAAAGCTGACTGGAAAAGCCGCAAGCCGGGTGCTTCCTCGCTCCCCTGCCCCAGCTGGAAAAAAAAAGCTGCTATCTTTATGTGACCTTGAACAAGTTTCAAACTGCTTTGAGAAAGTTTTGCTCAGTGTTTTTCTTCCCCCTCTCAGGCTCAGTTCAGAGGCACAGAAAGGCCAATAATTAATTTCTGGGCATCGGCAGCGATATGGGATACACATCATAAAGTCACCCCAAGACACAACAGAAGCAACCTCCACAGCCCCAGGCACCTCCTCCTCTAGAAGGGGGAAAGTGTGAGCACCCCAACACCCTCCTGACCAGACCAGGAGTCCTGGACAACAAACAGTGCCCAAGAGCTGCCAACACATCTCTCTGGGCTGGCTTTTGGAGGCCCGGCATCACTGCAGGACTGGAGTTCCCAGGCAGCTGATGACCAGAGGGAAGCTGGAGATTGCTGGGGCATCTCACCCTGCAGGCTGGGCACAGCTGAGCTGCACACCCAGGTGCTGCCCCAAAGAAAGCCCTTCATTAAACAATCCCTGCCCAACACCCCCTGCCCTTTTTTTACTCACACTGGTTAATTAACCTCCTTGGTGAACTTTGGGGCTTCTGCATCAGAATACAAAACAGGATAGAAATCTCTTTCAGCAAGCAAAATGTGGACTTATGCCCTCGAATTTTGAGTACTGCTTGTCATTAAGCAAAAATGACTTTAATAGTTGCCTTTGCACTGCAAATAATTACACTTAGGCCATTAAATTGTCCCATTCAGTGTTTCTGCCTGCTTTTTGTCAACTGTGTACGTTCCATTTAATATTTAAAGACTGGGGCACCATTCTGGCTTATTTAGTAATTAATTCCTTTAAATATTTATAGCACTTTGACTCTCAGCAACGGTTCTGTTTGGTAAGAACAATACTGTTCTGTGGCTGACAGTGTCATGGAAATTTCAGAGGCAAATTTCCATTTTGCAAGATAAAAACATATAGATTTCTGCAATAGACTGTAATGATTTCAGAGTAAAGTTTTTATTACTGAACAATGTACGTACTGAAAAAAAATCCAGTTATGCCCTTGCACATAATTGCAGACTGAAAACAGTGTTGAGAGATCTATTTTATGACAGCAGTATTCACACAGCAAAAGGAATTGCCCAAGAAATTTTCCATCACCTTTTTTTGAATCGCCACTGGCACAAAGAACAAAACCCAGTTGCGAAAAAAAGCCTAGGAAAGAGAGAGCAAAACCTACAAAATGCAGGAGGATATTTTGCTAGCACCTCTTCCCTTTAGAATATCCTTTTTCCTTTTGCATAGCCTGATTTTAAGACTTTTAGGCTCTTTGTGTGAAATGCTGTGTGCTTATAAAAAAGCTTAAGAGGCTTAAGCTTAAAGGCAGCCTGGGAAATGAAAATACCAGGAAGATGCTCCATCTGTGTAAATTTGTCTAGTAACCCTGATGGTGGGAAGGTGATCCAAACAGGAAAAGCAGAAAAAGAGACCTTGGAAGAGACTCTGCTACCCTGGATATGAGAAAGAGCAAGCCATAGTGCTTTGCCAGCACTCAGGTGAGGCATACTGAGCCTACAGGGCGTCATGCCCTGGCTTTTGGAAAAATCAGTTCCCACCCATGAGGGGTGGCTGCCTTAGGGGGAACACTGCGGCTCAAATGGGCCTGGGTGGCAAACTTAGGCTGGGAACAAAGTTAAGAGGACACCTCCTGTCAGCACCCAAGCTGGCCAAGCAGTGCATGCAGGTGAGTGTCCCACCCAGGCTGAGTAGCTCTGAGGACAATCTGGGACCGGGGCTGTCGGGGTACCTGCTGCCCTCAAACACTGGACAAGTGTCTGCACTTTATCAGCTTCATTTCTTCCTCCTCGTGGCAGCCTGGGGGCTGGCACCATCTCCCCTCACCAAGCACTGGTGCTGCAGAGGCACCCCACGGCAGTGGGAACGGGAGGAAGGGGCACAGGAATCAGTCTGACCCTTGTCCAGCACACCACTGCATTCTCAGCCTAATTCACTGCTGCCTTTGGAAAGACTCCCCCAGCCCTCAAAGTAGCAGTCTGTCTCCTTATCACAGAATAATTTTTTCCCCCCAGTTATTCACGGGCAAACAGTCTGTTCTTGAGCACCAGACAAGCAGCAATAACACTCCCAGAGACAGAACCCAGCCACGGGACTTGTCTGCACTCACACGTTTATCATGCGGTGCTCGACTTGTCGCAGGGAGCAGTCAGACCCAGGGAAGATGCAAAAACAAGGATCAAAACCAAGCTGGCCTCACAGAACACGTGCCGAGTTGTTTCTTAAACAGGGAGCCTGGACCACAGATGCAAAACCTCTATTATTGTTTCAGCCTCTAATTGCAGGGGTTTGAGCTTTTGCTGTTAGACAAAGCCGCGGGTGTAAATGCCCTGCCCTCTCACTCTCTCTGAAGCTCTCAGACACCCAAAACAAGCTGCTGGCAACTTAAACTAACTAACTGGTGGAAGTCACACTGAAAATGTGTTGGAGGGCACAGCATCCCCACCTCAGTATGCTTAATTACAGAATCATCCCGGTTCTCTGGCCGGGAAGGGCTGATTTTAGCACCCATTTAGCACCATTCCTGGCTCATCTCTCACAGCAGTGCAGATAACACTGGAAGGTGATACCTGCCCTAAGGCTGACTGACATTTCCCACTACAAGAACCTACCTTCCAATGCAAGTGAAAGTTTGTTTGGCTCGAACTGACGGTGTAATTTTCTGTGACAGTTGTTCTTTCATTACAAGACTTTCCCTCCCAAGTCCCAGCACCTGCAAACAAACAGGCCACTGCAAAGGCAATTTAAAAAAAGGCTTGACCTTTCAGCCACGAGTTTTCTGGCTTTGGTTAGCTCCAGCTACTGCTTTAATCACATCTTATTATTTCATGCTCCGTGTGTTATGTGCCAGATTTTACTTTTAAGGAAGAAATGCTGGCATATGTTGTTGCCTAATGGATGTGTGTAGAAAAATAGTCATTAGGGAAAGCCTACAGAAGAGGGTATTTTTAAAACGAACTTCTGTGTTGTGGGAAAACATATGCCCCACACAAAATCACCAGTGCTCAGGAATGAAATAGCCACATTTCTAGAGGATGCATACTGCCTGTTGTACACCAGTTTTAACAACCATATGTCCTGATATATCCAAGTATACCAAACCACCTTAAACTCCGGGGGAAAAACCCCCTGCTGGTGTAAATGGCCCTGGCCCCATTCACTTCACTGAGGCCTGCTTCAGCACCTGAGAGAGGAGCTCAGCTCTCCCTGGCTGCTTTGGGGCTCCAGGACTGGGTAGGTCGCTGGCATGAATCAGCACCTCCCACCAGCAGCCGTGTGGGAGGCAAAATAAAAATGCTGTCGGAGTAAGCAGCAGAGAGGCCATTGATACCAAACGTCCTGGAGCAGCTCCCAGCCCAGGGAATGACTTAACAGCAGCAGGATTCGTCAGGGATGACAGAAGAGCTTGGATCAGGCATTTATGTAAGGGAACAGAGGCAGCACTCTCAGCCTGCCAGACCCAGTCCTAGGCTGAGCCCCAGGGCTGCTCCAGTGGCTGGTGTGCACGGGCAGGGGCTTAGTGCCTGCAGCGCTACAGTCACCCCTCTGAGACACTGGGGATGCTGGTCCAGCTCAGGTGCAAAACACCCAGCTCAGAGCACACACTTCTCTAACAGACTTTGGGTGGGATTTGGATCTGGGCTACGCAGCAGGGAAACCCCTGAGCCATGGTTGTCAAGTCCTCACCATGTCCTGCATTCCTCCTCCTTGGCAATGGTGGATCAATTTTGGCCTGGCTTGTCTTACCCTACGGGACTGATGTGATTCCCCATCTTTTACTTCACTTACACATCTTGCTTGAAGATCTTGTGGGAGGGATCCTGTATACCCAGAGCCCTGAAAGGTGGTGTAGGTTTTCAGGTGCTGTCCTCAGCTAGGCTCAGAGATCTGCTCCTCGGCCGTGAGCCTTGAACAAGCAGAAGGAAAAAACCCCTTGGACTTGTTCTGCAGTGTAAGCCCCCAGATGCCTTTGCTAAAGCAGTCCCCACACACAGGGGAATGAAGGGAGGTGACAGCAGCTGGCTTTGGCAGCAGAGGTGAGAACCAGCAGTGCTGGGGAGATAGGGTGAGCTGAAACCACGCAAGTGTCAAAACTAAGTCAAGTGCAAGCCATGGAAAGAGGAAGGCACTTCACCTCTCAGGAATAAACTCAGTTTCTCAGATTATTGCACAGGACGGGAGAAATAGACAGAACATGGGACATTTCTGCGAGGGCTTCATACCACTCTTGGTACTTGCCATGCAAAAAGATTCTGGTCTTACCTTGAGGAAGCCATGGATAGTCATATCCATGATCCACTGGAAGTGAGCAGCGCACAGAACTGCAGGCACTCCTGATTCTGAGGGGTTCAAACTTCTCAAAAGACTGCATGTTTCAGCAGCACCAAGATTACCCTACCCTCTGCAAGATGCCAGCCAAGATTTGTAGATATGAGTCATAATCCAAATTTTTCAGCTGTATCCAGTCTGTTCTGCCTACGTTGGTCCTTAAAATTGAACAGTTTCATGCTTTCCTCTGCCAGTATCTCTCTTCATGCTCTTTCAGCAGCCACCTATTCTCTGTTTTGTCATTGCTTGCATCTCAGTACCTAAAGGGTTCAAGAGTAATGAGTCTCTTCTTGCTGCACCGGACATTTCTAATGAGAAAACTGTGACGTTAAAGGCAGTTGTGCAGCCCATGAACCAGAGGAGCTGAAGAAGGAGCAGGAGCTCTCTGGAAGTGCCCCATCCCCCTCTGGCCCCTGGTGTGAAGCAGCAACATCTCCCCACAGAGGGACCCCAGGTTAACTTCCTGTGTGGACACACATCTCCCAAACTACAGAGGCCTCATTTTGCCATCACTGAAAACACTGAACAACAAATGAACAGCTACTCCCTCAATGTTTGCTATAACTCATTCCAAAAATGGATAAAATGATGGCAGCTCAGGTTACTAAGGCCTCAGGAGGAGCATCCTGTGCACACCCCAGAGGGGCTCCAGGCAGACACCTCGTGTTTTGTTGCGAGTAGGGAAACCCACGTGTGTCTCTAGGGCTACTCTGGGGTCAGACTAGAGTCAATCAGGGCTTCATTTCCATCAAAACCCAGTAGGGGTGTCTCAGACATCAGTAGCAGCAGGTCTCCCCTAAAGAGCAGGAACTTATTTTCCAGCAAGCTTTCTTTGTGGAAATTGAATGTCTTTGGTTTTTATTTTCTTTAAAAAACAAGTCTGAACAGGAAACCAGATGGTTTTAGAGCTAACCCAAAGCACTGACCAATTCATCAACAAACCAAATACAGCAACTAAAGGGATTCAGATGCAGACCTCTGATTTCTCCATCTCTCTCTTCATGGGAGTTTATTTCCCTTTAAATGGCAGCTCAGAGGTTTTGCACAGCAACTAATTTAACCGTGTGGAACAGCATAAATGCTGGCAAAAAATTAAAAGCAACATCTGATTCACACTGAAGACCTTCCTTCTTCCCTGTACACCCTTAGCAATAGCTCCCTACATCTGTCAGTACCAATGCCCTTATGGCTGTGACAGCTCTGTGGGGTTAAGCAATGTGAGCTGGCAGAGGGGCCACTGATGTTACTGTAATTACTGACAGCACACTCAGGAGCATGCTTCCTTTTCCCAGCTGTACCTATGGCTAAACTAGCTGCTATGACCTTTCTCTATAGTTTTTGCCAGCAGGGTGCTTTCATCTGGATTTTGATACACAAGCATCTGTGGATTTGTTTGCTACTACAGAAATGATGCTGCATCCTCAACTCTGTTTTTCCCCCTAGCACCATTAACTTGAGTAGCTGGGGGAGCAGCTGAAGGTCTGCCCCAGTATTCTGTGTGCCCTCCAGCACATGTACAACACTTCTGCCATAAAAGCAAGCAAGCAACACACCAAGCAGGACCACCACAAAGCCAAATGTATTGGTTCCATGATGACTCATGGACAGGAAAACAAATCCAGGCACTTCCAATATCAATCTGTTTGCAAAGAGAGATTACACCAAATCCTAAGACTTTGGCCATAACTTGCAGCCAGCTGGGCCTCCTCCTGCTCTGACTGAAGGCAGCAGCCAAATTTCCATTGCCTTTGCTGGAAACACCTGCAGAGCACAGCCACTGTGCCAATCTGCCGGGGGCAAGGCAGGAATAGCAGCCCTATGTGGGACTGCAGCAGGGAATGTGACATGCAGGAACACAAACACCCACTCTGAGATCTGGCCAGTGTGGAGAGGGAGTGGGTGAGAGGTCTCAGCAGCTGGGCTGGCAAACACTGGATATCCAATACCAAAACTGGTGTGAGCAGTGTGGCTGTACTGGAGTAACCACATTGATGCTGATCTTTGAGACCCCAACCACCCTTTCTTTCTTTCTCCTTTGCCCATCTGCTGTCATCTCAAACACATCCCTTCCTCTGGCACTCTCTGCTTCCCTGCTCACACCCACACTGGAGAATGGCCTCCCCAGTCAGCAAACAACATCACTACAGCAAACTCCTCTTTCAGTGGACAGGCCAGTGGGTGGAAAAGATATTTATCTGCCTGGCAGAGGCAGGAAAGCAGCAAAGCAGCCACTGAGCCGGGAGGCTTCCGAGAGAGAAACCTTAAGTGGCTGTGTGTGGGTTCATTGCTCTGTTGCTGACTGACATCAGCCTCTTTGGGCTCAGAGAGATCTGTTTCATTTTAAAGGGAACATTCCCCCAGGGATCTCATTAGCACCATCACAAAAGTCAGAAAGGAACTGAAGGTTGTTGGGGGGGTGATGGTGGGTTGGTAAACAGGACAGCAGCACTGTCAGAAAACATGCTCACAAACTGTATTTTCTCTTTCTCATGCACACACACGCTGCCTCTGTCAGAAGAACTCACCTGGCATTGCAATCATGATCTGTGGGGTCATATGTCTGCATATAAAAACACAGAGCTAACAGGCACCCCGTGGAGGCAAATGTGTTACAGTATCAGCCAGGTATGGAACAAAAACTTTCCCTCCGTAGGGTTGGGGCACACCATGCCAAGGTCACTCAAAACAGTCTGTTACAGCCAAAAGCACCTGGACAGCCATCCACAGCCCACAGGGACTGAACTTGGGCTGGACCACTGCTCAGCTGGGGTAAGGATGTAGGCCAATTTAAAAGCCTGGCAGGTAAAAATTATCACAATTGATGTCCCAGCAACAAACACTGCATCACCCCTCCCAATCAGTCAACACATCCCAAGCAGTTACATGGATGCTCCTCATTCAGTCCTGCCCTGCAGAGACCAAGGTGCAAGGTCTGCTCTGGGTAAACCCCTCCATGGAGCCTCTGGTGTTGAAGGTGGTGCTCAGAGAACAATGTCTTTCTAAGAAAGTCACCTCTTTCTGGAGTGAAAGCAAAGCTCCAAGGACAGAAACAAACCACTGACTTGCTCACTTCTCGTGTGACCCATCAGGGTTACGTTCTGCCTGTATTTGTTTCAAGAGGAACTGCAGGATGTCATCTGAGAGTCCAGGTGTCCTCGTTCTGGTTTCCAACAAGACTTCTCCTTCAGCTGGCTTTGAAAAGCAAGCAGAAGGGGGGTGGTTTGGAAAGATCTTACATCCATCTCTGTTCAAGACCAACTGCGCCATTTGCAGGCAACGTGACACGTATTTTGTTCCATCCTTTTGTTCCAGCTCTGAAATCTTCTGTGACAGACACCGTGAGGCAGCCTCGTAGGTTGGATCCTTTCTCTCTGGCTGCTTGCTACAGTACATGTTGTAGAAGCCATCCAGAGAGTCCCTGATGCTGGGACCTTCTGCACTGTCACGTTCATATGTCCATGAGAGCACAGCATCATTGGGTTCGGAGGGCTCACACAGCCCTGCTTTTGGGTAACATCTCACGTTTGCTTCCTCAGAGCCTTCAGCAGAACAGCTCACAGGCGCTGCAGATGATGGATTGCTCCCTCCTGCAAGCATAGGATCAATGAAACTCATTAGTCACCAGGTCATCCCTGTGGCAAAGACTTTTTCTGTCCCCCTCCCACTGCAAGTCTGGCAAACAGGCTCTTTGCAGGAGCAAACCAAGTGCTGCTCTGAACACAGCTGGGCTGCCACAGAGCATTCTTGCACAGATTGATGTAAGATGGGCTGACCTGGGGACCTCGCAGTAGTCCCAGCCTTGACACTGCAGTGACTGGACTTGGTGGTACAGACCTCCTGGCTCCTCTCAGTTACACTTCCAAAGAGGTGGAAACTGGGATCTGCTGCTCCTGGAGATGACAGCTGACCCACTGAGAAGCCTGGTTTGCAGCTGAGACAGTTCTGCATCTGTTTCAGTTTTTTCCCTTGTCCCTTGGTCTAATCCTTACCTTTCCATAGTTCTCAATTTTACTCCTACATAACTGCGTAACATGCAGTCCTGACCTCCAGCCTTCAGCCAGATTCACAGCCTCCAACACTGTTCTGGTGACTGCACAGCGTTTCAGAATGAGGACTGCAACAGGGGACTCTGTGCTTCCCCGTGAAATCCCACTTTTGCAGCCCCGCTGCACTAAACACTCTCCCCACATCCTGATGGAATTTCTACGGATAAAATTTATGTAAAGGCCAAGGACTCACTCTTGCCTAGCTCTTCTCCTCCTTCCCTGCTGACCCACACCTCTGAGTAACAGTCTGTGTTTTTCTCCTGCTTCAGAGCAATCAAGGGGGATGCTTTGCCCTAACACAGCACAACAGGGCCACTTGGCAATGACCAGACCAGGATGATCAGCAAGCTTCTAGGAGGAGGAAGTTCCATAAAGAGACCTTGAATTGGGCTCTAGTACCCAGGTAGTGCCTCTGACTGCAATCTCATCTCCAAGTCCACTGTGCCAGAGTGTTTGCCAAGCACCTGACTCACAGACAAGGAAGTTTTCCAGGGCTCAGCCAGAGGTTGCACAGCCGTCATCTG
Source organism: Corvus brachyrhynchos (assembly GCF_000691975.1). Classification (NCBI taxonomy): domain Eukaryota; kingdom Metazoa; phylum Chordata; class Aves; order Passeriformes; family Corvidae; genus Corvus; species Corvus brachyrhynchos. The sequence continues at coordinate 808,973 of NW_008236640.1, read as the reverse complement.
CAAGTTACATAAGCAGGATGCAGGCAGGCAGAAAATAGCTTGGTCTTTTCTAATTCTGTGAAATGTGAAGCAGAGTGCAGTCCTTCATTTTGGTAGGAGACCATGTTCAAAGGGAGTCTCAGTGTGGTGAAGGCTGTTTTTCCCTCCTGGTACACAAAGAGCCACCCTTCCCTTCCTAAGCAGAGATTCATTAAAATGAAATTAAGCTGCCTGTGCAGCCACACTGTACCTCGTCTCTTTCTTCCTGTCCCTACTTCCTATTTTTGATCTTTCTTTTCAATTTCACTTCATCTCTGATTATGCAATTTTAAATAGAACTTTCCCTCCCCTTGCAATGTGTCACTTCCAAAGCAGTACAAAGAAAAGCTTGGTGGCCTTCTTTGAACAGTGATCTATGACATCAGAATAGCAAATCAGGGAACAGGTCCATTTTTCCTCAGTAATCTCTCAGCCTGTGAAGTTAGAACTGAAGCCTCATGCATCTCTGATAATTCAATCAAGTGGCACTTGGACTCCTGTAGCAATTGCAGACCCCTGTGTCGTGCTGGCTTTTTGCTACCTCCTGCTCACAGCCACATTTTGTAAAAGAGCAGCAGCTGCCTCCAGCTACAGATATCAAGCTTGCATGACTCGGGAAGAGAAAAATTCTGCTGGTTTCATGTCATCAGGGGAGACTTTTGGAATGCTGCTTTGCCTTTCTCCTACCATCTTAGTTTGGATATTAGGAAAAATTTCTTCACAGGAAGGTTTGTCAAGCACTGGAACAGGCTGCCCAGGGAAGTGGTTGAGTCACCATCTCTGGAGGTGTTTAAACAACATGCAGATGCGGCACTTGGGACATGGTTCAGTGGTGGACTTGGCAATGTGATGTTTATGGTTGGACTTAATGATTTTAAAGGTTTTTTCCAACTTCAGTGATTCTGCTGCATTTTATTGCAAGGTCAGTATGGCCCATAAAGCTGACATCCTCTGCTGAAGCACAACCCACCAAAGAAGTGACCCGTAAGTGTCTCAGGGGAATACTCTGGGGTTTGATTAGCCAGAACATATTCCATTATTATTACTGGGAGAACAGTTTTCTTTCAGTTACGGGTTCAGATTTATGCATCTCTATTTCCCAACAGTAGGCCCTATCCTCTTAGTGGACTACTTTGCCAGCAAAGCCTTCTTAAGGCAAGATTTCCAACAGGTCTGGATGCACCAGCCCTGGGAGTGTTCAAAGCCAGGCTGGATAAGGCCTTGAGCAACCTGATCTAGGGGAAGGTGTCCCTGTCCATGGCAGGGGGGTTGGGACTACATGGTCTTTAAGGTCCACTCCAACCCCTTAGCACTCTATGATTCTATGACATGAAAAGCTGGATGCAAAATTCCCAGAACCAATCTATACCTCACAAAGTTGTGCCTTTCCTCAGCTTTCCTGACAATTTTCCAATACATTCTCCAACTGTGTGCCAAGACTGATGTTTGAAAATACATCCAGACCTTTTCCTGCCTAACAGTTATCAGCAAAAGTGTAGATCCTTCCTCGATACCCTCCAAAAAGCTGGTATTGCTGCTGAAAGGTGCAAATCTCCTGAATTATTTATAAACCACAGGGAACAAGCACAGTAGCTGGGTACCTGCAGGGTCCAGAAAGAGCTTCTCAGCTGGGGCACAAACAGAGCACACAAGCCCATGCTGTAGGCCAGCGAACATGCTGCTAAAGGCAAAGACAGCATTCAACTTATCAATCCCTTTGCCTCTCCATGCACCTGCACCCCACAGGAAAGCTGGGATTCTCTGATAACACACAGCAGTGTTGCTTCAAAGCACAGACCTCTCTGGCCACCTCTCAGCAGCAGGAAAAATGTAGTTTTATAAATTCCTTTGTAAAATCCTTCCATGGCAAACTTAACAACTCAGCTGTCACACACCCTTGTGTTGGCTTGGCCCAACACCTACAGGAGTCAATGCAAAGATGAGCAAGGCTGAAAACTCTCACTCTTTGCCTGCAACAGAATTTCATCACCAGAGAATCTGGCTCATTATTTTTAGCTATTTTCACTCATTTATACAACTGAGTATTAAAGGGAGGGGAAAAAAGCCAATAGAAAAGCCCCAAACAACTGAAACAGTCATTACTAGTGTCTCTTTCATTCTCACATGATGGATAACCATGAGTAAGAATGTATATTATTTCATCTGCTCCTCCACTCCATGCTAATTGAAGTTCAGCATTTGCAGCTAATTAGTAAAAGAGCTGGGGGCAGATAAAAGGATATTCTTGTGTTTATAAACCTGCTGATGAAAATTTAAAAGCTCCATCTGGTACAAGCACATAACCCTACTGCCTGAAGCACATAACCAAATCCTGCTTTGAACCTGGGCCACTTTCAGTGAGGCAACAATGCAGCGATATTATTATTTGCACTTACAGAAAATGTAGTTGTTTGAGTTTCCATATAACTGTGTTCACACAGTGAAGTTCTCACAGATTGAATTATTTCTCTTATCCCATCAGCATGTCAGGATCTACCTGGGGTCACTGCAATCATCCACAAGAAAGGGTCCCTAATTCTGTGGTTGCCATGAAGTGCTAAAACAAGTAAACACAGACGCCGTCCCTGAGAGCTGCTCCAGCCCTCACACTGCTCCTAGAAAATCCCTTCTTGCTTCTCCACCAGATGTGTCCATATGGCATGGGAAAGCTCAAGGAGAGGTGATACTACTTGGACTAGAGCAGAGCTCCCAACTGACACTGTATCTGTGCCAATTCACATGATTTCGGGGATGCATCCATCTGCACAGGAGGCAAGAACAGGTCCCATGTCACAGCTCAACTCCCTACATGTGTTGACCACTTGAGACAGCTGATGCACAGAAAAGCATTTTGTGGGGTTGTTTTCTTCCCACCTGGCTGATTTCCAGTGGGAGTGCACATATCATCATCATGGGAATGCAATTCCTCTCTGCTCAGAGAAGAGAGAAGAAAATTTGGGAGAATTTGGCAGGAGCTCTTTCTACCCCAATCTCACACAGCACTTTAGCCTGCCAGTAATCACACACCTGAATACTCAGAAATTGCAAATCTAGACATTTCAGGATCAAATTCTATTGCCCTTGCATGCATTAAGAACATTTCCTCTGATTACAACAGTTAAAAACCCATGTGTGAGCTGCTGATCACATTCCTTTTACATGAGTTGAAATACATTTGCATTGTAGGATTTTTATTACCAACATTTAAATTGGAATAGCACCAAAAAGACAAGTATCAAGACAACAAGTGTCAATCTGCTAAGTACTGCACAAACACCTATCACAGTGAGTAAATGACAGATCCTAAAGCCTTTGGTATATAGCATTGAAGAATTGTAGAGATTACAATTTCTCTGCCTTGCAGAAAACAGCTGCTGTCTTCTTGTGCAAAGGCAAAATGAAATTTCCAATGATATTATCATTCAAAAAGACTGTTATAAGCAGAGCAAATTTGTTCCTTGTGGGTATTTAAACCGTGAAATGAAAGTGAAAATAAGAACATAATAAGCCTTGCTACTTTGCTGTCTCCTTGATGCCACACAAACCAGCCTTCTCCTGTTGTCATCTGCAGTAGGCTGTAGCTCACAAGATGGGATCTGTGAGACTCTGCTTTACACATGACATAACCAGCTATATTCTTCATTCCCCAGCCCACAGGAGAGGCACATGTGGCTGTGTCTGACTGCTGAGTGCTAGCCAAGAGCTCTGCAAATGCTGGCTGCCCTATCAGGAGGCCTGGAGAAAGTGAGGGTGGGCATAAGGCAGCAAGAAGGGAGGTATTTGGGGATTGGAGTAGAAAAGGGAGACAGTGACAGAGGAATAGCACTGGGTATGGCCCAGTACTGAGTCAGGCTCTCTGCTTTTTTTCTTGTTTCTGCTGCACATTTGTGGTGTGAAAAGTTGGGGGGGGGGCTTTAATTTGCGTGGAGTGAGACATAAGCAGTTATTTTAGGGAAGCATAAAAACTCTTCCCTTTCAGTCTAACCTCCTTAGGAATCTGAAATTCAAGAAAAATAAAAAGTCTGGCAAATGGTGAAGTGCTCTTGAAATGCAATATGGAGGCACAGTGCATTCCCCTAGACACTCTTCCAAATGTCACAGTGGTATTAAACTCTGCCCTGCTCCGAGAGCTCACATTTGATGCCTGCTGCGCCGAGCTTTTAATACAGCTGGGAAACTCAGCTCAATGAAAGCTTTCAGAGAACACACTGGTTAAACACACTGGATTTAATAAACCACAGAGCAAGTCAGCTACAACATGAACTACAAATTAACACTCTTTATCTGCTGAAGGCCCAGAGATAAACGCCACTGCCATCTCACAGATCTGTTCCTAAGCAACCAGGCCCCACAGGCCAGGGCAATAGATATGGGCAGAAGCAGGAGCAGATCATGAACACCATCCCTTACAGCTGTGCCCCAAGAGCCTGATGATGGTGATACATCCTCAGCCAGGCCCCAGAGCAATGGGCTTTGCATGTAACCATCTGTGAACAGCTGCCGTAAGTGCAACAGCATACAGGGACTTCTGTCATGGCAAAGAGCACAGGTGTCTTTGAAGGGATGGGCAGCAACATAACACTGGGGTGCCTGAGATTTTATTTTCACAAGCTAACTCCTTCCCTTGGAGCTCATAATGATCCTAAAAATACAAACAGCAAATTTAAGAACTCTTCAAATAGGTACACCTCGAGTGGTTTAATTTACATGATCCTGGAGCCAGTAAAAACCCTAAAGCATCCTATTTTTTCTCAAATTGTGATTTCAAAAACATTGCTTAAGATCTAAGATAAGATTCTACTATTAAGGGTAAACTTTCTTTGAAACATAAACAATAATTTAAAAAAATTTACACAGCTGGAAACATCAACTGTCAATTGAAGTTATTATCCAGCAGATGAGGGCATCAAGGGGATTTATTAAACTGCATCTATCTGCTGCTTTCCTGTTATATACACAGCCTTGGGAACTCAGCCCAACTCACCGTGTCTGTGTAACACTAAAGGCACCAATTTCCCAGAGGAAACTCTGACAAGGCTTCTTGAGCTAATTGCTCAGCTTCTAATTAGGTGTTAGGAGAGCACAGGGAAGTGACTGTAAGAACAGCACCGTGCAAGCTCACATGCACAGACAATGCTGTGTCAGAGCACCCTTCTCCTTACCCACAGCCAAACATCTCCTTTGGCTTTCAAGTTCTGACAGAGAGGATCCAACACGAGCATCCCCAAGCCAAGCCTCTGCCTTCTCTGTTGGTGAAAATCAGAACAGTCCACCCATGTCAAGTCCCTTCCCACCATGACCACAGCACTGCTCTGCCCACAGGGAGGACTCACTAATTGAATCAGATTTGGCTTCTTCCTGTGAGCAGGAGGATTTTTTAGTAAAATGATGGATTTTTCCTTCTTTTAATCTGTGACTTGCAGTATTGGTTTTTTTATACATGGAAGGCTCTAATTAAAGCCTCAGATTGTCTTTAAGCTCATCCTGTTTCAGAATAAAAGCAAAATTTGGTGCTTGAAACAGATGAGAAACAATCCTGCCTACCTGATTTTCACCATTTAAGATTTGTAAAAATTTTATGGAGGAAATCTGTATTCTATGGTACCTGAAGGGGCTTTCTCACTTTAGTTACATTGCACAGCTGAAGCAAATGGTAGTTGTTTCTGTTTATATTTTTTTCCTGCCTAGAAATTGTAAATTCCAGTCTTGTCCATTCTCTTTTTTCCCAGCTCATTCTGTAGAGTTAGCTCTTCATGAACTGTTAGCTTTCTGACCCAAGGAGCATTTCCTAAGGAACCCAATCTTACTAAGAGGGATGAAACTCCAGAATTCAGAAAAGGATTTTATGCCCACTTCTTCAGCTAAGAACTGAGAAAGACCATTGGGAACCTCCATCATCCAAGAAGACCTCTCCTAGAGAGGAGGAGGGACTGAAGACAACGTTCTTCGTGGTTCTAAGGTAAAAGACAAGCAGGAAGAAGTCTTTCCTGCTTCTGGCAAGGCTCCCAAAGGAAAGATACTGAACTTTTAGACATTTTGCTGATATGGTCATTCAGAACTGATGAAGTTGTGAATTGAAATTAAAAGTGGACTTGAAAATCTATCTGGATGAGAATTAGTGAGCATAGGTAAGTCTAGCAAAAAAAAAAATCTGGAAGAGTTATTAAATCCCATTCTTCAGGGCTTTAACAAACCCTTCCAGAGAGGCATGAATGGGGCCCAACAGGCAGAACATTGAATGCTGTAAACACCATTTTGAGGATGGGGCTGACATAAAGAAAGGAAAACTGCCACTTATTCTGAAATATTCAGTAATGGCCTGTTCCTGGCAATGACAGGAAACAGCCCTAGATTACAAGTATTATTGAGGAAGACAGTATCACTCTATTTGCAATTATTGAAAAGAAAACCCAAAGCAATATCCTTTCTTTATATATGAAATACTTTGTCTCTCATTCAGTTACACATTTTCAGCAATCAAGAGGACCAATAATCTTCAGCTAATGCCTTTGGCAAGAATAAGCAGACAGCTCTCACCGGAGATCAATTGCTCAAGTCCCAACAACAGTTTACAAAAATTCTACCTTCTGCGTCTCCTTGGGGAGTGATGTTTATGACAGTTTGCCTGGAAAAACAGGATATGATGCTATTCATACAGCTAAAATAGAAGAGGAAGAGCCTGCCATGACAGTGTTTCTTTAATGATAAGAACAGACTAGAAGACTGACATATTATATAAAATTTAGCAAAATATTTGCTTTATTTACAGATTGTGTGAACTTGGAAAGGGAGATGGGGTGAAGGGTTGTTCAGTGTACTTTGCCTTCCCTTGCCATTATAGCACTTGAAAGTCCAAGTCATTCCCATGTTAACCCCCACAAAAGACACACACAGAGGTTACACTGAAGACATTCATAGGCATTTCAGCCCTGCTTCCAACCAGCTCTGCACACCTGTGGACACCAGTGACTTGAGGATCACAGGTAGAAATGCAGTTTCTTGACCAAGAAAATACTGCAAAGCAAGGTATTTTTGAAGCATCCCTCTTGACTTGTAGGCGAAATTATACTACTTGTAAATACTTTGGAGAACAAAAGAGTTATAACCTATAATACTGTCATTACTCATCTTCAGGGGAGGTCCTGCACCTGCAGACCTGAATCCTGATGTGGAGTTGATGCCTGGGCACCACAGATCATCAATTGTAAAACAGCTGCTGCAGGGAAGGGAAAATACTCTAAAATCTGCAGAGGTAGAAAACTGAGTCAAATAAGGCAGAGGAAGGTGAAAGCTCAGTTAAACACAACTTCCTCCCAATTCTTTACCTCTCCTGCACACTTACATGTCTCTTAGTCAGGTGTATCTGTGTGAATTTGTTCAACTTTGTACCAACTTACAATTGGGTTCAGATCCCAAACTGGTGCGTTGAGTTTTAGGAGTGCTGAATACACAGATGCTCTTACCAAATTTTTAAAAAGCCATAGAGATTTTAGCTCTTTGGAAAACAATGCCATCTAAGCTTTAACTTTACTAATTTTTCAGGAGCAGATCACTGCAAGTTGTACAGCAGAAGAATAAGAGAGGTACCTTGTGGTTATCAGATTTTAAGATCCTGATCTTTCATTTTTGTCTAAGGCCAGAAGCACAAGTGTGGGAATACTGCAACAAATGCTTACAGATGGACTGACTCCCTCTAGATGGGAGCAAAACAGCTGAATGTGTGCAGTCTGTACCTCTTCAGATCAAAGGTCTTTACCTCCAGTCAGGATTGATCTTTCACAAAGAACAACAGGGGAACATTTGCAGAGATGGTTTCCCGAATTTATTTGCAGTAAGACAGTTTTGAAACCACGCTTCTTGTCTGTGTCATGCTCCTGGAAATATGCTGCACATCAGACAAACACAGAAAGGCTTGCTCTTCTTTTAGAAGCAGGAATAGAAAAATTAAAACAACAAAGAAATAATCTGAAAAAGCACAGAAAAATAGCAGGTACAAAGGCAAAGAAAACTACTGATATTCTGGTGAAAATCTGAAGGCAGAGTGAGCCATTTGCCCTGTCTCCCTGCAGGCCTGATGTGGCTGCAAGCACTGAACAAGCTGTGCAGAGATGTGCCAGCCTCCAGTGCCTTGGCACAGAAAAGAGCAGACCTACATCCTCTCCAGCCATGGGGGCTGTGAGATCACACAGCCTGGGGCTTTCTTCTGTGTTGCCAATGGGAGTTCGTGCACCACACATTGATTAAAAAATGAAAAAACAGACTCAAAAATAAGAATGGAAGCAAGATACTAATCTCCACCTATCAGCTTTCCACAGACTGATAAATGAAATAGCCTGACACTGAACAAATCAGTGTCAGATACATCAAACAGTCATCAAGGAAATTTTCAAGAGACAGAAAACACAAACTGAGCAGACTACAATGAAAAGCAAACAAGATATACAAGTTTAATAACTTGGGATAGATTTTCTCACCACTAATCTGTGACATTTTGGCTTGCTACTTTAAAGATACACTGAATAAACATTTGAGCCATCTAGTTTTGCTGCGGTATTACTGAAAATCAAGTAGTGAACAGAAACTGGACTCGAGCAATAGGGACATTTATAGACCATTCATAAATGCTGGAGGCTTGAGAACCACAAGGGCTTTTTCTTAATTATCTACATGCTGTTTTGGGAATCACAGAAAATCTCTTCCATCAGAACTAGCTTGAGAGCAAATTGGGCTTTGAACAGAATTGTTTTGCCATTTAATCAACCAGCTTTCTGCAGGAATTGCTCTGTGGCTAATACACAAGCACCTGAAAACTGAAATTGGAAATGGTTATAATGTAAGAAGGATACTGGGAGTGAACCCTCAGGCCCCAGGGGCTGCACTCGCCTACCCAACTTTTCTTAGGTGGTGCCATGGCTGTGATATTCTCTGTGCTTCTGAAAGGACTGAGAAAACCTGAAGTAGAAAGCAGAAGGGAGAAGGTCCTTGACAAGGAGGATGACGTTAAAAGCTGTAAAGAAGAAAAAACACTGAGCAAGCAAGTCTCCATCCCCATCTCCTCACTTTGTCCTCTCAGCCAGTCACGAGAAAGGCTTGTTAATGCAGGCACTTCCCAGCTCGGCCCTCTAAGGGCAAACAGCAAAAGGTTTCAGTCACTCCAGACTTGTTCCCATCCTTTTACCTGGCTCTATAGCCTGTTAGTCCTACTTTTTATGAACACTTCTTGGCCATGAGCAGATCTGGGTGCACCCAAACCTCTCAGTTCTGCCACAAATCAAACATTTCACCAGAATTAATTGCAGACACAACTTTGGGTAAACTATGAAGGCAACCGAGAGCCCAAATCCTGTTTACAAAGCAAACAAAATAAACCCAAATTTATGTTGTCCATCCCGTATTATTATCACACAGCAATTCTGCACCAGGATGGCCCTCCTAGGAGACTGCACACACTTCATCAGGAAAGAGCCTGGTGCTGTGTGTGAAGCACTTGCTTAGAGCTTTTTAGTAACTCCTTCAACTACTGACGAACTGTGGTTAGTTATAGTTACTGCAACCAAATACTTGTGAACAGAAAAATTAATTAATTCCTGCAAAATAAACTGAATAAGAGGATAGATAAGCCAGAGCAAGTTAGGGCAACTGCAATGCTCAATTATTAAACGAAACATTTTTCACCCACCTCAGGCCCTAAGATTGAAAAGACTGAATATATATAACTGAAAATACCTACTTCATTCAAAAATAATCACACAAGTAGCAAGGGAGGGAAAGAGAGACAATTTTAAAAAACTTAATCCATCTGATATTTGCAGGTATAAATATTTTTGACATTTACCAATAGTAAAGAACCACTCCCCAACCATTTTTCAAGGTGATGTGAGAGTGTTTGCATGACTTTTAACAGAGCAGGGAGATGAATAACGCTCGTGTTTGTTTAGCATTTGTTCTCTGAGTAGGGGCTAGAGAGACTAAAGAAGCAGATATGGGGAAACACCAGCAAGTTCAGAATTTGCAGTTTATTGACCAGACTCCCAAAATTGCACAGCTCTTTTTTTTTAAAGGTGAAGCAACAAATGTAACTGGGGCATTTAGCAATTCCCATTGCTCTTTTGTCATCTGGATGAGAACACAGGTGTAACCACATTTTAAAATGTCAATGAATTAATGATACTGATTAGCACTCCTAGTAAACATGAATACAAACATAATTAATAGTATTAATCATACTAATATGGCCATTCACCTATTCAAAGGAAAAAGCAAATATTTAACATAATAAATGCCTGAAAATTTACATTTTTATTCAATGATAAAATTGGGTAAGTAGGATATGTGTATGATATAAAACAGATCCTTAAGAGTGAAGGTAGATTTCATTTTTCAAATAAAAAGGGAAGTTTACCACTGGGCAGTTCCTATATCTAAACTGGAGATACTCCTGACAGCTCTGTTCCAGTACAAGCTAAAGTCTCCTGGTTCTTACTTGACCTTGGTTGGTGGGTGGGATTTGACAGCCCACATAATTTAGCAGATCCCACCTTGGGGTAATTTTCTTTTAACTTTTTTTAAATCCCAAAAAGTTCACAATCAGCATAAGAATTTTGTTTCAAAAGGCCTAAAAAGTACACAATTCAAACAGATTGGATTCTGTGATTGTAGCAAATACATCTGTTTTATTTCTAAATAAAACAGGGAATTCTGAACCAAAGGCTTCAGTGAACCTTTTCAGCTCAAGTTTTGGGATGTGTCTTCAAAGGCTACTTAATAGGGCTTTTTTAGATCACATGTGGACAATGTGAGGACATACGTAGTTAATTTGTGTTCCACTACCTTGACAACCTGCTACCTTAATCTCTTTCATTTCCCTGTAGCCATCTGAAAGCCTCAGCACCTTTGCAAGAGGACACTTCTGCACAGAATTTAGACATCTCAGCCTCTTAAAGAAGGTGTAGCTGCACATACAAGAGCGTACCAGAAGATGCTCATATTCAAGTGTGATTTGGACTTGAACATTATTAACTTACAAAAAAGGTGGCTGTTTGCATTTTCCATTAATTAAATTAAGTCAGGAACAGCAGTCAGAAAATAAAATTGACATGCAGGAGATCCCTCAGCTTTGAGGTTTTAAAACTTCTATGTTCATAGCACAGTTTTTTATTCCCTTCACTCTCTCAACAAACCCACTCCCCACTTTCACATTCTTCCACTTCCCCTTGGCCACATTCACTGCTGAAGTTTAGTCGTGACTCTTAAGACAATGGAAAATATATCTGATGCTGCCTTGAGCTGGAAAAATGTTTAATGCATTAAGGGCACAAGAAAAAAAATTGGTGCCCTTGAGTAAGTGACTGAATCAGGATAAAATAAAGGTCACTGAGAATTAAAATGAAACAAATATCTGCCTGCCTGCCTGCACAAAGGCTTAGTGCCCTCTCTGCAGCTACTGTCACTCATTCTTTATAACAAAAAAATTAGAGGCCAGTCTGCTGCAGCACAGCCTTGAAACAGTTCAGAGATTAAGGTATTCACACAGAGGTGGAGACAAAAGGTGTATTTTAGTGACATAGCACTTGTGATCTAAAGCCAAAATCTAAGCCACAAGCAGAGCACCAAGAGCAAAGTGAAGCCATCCTAAAGAAGGCATGCAAGGTTAATCGTGGGGTGCGGTCTTGTGACTTCTTTTTTTAAGAGCCTATCATCACTACCTCGTACTACAGAGTTTAAAAGACATTGGGGTTTTTTGGGGGTTGGGTTGGTTTTTTTTCAACCTTTGGCTCAAAATTCACACTCCTGCCAAGCCACGAGGAAAAGAAGGCACGGGAAAAGTTGTTTAAACCTGCTCATCATCAACAAAACAGAGATTACAGGCAGCAGAGTCAATCTGAAGACAGCAAAGGAGTGGTCTGTCCTGGCGGAGCAGGGACTGCGCAAAGCAGGGAGAAAGGCATTATTTGCTACCTTGCAGAAAGGAATTAGGTGCCAGTGTCTGCTTTCTAACATCCACTGCCCACCTCAGTGGGGTCCCTCTCTACCTACATGCACTTAGTGCACACACCTCACTGCCTTTGAGCGACCACTGTTTATTTTCTCAACTACATTAGAGAATTTTTCCTCATGTTGCAAAAAATTAATTTAAAGGAAACTCGAAATAAATACAAATAATGGTGTTTCTTATGATTGTACAAAGAGCCCTAAGCTTTTAAAATGCAATTTACATGAGAGAAGACAAAAGGATTTTGAACTCTTTAGCAAAAACTATTCCAAGGAAAAAAAGTGATTGAAAAGAAATTACATCCTGGCTACAAGTAAATTATATTACAGACAGCTAGTTGTCCAACAGGAACACTTTGGACTGTGATACACATCAAAATAAATCTAATTACCCTTAAAAATCAGAGAATCTGTAGGTTTACCTAAAAAACAGGATATGAGCTTTTAATTGTTTTCACTGCAGACACAAACAAAAGACACTGATTAACTTACTGGGCTCAAGAGAGGTAATTATTTTGCAGCAGATGCATCTGTAAGAGCAATTCTGTGACAGCTCCAGATTTAATCTGTCTTTGTTTTATGAAGACCATCTGCACAAATTACTCTTCCCTCAGATTTTAGGTTTTGAGGTGAACTCTGCACAGACAGAATGCAAAACTCAATTATAGCCCAGTATCAGGCTGATATTGATGCTAGAGACACATGCTACAGACTAAGTCTAATGAAAAGCCCCTAGCTGAAAACAGAATTTAATTTCCTTTAAAAAAACCCCATACACTCCCCAGTTTTGTAAAAATATTAAAAATATTATGAAAAAAGATGAACAGATTACTGAGAACATATGAAAGGAAGAATATTTGAGAAGTTTCTTGACAGGAAACAAGCGAAGAAGTATTTTAATAAAATACTCTCTTACAGCCAATGTGCTGTTTCATTCTGCAATATTACTCCAAGAGCAGAACATCTAGGTAACAATATTCTGAAGTACTCTAAATCCACAGACTTGAGAAAGTGTTTAGCAAGAGATGCCAACCTCTCCATACTAACTTCCCCAATGCTGTTTCCCAGATCACTGCTGAGTAGAGTAAGGCTTCAACTCCTTTCCAAGCATCCATCCCCACACCCCTCCACCCGCCCTCATCTGCAGTGCATTTAGCATCTGGAGCTCTGCAGAGACAGAAAAAGTGCCTTAGGTTTTATTTATTCCAATTAATCCACTGAAGGAACAATACCCTCCACATCAAGTGGATGGGCCCTGAGCAGTAGGATTTCAGGAGGCATCCAGAGAGTAAGAAGCCATACAGATTGCAGCTATCAGGACTCCCTTCCATGCTCTCCCTTGGATGAACATGCTCTCCCCAAGAGAGCTCCATGTATCAAGGTATAGCTAAGATAACAGGTGGTTTATTGCATTGCCTTTGTCTTAGTTTTTTGCCTTTAAGCAGGACTTAACATGCACCAAAGCATATTTTGGACAGGGACGTGTTTTAAAGACTGCACTGAGCTTTAGGGAAAATTCACATGAATGTTAATGAGACCAGAGATGTTCCCACAAACACTCACAGAGGAAGAACAAGGATGGTTTTGGGCAAAGTGTTATAGAAAAAGACAAACCAAGAGTTAAATCAGCACAGTCACTTCTGTCGCTTCATTAGTCACTACAGCAAGAGCAAGCAGGGATACCATGGTGTCCTGAAGAAAAAGAAAATCCACAGGAACACACTGGTCCCTCAGAAAGAAGCAGAAACAACTGTTTTCAAATTGGCAGTCAACAGTGTTTTGCAAAAGGAAAACCCCAGACCAGATGTAACAGCTTCCAAAACAGCAGCAAAGCCTGATTATTTTCTCATGCAATAATCAAGTGTGGGAACCAGACTGCTGCAGCAAGCTAATAACTTCATGGCTGAGAAAAGCTACAGAGGTCTGTTTGAGAGGTGAGGAGAAAGGGAGGGCTCAGCTATTGCCTGGCAGGGCTTCAAAAAGCTTGGAAGGTTCAAGTAAATGTCTCCACTGAAGCTGCTAAACCAAAGAAAGCCTCTGGTCTCCTCTCAGATTTGACCACCCCACCATTTTGGGATCACTCTTGCCTCAATACCTGCTCCAAGAACCCACAGGAACTGAGATGAGCAGGATCTTGTGGCACATAGAATTGTAGTATTCCTAAGGAGGCCAAATTTGGCTCCAGCTCCAATAGTCCAGCCATGAAATAATGCATTTCTTTCCATGGCTTTGCTGCAAAAGCACTTGTTAAAGTTTTACCCTACACATTCATTTAGTACCAGTTTGGAAAGGCAAATTCTGGTTGTAGTCAATAGCTGAGAGACTCCTGCCAGATCCTCTGAAAGATTTTCTTCTGAAATCACATTAAGAAGTGGTTAAACTGGTACTAAATGAATGTTTACTTGACAGGAGGATCAAGAGAGGGGAAACCATCAGTATAATCCCAGGAAGCACAGGCTTCCACACTTCAACACACAGCTGGGCACTGGCATCTGGAAATAGCACAGTGGCTTTGTTCTGTGATAGGGAGAGAAAAATTTTGGCAAATTAAGGATGTAGCAAAGCAGGTTATTAGACTGAAGTATTAAAACCAGCCACATGCACTTTTTAGAGATGGATTACTGCCTGAAAGATACCATTAGGTTTTACATGCCCTCATTCTATAGCCAACTCTTCAGCAGCCATAGAGATAGCAGTCAATTAATCCATAATCAAAGGCTCATCTACTAATATTTCATTGCCAGGTATTGTTAACAAAAGAGAAGTCATGAAGAATTTAAGTGATTGACTATTTTGTGGACATGTGTGGGAATAGCAGAGGCAAACCCAGCATTTTGTTTTCTGCATGAAGAATCTCGTTTGACAACACATGATCACCCTCTTCCATCACACAGTCTCACTTACCCTGGTGTGCCTGCAGCTCACAGGTGCTAATTACGGAGCGTGATGCTTTCATTCTGAATATCACATCCAACTATCAACCTCACTTTTGCTTTTATCTTCTGCTAAATCAGAAAGAAATCTCAAAGAATGATTCCTCAAAATCAAAAAAAATCCCATCTAGAGTTACATCAGAAATAAATATATCACTGTCTCCATTAACTATCAGCAGATTGTTGAAAGCTAATAGCAATAGGTGATTTCTTAACAATGCAAACTTATTTCCCTTTATATTCCAGGATTGCTGGGCTTAACAATACTAGCATTTCCTTCCATTCAGTCCAACCCAGGTGTGAAACCCACTGGCACAAACTCAGTGTCACAGCCACTGGAGCTAACTTCACTTCTGGAATGCTGTCACAGGCTCTGAAGGTGATTCACACACACACAAATGCAACTGGACAAGTGCCTCATACAAAATAACAATTAGCAGCTATAACAAACATCCTACCACAAAGCACTGGTGCAGCACAAAATGGATCTTCTCAAGTTGTTTTATTTTGCAACTTCTCCTGCCTTCATCATATTTTAATTAAGACTGCATCAGAGAAACGTTAACCTAGAAATAACCTCATTAGACATCCAGAGAAGCAGCAATGTAGAGCAGTGTTAAATTCAGCTGGGATTGCAGATGGTAGCTCTGTAAATCAGGTTCTGCTTCAATTCAGCACTTCAGCAGAATGTTCATCCTTTCAAGAAATTGCTGCTGAATTGTAAAGTATCATGAAACAGATCCCACTTGTGCTGCACCATGACCAGGAGTACAAATGATACATTTCTTTGCAATCTTAATAGTCAATAACTGCTTAAATCATTGAATTCAAAATAAGTTTGTATTATGAATAGCACAGAAGGACTTGGGCTAGGCACTGGGTCAGCATATTAGGGATGAGTATTCCTTAGGTCGGTACAAGTTACTGTATTTTTGGTTTATCTGCCTGTGGGTTATTCATTAATAACATCAAATACCGCTGTAAAATTTACTCATACACAAATACAACCTAAGCTGTGAACCCCAAAAAAGTTGGCCCCCTCCTTCAACTCTGCCTTGCCTGCTTCTCTATTCCAACAATCCCCTCCTGCTTCTGCTTTTGGGCACTTTATCCGAGGATTTATTTTCAAGTAACAGTGCTTAAGAGGTACGGTCTAGAAGGCAAGAATTGTACCTATGACAGCATTGGTATCAGCTCTGCCACCTGCAGAACAGGAATACTCTTTTCTAAAGGGAAAAGGAAGGGGGTGCCAGGCAGAATCAGATCAGTTTCTAGTCCCATATGTTCCCTCCACTTGTGGTCTGTTTTAGGTGGCAATGTCGTGGTGGGGATATGTGGGTGTGACCCGACACTTGAAATTAGACAGTGATTAGTAAAAGCCTTGAAACACCATCAGATGTATTCAGTATCTCGGCAACATTTGTATCAGCAAGAACTATTGACTGAGCTTGCTCTTATTACCCAAATCAGTGCACAGTCCCCTTTCTTTCACTGCTAAGCTCTCTGCCTCAATGACTTCCTGTTGCACTGAGTTTTATAATCTAATTACCTGCTGTGTAAAAAGTGACTGATTTTGATTCTACTGCCTTTCCTTTTCGTCCAACAGACACAGAACCAACATTCATATTCTTCCTGAGATCATTACTGGTTTAAATTTAATTTTAGAAATAGGAAAAAGAAAAGGTTTGCATCATTCTTTGAGATAGAAATACACATGTGAAACAAACCACTATGAAAGTACCAAAGCCTCCATTCATCTAGAAGACATTATAGCATACTTGTCTGTTTTCCCACGCTTAGTCTTTCTAATTTTTTTTGTATCCTATTTTCAGATTAAAAACCAAAAAACCACAACAAACTAACAATCAGAAAAAAAAAAACCAAAATAAACCCCCCCACACAAAACCCCAAAACCTTTCCTGTCAGGCACTGCAGCCTGTACAAAGCTGGGACCTCCTTTAGTACTAACATGCATCATGTTATTACTTAGAGCTGTATAAAACAGTCTGTAGGCACTTATGGGAGGTAGCAATGCAGAGGGTTTACCTTCTTCACAAACCCAAGTAACTTCTGGAATAAGACAACCTCTCTAACATAGGCAGTGCTGTGTTTATAAAATACAGCGAACTTGCAGAACTCAAGCCCCCCCTTGCTTTCACCTCTACCCAGAGTGAACACAAACAGGGCATAGCCAGATTCCCTCAGCAGGCTGAAAAGAACAGCAAGCAGCACATAGTACAAAACATTGTCATCTGCTTGCCAGTGCTTATTGCAGCAATAAATAACCAGCTGCCCGCCACCCTTCACAGAGAAACCCTCAGCATGGAGGCTTGCTGGAAAGGCAGCAGCACTGCTCATCCTGACAGCATTCCATCTGTCTGGGAGGAGATTTCATAGGCATAGAGATGTGCATGCACAAGCCAGCCAAGAGGCTCAGCTACTATGGAATCTACAGCACACAACACAAAGAAGGGAGGGCAGTGGGGTGAGGGGTTGTTAAACTCATGAAATGAAGGAAGAAATCAGAAGCAGGAGGGTCCAGGACAAACCTTCATGTACTACAACCCACACTGATGCTGAATCACTGGCCTGTGTTGTTTTGTTTCAAAAAATATTGTGGATGATGATGTGAGCTGTATTTATACTCGCAGCCTGCTACTAAGGGGCTATGACTCACTATTTTTTATGCTGCAGCCTCATCAGCTGCACACCAGTGAACTCAGTGAAGTAAACCAGAGAAAGAGAGAAGAAAAATGAGGCCTGAATTAAGACAGAGATCTAATTTAAATTCAGTGCCAGATGCCCCACAGGTAAGTCGTGATAGCAGTCTGAGGTGTGAGGCTTTAGGAATACCTCAGCTGGACTCAATCCATGTGGTGGGGTACAAGTCAGATGTTATAGAGGGGAAGCCAGGAGACGTTGAGAGCAGCACTGAAGTGTAAAGGCAGGGACTAAATAACTGTACACAGATCCGGAGAAAACTCCACAATGATCCCCACAATCCTGGCATTAATCCAAGCCACGTCACTGCAGAGGAAGGACCTGCAGTCAGAAGGTAATGGCAGGCAGCACCGCTAAGTCCTACATCCTCCACACAGCTATGGAGCATCCCCTGCAGCACTCCAGGCACTGCCTCCACCCTGAGCTCTACTCAGGCACATGGAACAAAGGCATCCTGCCCACAGCCTCCTGCTCAGCTTACCCCAAATCTGCCATGGCAAAATTGGGTAGGAACAATCTGCATTCTTTCACAGCAGCAAGTCTGGCCTATACACTAAGCAGCATCCTGGGAGCACAGCTTCTCATTTAAACAGCACCAGTAAAACTTTTTTGTCCTCCTCCCTGCCACTAGGCACAGAGGATTCCCTGAAATGTGTTTTCCTGCTGCCAGTTCACAGCAGCTCCTAAAGAAGCTTCAAATTCAGGGAACAAATTCAGAGGCAATAAGAGGCCACGGCAATCAGGGCAGATGTATCTTATTTTCTGCTGCTGCATTTCAACAACTGCCAGTGCAGAGCCTTTTGGGTCCAATAAACTCCAGATGATTTTTCTACCACACAGTCACAGGTTATATCTGAAAAAACATTTGAATGACTGAGAGCTAAATGTAAGGAAAGCTTCCCAGTGAAAATAAAAAATTCAGGCTGTGCATATATGATCACTGGTGCCCAAAATTTGGGTCCTCGGTGTTTTGTGTATCAGGACAGGTCAATCTGATAAATGACAAGACAAAACCCCTATATTTAGAATGAGACCAGGAAAAAAAAAAAGTTAAAATCTTACTAATAGAGGAATGAAAAGAAGAGGTTTTAAAGAGACTTGAGGAGTGCCATGTCTTATTTATGTGCTGTGTATAAGCAGAGCATCAAATCGCCCTCAAACCACAAACACCACTCACAACTGGACTGGAAGTGGGATGTTCCGGAGCATCTGAACAAACGTGTAAAGCTCAGAGTTTACTGCAAGCTCTGTACCATCATTTACCAGGGCTCTCTGCCTCCAGTACAGCTGCATTTCAGGCCAGTGCAACTGTACTTCTTCCCCAAGTGCTGATGCTAATGTGGGTGACTCCACAGCACCATGTACCAAAGAAATATCCCGGTGGGCTGGCACAGGTTGGCCTCAACATGGCATTCCAAGCCAATTTGCCCATTTTTTCTGCCCTAGCCTGATATCCCTCATTATTAGATTGGCATTTTTAAGGCACTTTCACAGATCTTTACCATCCACACCTAAGTGATAGAGCTGAGACACCAAGGCAGGCTGTTCAGACAGCAGGGAAAGGTAACACTGGTTTTACATAACGATGTTGTCACAGGCATTCCATGTTTTGTCACTTGCTGGCTGATCAACACAGACACCCAATGATCTTGGGTTGTTCTTGAATCATCTGCACTACAACAAAACCATAATACCAAGCTGCAAAGAGCAACTATATTATACAAGAAAGGAGGCACCATCTTTGGAGTCCCACACAAAATCTAACATTGATGGAAAGATGCCATGAACACGTGTCCAGGCAACAGGAACAGCCACAGCCCTTTGCAGCTTTCCACAGTTATTTCAATTACTAAGGATTCACAGCATGTACTTCCCTTTCTCCTTTTTACTCCCCAAGAAAAAATAAAGCATTTTGTGGAGGTGTTTCAGCTGTACAGCAGTTCTTGCCCTCCAAAGTAAACAGAACGATTCATGCACACATGAGGATGGTTCCCAACTGCTATTACTGCATTATTGGAGTACTTTGTTAGAAAAATTACTACCATGTCTTACAAGACTCAGCACTGCTTTGTAGCTTCTCTTCTCCAGCTGTTAAGGAAAATTGGGAGTTTCACTGAAATTGTTTCCTACAAAAGATGCTTCTCTTTTTAAAAGCAGAAAGAAAAATGTGACAAGTCTAACCTGGACACTCTACAGGAGCATCTGCAGGAGCTGTAGTCCAACTCCTTTGTGTTCCCATTCTCCTCTGTGGTCTTTGTCCCTTGTGTAACTCTCATGTCTGTGAATCTTTTAATGCAAACCTCTTGCATAGTTTTAAAGCTAAAAGCACATCCTAAAGGTTTCTGTGGGCTGTTTATTTTTGAAGGAAACCAAACCTCTAAGTGAACTTCTTTTTTTGCCTAGCACTGACTGTTCACACATACATTGAAATCTGGTTCATATTATCCTTGTCTAGACACAAGTGCACACAAATTCACCAGTACAGCAGGAAAGCAGGGGACATTCTCCCAGAACTCTGCACACTGCTTGGCGAAATACTTTATGGACACCTGGACCCAACACAACACAAGTAACACTTATCAATAGCCACTTCTCAATGGTAAGAAGCATCTGTGGAAGGTTATCTTGGAATTCAGCACATAAAAACATCACTTGCCTGGGAAAGAGGAAATGTATTGAAGCTAACATGGTAACCCCAGGTGATGGGTAAAGAGCTCACACACACATGCAGAATATTCTCTGCATCAATGGAGATGCCACTGCTATTCATCTTCCCATACCCGTCCAGCCCTACAGTTATGTCAGGGATTGTTCCCAGAGCTCCTGAGCTCCAAAATAATGACAGAGTTAATCAAACTTAGTGATTAAACAACAAAACCCCTTTTGCACAGGATTTC
>NW_008236640.1:777366-788385 GCF_000691975.1 Corvus brachyrhynchos | reverse complement strand
CATTCAACCCATACCCTTTCTATTGGCACTTCAGCACCTTTGCAGAGCCACAATAATGCTAAAGGCAACTGAGTTGGGCAGTGAAGCAGATGAGGATCTCTACAAGATCAGCCTGTGCTTCCAAATCTGATTGTGAGAACGAAATGGCTCAAGACCAGCACCTAAGCAAGAAGCAGGTGGTAAAAGCAGTCCATGGGCGAGATGGCACTGACGAGTCCAAACAAAGCATTTATCCCTTTCAGAAAAAAATGGAACTTGAAGAATTTCCACTACAGCTTTGCACAAAATACCTGTCCCAGGAAAATAAGAATCTCTGATCTGTCTGCCTGTAGCCAGACCCCGTGGCTTGCGGCACTCAGTGTATCCCCTGCAGCCATACACAGAAAAACGGAAGAGCACCAACACCAGTGTGTGAAACTGCTATCACGGCCGTTAGTGCATTCTGGAGTCATGCTCTTGAGGGACTAACGAGGAATGACATCCATTTGCTGAAATATTGCCTATGCCATGGGTCCCATGTTGGCTATCCAGACGCCACACAGACCTGTTAACACAGTCTTTCCCTGAAAATTCGGGGGCCCAACTAAAGACAATTTACAGGCAAATCTGTTTCAGATAGGAGTTCAGTATAGCGGAGACAGCCACCCCAGGTGAACCTTTGTTTTACAGGGTCACTATTCAGTAGCCACTCTGCTGCCTCCAGCAGCATCAGCTGAGTGCCAACATCCAGCATCCAGCTGCTTGGGGATAGACCCACCTCCACTGATGACTTCCAGGGGCAAGGAGCAGAGATCATTGTTTTGAAAAAGCTGAGTAGGACTACCAAAGCAGCTTCAAGCACAGAAGAAACTTCACACTACATATGTGATAAACCAATATTTACAGAATGGGGAAGCCCAGGGAAGCACCCATTAAGGAGGAACCCAAGCAAGGAGCAGCTTTTCAGCCATGTCTGCACTGTATTTTGCTTCACAGAGCCAGTAGCATCTGGCCTCCCAAAAACACCACCATCCCAGCCTGATACCAGTCTCTGTCTTGGTCAGGAAGAACTCCTGAGGTCTTCTTGTACTAGCTTAGAAACTCTTTGTTCCTGAGGTCTTCTTGTACTAGCTTAGAAACTCTTTGTTCCTATAATATTTAATGGCATCATAGTGGTTGCAAATGATGGCTGAATTTATTATTCCCCTGTAAAACACATATTTGAACAGCTTATGTTCCCAATTATAATTTTCCATCTCAAAGGACTCCACATCTGCACTTAAGAGGATGAAAAACGATTCATAAAGAATCGAACAAACTCTTGTCCATTCTTGCCCATTGAACAAATTCTTGACATTTATTTACAGGATTTAATTCCTTTTCATTCAAGATTAATGCTCACTGGTAAGATAAAATAGCACTGGCCTGGTAAGATAAAACAGCATTGGCACAAACATGTACAAAGCTGCCTCACAGCTACTTTAGGAACAATTGCCATAATGACATTACTGCAGTCTGAATTGGATTAGGTCACAGCAATGGACAAACACTGACACCTGTGATGAGAGAACTAAAAGCCCAGGTTGGAATGACACTTTAGATAAAGGTAAGGAAGAAATGGCCCACAGGGACTCGTACACTACAGTGACAGAGCAAGGTGATATTAAAAGTTCCCAGTGCCACCAGTGGGCTGACAGAGCTCTGTGTGCCTGACAGGTCCCAGTGTCTGGCACTGATGGTGTGGTGGTGTGACCCTGGCTGGATGCCCCCAAAGCCACACTCCCCTCCACAACCAGACAGGGGTGAGGAAATACAACAAAAGGGTCCCGAGTTGAAATAAGGACAGGGAGAGATCACTCACTGAATACCATCATGTTAGACTCAGCTTGGGGAAATTAAATTAACTGATTACCAATCAAAATCAGAGCATGATAATAAGAAGCAAAACAAATTCTCCTTCCCAAGAGACAAACTCCCAAGCTCCCCTTTATGCACAGAACCACAGGATCTGACCAGACAACTTCAGTGCATAAGTACAACTCCCTGTCTCTGCTACTGAAGCATTTTCTCTGTAGTTGAGTTCTAATTATTAATGGTTTAATACAAACTGTTCACTTTCATAGAACACAGAGGTACTCTGAAGCATTAAAGTCTAAAAGACAAGGCGCATGTCTCAGTTCTTTCCCTTACTGATGTATGCATAGAGCTCTAATTCTCCTAAAAAAAGGACTACTTTTCTTCCTCAGACTGTGAAGCATAAAGCACTCCTTTTTTCTGTTCTAGGATTTATTTTTGTCTGGATGCTTTACGTAGCCCATCCCTGAAAAATTAATTTACACAAGATCTAAGACCTTCAGTGACTCAATGGGGCCCAGTGCTTTATCTTGTGTGTTGTGCAGTTTCCCTGTATTCCTTTTATGTGAGGTGTTATAAATTCCACCTTGCCTTTTCATCCAGTGCTCAACACAACTGGACCACAAAGAGATGCTCGGAGGGTTCATGATGCCAAACTCACCAGAGCCATGCAGTCACCCACTGAAGAGCCTGTCCATAACTTCAGTGGATGACTTCAAGCTCACTGCCCCACTGGATCACACCATCTATACAGAATTAATAGCATTTGAAACATTTTACCTTTCTTTTTCCTCTTAATAAGACTCGAGTCTAAGAAAAATCTAGCATTTTGATCATACTTGAGTGCGTACTTGACTAAAAATCATCACTTAAAAAACCCAGCAGCCCTCTTAAGTTTTACGCTTGCCAGGCTGGTGGAATCAGAAATGGGTAACATTGAGCACTAGAGGGCAGCAGGAAATCAATTCCCAAAACAGGGACCATGTTCTTCAAGGCCAATGCAGTTAAGCACTGTGTTTAACCAATTTCAAACCAACACACTGGTTTAAAAAAAGATTTAATTATGTTGTTTTGCTGTTAATAACAATTAGTTCTGTTGTTTGGGACCACAGTTCAAGCTCAAGTGAGTTCGAGTGTTAGCTTCCTGCAGTCAGAGAAGACTGCACATCCCAAAGCACCTTTGAAGAGCATGCTCGCCTTCACCTTCAGAGCAAACCAAAAAGGAAAATATTCTCAGTGTGATCTATATCTTTTAGGCAAAGGAGACTATCAGAAGTTTCTGTATCTAACCTGGAGTGCATTTATGAGCCCCTTTTAGCTCAGCTTCAGCTCAGCCTGAAAATGATTTAAAATATCATACATTTTAGATTTGCTAAGTTACACAGACCTCTTAAAGAGACTATAGTCTTTAGCCAGACAAAAAAAGCCATTTTGGAAATTTGGCAACTTTTGGCAGCAGTGTGAGCCAAAGCACTGCTTTGGTAGCTCAGACAGCCAAGCTGTAATTTCTACACCAAGTAATGCACACTGAGCTCTGGGCTGAACTGAACCTCCCAGCACCCACCAAAAGCCAGCCCTGAAAGGTTGCTGCTGACGTGACAAAAACGCTCCTTTCATTTTCAGCCTCTACGTCAACACTTGTGAACAACTCCCACACAGGAAAAGCACAGGTCATGCCAGACTTCTTCAGTAAACACAAACCCACTTCTGCAAAACAGATTAAGTAACTCTTGACCGGCCAGAGGACATGGTAGAAAGGAGAGAGCATTTAAGGACGAGTCGGAACACATGTGCCAACATTAGCAGCACTCCTCAGCTGCTAATAAAAGACACAGCAACCTACTGCAAAACTGGGCATGTAAACTCACTGGGAATAGGTAGCATTTTTTTCCAGAGAAATCCCAATAGAACTGACAGCTACTGAGGTAGTTTCGACTGAAGTTGAAAATCTCTGTTGAAAATCTTTGTTTGAACATAGTTGTTTGGTTGACTGAACACCCAGAAAGCAATCAGAATAGTCCAAAAATCATGCTCTTTAAACTGGGATAATGTTGTGATAGATGTCCCCTTGATTTGAGTGGGAAGTTCAGTAGCAGTGCTGTGGCTCAGGCTCACTGATTTGCCCAAACCAGTGGGTCTCCAGTGAAATGGTCTGTCCCATTTCCCCCAAGCTCTCACGACTTGTTCCAAATGGGCTGGTTTTGAAGAAAGCCTACAACATCCCACAACTGATCAGACAGAACCTACAGCCTGGGTCCCCACAAGGGAGAAGAGATTAATAGTCCAACACCACCTTTTTCAGAAACCACCGTCCTGGAAAGGCTGTAATCCCATGTGAAAGCCAGGACATGCTGCAGAGCGCTGGATCCTGGCTGTACCTGTGCTGCTGCCAGGAAGAGAAACTGTCCCCACTTCATCCACACAAATATTCACATGGCTGCCCAGAAAGCTGGGCCAGTTCCCTGAGCTGACTTCTCACTGTGTACCAACACTAAGGATCAACCAGGAATAATAAGCACAGCCAGGAGCAGCCTGGGATTCTCGCTGCATTACAGAGGTCAGGGAAGTCCATGGAAAATAACTAAAGCCTGGGCTCAAACTTGAAACAAACTGCAGGAACAGATTAGAGCTTTTGGAGAGGCAAAGGTCGAACACCTCTATCCTCCCAAGCTGGCTTTAATCCATTCTGCTTTTTTTAAAAAAAGCTAGCCAGCTTTTAGATACTTGACGGTCTCTTCAAGCCCACAGGAAACTCTGTCTACCTTCACCACCCCATCTCTCCAGTATCATCCTCTCTCTCTTACTGTCACCCTTCTTTTATTTTCTCTGTCCCTGTGACACCCCATTTTCTTCCCCTGGGTGACCCTGTCCACCCATCCATTTTCCTAAGGACACAGCTTTTCATTACAAAGAAAAAGCAATGAAGGCAGAGACTACAGGACAAACAATCTGCCCATGATCACAAGCCCTAGGCAGGGCCATGAAGGGAGATGGGACTGAGTTTTGCCCATGCTTCAGACAGGCAGTCTCCCAAGCATGGTTCCACAATTGAACTCTCAAATGCTGCCTCCAAATTTAGTAGAATTACTCCAGAGCTGCACTGGCAAACCCAGTTCTGCCTGACCACAGAGCATGGGCAGCGCCCAGAACCCTGTGCCCTACCAATTTGTAGACCACATCTGTTGTTTATTCTCTAGCACTTTTTTTAAGTTGCAATTTTTCCAGGTAAAGTTTTTTTCCACTGTCCCTGGTATGCTCTGGTTCAGTGCCCTACATGAAAAGTCACATTGCCAGTGATTTATTTCTTTGGAAACAACCTTTATTTGCTTCCTAGGACATATTAATCCAAATAATTTAAGGCTTTCCCACACATACACCTGAATGCTGCCTGCCAAGTAAGAACTTTTGCTGGCAACTTTTCTTAATCCAGAGGAAGTGGTAAGGTGTTCCTGGTGTATTGAGCAACTGAGTGATTAAAAAAATGATAAACAATTAAATTTTTGAAAATTATTTTCCAGTATGGAATAAAAAAAGATGGAGCATACTGAAGTGTTCACTGATCCCATTTAATTTTCTCAGTCTATCACCACTTAGACACTTGAACTCACTATGACAATAAGCTAAAAGTATGAATGTTTGTTGAAAGAGTAGAACCCTCATTCCCACACAAATCATAAAAGCACTCATTTACAAACAATTTTAGAGATTTAGTAATAATCCTACAGGACTACTGTTTTCTTGCCTAGGGATGCCTGCTTTCAGGAGGCCCTGTATTCATGGCTAATGAGTTCTATCTTCTGCTATTAAAAGTGATGGAGCCTCTCTAGACTAATAAAACCTGTTACTGATGACTCAGGCAGTGGGAATACCCCCATGACCACTTCCAGCTCCTTGAGGCACTGATGGTGTGGTACTTTAGTCAGTCTCAGCCCAGTTCATGCGGCAGATGACAGAAAACACAGCCTGTCAGCCTGTTTCATTCCTAAGGAAGTTGCCACATTCCCAGAGACCTACCAGCCTTTTGGAAATGCTTTTGAATCACTAAGGAAGATCCTCATCCATCTGCAATCTTCTGGTCATACTGTGGAGGTGCAACCTACAGCCACTGCCGCTCCCCTCACTCACACTGTGCCACAGCAGCAGTTCTCAATGTCTCGTGACAAAACAAACGAGCAAAAGAGCTCCTTTCCCAAGATACATTTGACAGAACTTGCTCTTCCAGGAGTATCTGATCCAGGCAGATGTTTCTAAAACCATCTTCCTGTCTCTTCTGCCACACTGGCCAATCTCAATGGGTTTGAATGCCGAACTTGAACCAAAAGAGAGAGTTTAAGTGGGTATGTATTTTGGTTTGATGCTGCTATGAAGAGAAAAGAACCAAGATGTTCAGAGCGTTCATTGGTCATGCTGTGACACTTGAGTTATTTCACTCCAGGAGCACAGGGAGCATCCCACAGTTATTGCTCAGTGGTTTCAGTTGTGAGCAGTCTCTACAACAAGCCATGAATGGGAGGGTTCATGGGCCTCATCTGCCCTCCTCAGCACACCTGGACCCCACACTGGCACCAGGGGGTGCTGGGGTCAGCAAGGAGGCAGGATGTGGCCTCTCAGCATACCTTGGTGCTGAGCTTCAGCTGCGTACTGCACACAGGCACCACAAACAGGTTACCCGGTGCTGTCATTTCCGCACCTGTCGCTCCCACTAAGCCTCAGACATTCCTGGGACTGCCAAGTGGTCATGCAGTTATTCCATGTGTCCCATTCAACACAGCAATCAAGGCCAGCTGCCCTGAGCTACACTAAATGGTGTTTGAGCAACACATCCCAGGAACTGCCCCACAGCTCCCAGGATTGCTTCATACCTGCGACACAGGGCTTGTGAAACCTGAGCAGACAAATGCCTTCCAGCCTGTCTCACTGTCAGAGGAGCTTCCCCATCCTCCTCTCCCATGACAGCGGAAAAGGCTTGCTCAGGACATTCCTTGCAGTGCTGGTCACCACTCTTATGCACAAAAATAAAGCAAAACCTCAAACCAGTCACACTATTACTCTAGTGCAACATGGATCATGGAATGTGATATATGTTGTGGTTTAAAGTAGAGGTTAACAGCATAAGATCCCCATTATTATTATTAACATAAGACATGTGGCTTCCTGGTCTGCACAACAAAAGCAAAGCAAGGCTTGGTATCTGCTGTTGGCAGATTCCATTACAGTTCTGGATGTCCCACACCTAGAGCTGAAGGCAACTGCACAGGCAAGCAGTCAACATCAGCTGAGCGAGATCAGTTGGTAGATGCCACTGCTTACCTGTTTAGCATGAAAATAGTGGAACTCCCACTGGAAGAAACTCTCCTGTTGAGTTTCAAGCTAATTTCTTGGAAGCATGCCACAGAAAACCACTTTAGAGTAAGAAGAGAAGTCAAAGCCTCCTTTTACACTACTTAAGATTCTAAAGCAACTAGAAATGTTGTCAGTGACATTTAACCTGCTCAGGTGCCTTGACAAATCCTCTCCATGCACTATTTGCTGACAAGAACTTATTTCCCTCCCAATGTTAAATATAATTACTAGGACCTTTATTCCAGCCAGCATGAATATATGGCAAGAAGTGCCACTGGGCCAGCACATTTTGATTTCACATTTCTTGCCAGCTGTCCCTTATCTTCTCAGAGATACCATTTACACCATGTACTTCTAAGAACCTGGAGTAGTGGCTGACCTAAAATGTTACTTCTGCAGAAACCAGTCCTCTTCAAAGTGAGGAAACTGCTGTCTCACAAGAGTTGAACTGAAGCAGTCCTCACCATGCTATTGTCATTAGCACAAGCAAATAGTTATTATTATTGAAGCAATGGGGTAACAAGGCCACATCCTGAGCTCATGATGAGAACATGAAAAACATAAGGAAAGGTTTAAAAACTCTTCCTACTGACTAGGGTAATTTGAGACAGTGTTTACTCCTGATGTCTGAAGGATTACTCTGTTAGTTGTCCTTCTGAGAACACAGTAAATACAAAGAATGTTGCAGAACATTAGCAGCTGACAGCTTCATCTGAGCTCCTCTCCTGTGTCCCATCATCCCACAGTTCCCACTGTATCTGTCCAGCTGGAGCAGACAGTAGTTCTGGTAAAATTGTGTTTTATGACAGGCAGGTGCACCAGTATCAGACTGCAGTGACTCAGTCAAGCAACACACTGCCTACATAGACGAAGCACTGGCTAAAGTAAGAGCATGTGGAGAAGCAGAAGCTGTTACCTGTGGGTGGAGAGGGAAAAACATCCCCAGAAGGATAAAGCTCCTCACTGTTTTCAGAGCTGTGTGGAAGCAGAAAGTGCTCTGCTAGGTCACAAACAGAGGGGAGGTCCAATATGCTGCTCTCTGAGGTGTGACTTGGTGACGTCTCCTTTCCTTCCATGGTCCCACTGCAGACAGAAATGAGACTCAGCCAGGCTTTTAGAGCATGAAAATCTAAGCAGAAGTCAACACAAACGATCTGACATTTTTGTACTGCTTTATGAGATGAGAGGAGCTGTTCTAGTACAATCATACTTCAACTGAGAAAATAACAAAGATGTAAAGGAGGAACAACAGCAAATCCCACACACAACAGCCCTCAGCCTTAAGTAGGACAATTAGGAGTCCACAATAAATCTGGCTTTCCTAGAGGCTTCCCAGAAGTACAGTCTCGGGCCCCAAAACTAGGAAGCCATGGAGCATATTCCCATCAGGGTATCCCGTCTGTGCCATTTAAAAGGAAACATGTTCTACAGGGTCCTTTTCCACTGATGCTGCTACAAGTCTCAAGTGAAACCCATCCCTCTTGGCTGTGTTCACTAGCAGCAAGAAAAAGCATCTTAAAACTTGTCAGTCTCACAGGGATGGCAAACACTTCCTGATGTGGAGACATCAGGGCAGCTGTATTGTATAATCTGTGCACAACACTTTGGAAAGCTTTGGTTGAAGGATCCCCACATCTGAACACCTTTTTATCAAGCTTCCTCAACCAGTCCACCACCACAGAGGGGAAGAACTCACAGCTGGGTGGAGAACAAGAGAGGGTTGGTGCCACCCAGCTCCAGATCAAGTGCTACAGTGAATGGGCAACTCTTTTGGAGAGGATGGAACCAAAGTGCTCCAGTAAAGCAGGTCCAAGCACAGCCACACGAGTGGCTGGGGCAGAAGAGCAGTGAAATGCAAAAAACCTGGTGGGGCAGGAGCTCCTTCTGTTTTGGTAAAGAGTGACAGGACAGAGGAACCAGATCTGGTGGTCAGGCAATGGCCTGTGACCCTGCAGGCTCACATTCATCTTCTCTTCTATAAAATAAAGACAACAAATTCTTGTCTTGGGGGTATTATCAGTAAGGAATGTGATAGCCACAGTGGGCAAGGAAATCCCCATAAGGCATTAGTACTGAAAAATAAATACCCCCATGCAGATTTTTTTTAAAAAAACATCATTCCTTAGGTGCTTCTGTGCTGAGCAAACTTTTAGCTAAGATACACCTCTGACCTTTGCAAGATGCATCTGGGCATAAGGAACACATAGAAGGAAAAACTTTCCTCAAATACTGTGTTTATGATGTGTGCTACTTTTAAGTACGGAAGGATTTTAGAGAACTAAACTGCCTATTATCATCCTTGGTCTGGAAAAAAAAACCCCAAAAGAACAAAAACCCACACCAAAAGGCCAATGAACTCCATCCCTCCAAGGGCAAGTGGCAAATTACAGCAATAGGAGCTGCTGGTGTGATACCACAGCAGTTTAAGGCTGTCATTGATGGGAGCTGCAGTGGCCCTGGATGTCTCTGCCTGTGCTGCTCCCCTTCCTTGTCTTGCCACAACAAGACTAACAACATGTGCAACCATGTTTTGATCAGGTTTAGATAAAACAAAGCAGCTTTAAAAAACGTTTTCCCCTGGATTAGCTCCCTCTAGTCCTCTTAAATCAAGTACACAGCAGTCCCAGCCCCAAAACTGATGGTGAGACCACAACTGATGGTGCTTGTGAGAAAAGGCTCAGCCCTGGGCCTTCAGACTAGTGAAAGAGATTCACTATTACCTCTGTGCCACACCTGGTAAGAGAGAGCACTGATGTGCAAACAGTCCCTTTGGACAAAGTCCAGGAGCAAACAGCCTGCTACTGCTTCAGGATTCCTTTATTCTTTCTTCATGGTTTGTCGACCTCAGCTTGCTGGAACGAAACAAACAGGTCAGTTAGATGCTTTGCACCAGCTGATCTGGCAGATGGACAGGGTGACCTTTCGAAGTGTAATGCTAGCCAACGTCAACAGACAGTCATCACATACACCACTGTTTGTTGGGTCTGGTACAGAGGAAAAGTTTTTTCTAAGAATCAGAAAGAGCACATCTAGTTATGCCCTTGAACCTTCTGACAGCAGTGGAGACCTCCTGGAAAGGGGCCGGTACGTCCTAGAAATAAAGCCAAGATTTTCTTTACAAGAAGCTGCCAGATGGGCTGTTTATTCAAAACCCATCCAGCAGAGAAGCAAGTAATAGCTGGCAACCCTCCCTCCGTCCTGTGGAGAGCAGGTATTTCCCCAACAGGTTTAGCCAGCGGTGTCTTGATGTCAGCCTGTTCCGTCAAAACTCAACCGGGAAATGTGTTTTAAGAGGGCCCCAAACCCACCCTGTGGAGTACAATACAGGCTCACAAAACCCAAATCCTGTTTCCTCTGCCACTACCACCTCGATTATCTTCAGTGAGCAACCAGGACAGATGTAGTTTCAGGCAGACGCTGGATTTTTTTTTCCAGGCCACCCTCACCCGGTGGCACTGCCCAGCTACCAGGAATGTCCCAAAGGCATGTCCTGCACAGGCTTGCCTGGCTGGCAGCATTGCTGCAGAATGTGATGGATACAGGAGGGTGTGAGGCACTGGCCTTACCGACTGCCCTGCTCAGCAGGTGAGGGGGTTCTCTTCCTCCCGGCCGCGTTTCCTTCCCCTTTTCCTGCAGGCAACATTCGCGCATTATTTCAAAAACCACTTCCTTGGCAGAGAAACGCAACAAGAGTGACACAGGGCATGGTGCACGCCAAAGCCGGAGCACCCCACGGCCTGGCCATGGCTGCTGCGCCCCCCCCCTCACCGCTTCCTGAGGGGAAATGCTGCGGCAGCAGCCCAAGAGCAGCCAGATCTCGGGGGAGGAGGGAGTGGAAATAAG
>NW_008236640.1:772734-777058 GCF_000691975.1 Corvus brachyrhynchos | reverse complement strand
GGGTGGTTTTCAAAATGTTTCCTGCCAGGTTTTCCTCAAAACACGTTTAGCTCGGATTTATCACTGTGAATTCGGAGGGGAGAGGTTTTGGCGGGGTTAGGCAGTGGCGCTATCCCCTGCCTGGCACACGGGATGGCGTCCCGGGCTGCTCAGCGCTCGGTCGCTTTACACCGCTGCCCTGCAAAGGTGCAGCCTGCAAAAGCCCTGAGCGGGGGTGAGCGTGGGGCTGCAGGGTGCAAACATCATAGCGCGGGCCGAGAAAAAACCAACACAATTCCCACCCGGGACATAAGCTGCAAGCTTTCCTCTGAGGGCTTACGGAGCTCGTGGAGGAGATGTGCACCGGGGATGTCCATGTGCTCCCACCGAGGAGTTTTAACAGCGGCGGAGTGGAAGCTTCGCAAGCCCTGCTGAGAAGCGGGGTACAAACCTCACTCAGTTTGAGGCACCGCATCACTTCAGCGCCAGCACGATCGGGGTGTGCGGCCACAGCCGCAGCAGGCGTGGTGACAAGGACATTTACGGGGGACCGACACAGACATCCTGACCCTCTTTACCAGGGCTGCGGGGAGTGTCGCGGACACGTGCTGGATACTTCTCCAGCAAAGAGAATACGGTGCGGTGCTGCCTGACAGCGTGTGCACGGCACAGCCAGACACGCCAGGAGAGAGGTCAGGGATCCGCCCCGGTGCCGTCTGGGCAGGCAGTCGGGAGCAAGTGCTGAGCTCTTTGGCCCGCGCGCTGTGAGTGAGGCTGGGAAGGAGCTGGGAGTTTTTTCCAAGAAGCCTTTGGACTTCAGAGTTACTGAGGGCAAACGGGTGTGTTTAGGAGGAAGTCACTAAAAGGAAGAAAATAAATTGGAAGTCCCGCGGCTGCCAAGAGGGCTTTGTTTTTCTCGCAGGTGAGCTGGCTTGAGCTGGGAAAGGTGTCCACAGGGAGAGCCTTTGAATCCGTGTTTCAGGCACAGCAGTGACTCTGCCTCGCCCTTACAGCCTCTCTTGAACCAGGCCTGGGCACTTGGGGTCACTGCACAAGTAGAGATGCAAACCTAGCTACACCCTGAGCTGTAACTAAACTCGGCTCTAGTTCGAGGCTAACTCTTGCCAGTCATATTTGTCCCCAAGAACTACCCATCCCTCTGGGGAAGTTCTGTGACCTGGAAGGCAGCACCCCAGCCCTTCATTTCCTTGCAGGGGTTGGAGTTGAAGCTGAGCTGTGGAATGCAAAACATCAGCAGATCTGCTTTATTTAGCTCTGGGAGCACATGCAATTATTACAGCATCCAGAAAAAGTCATCTCTGTGATTTCACCCCACTGGATCATGCCAAGTCTCTGCCACTACAAAAGCTCTGGCAGTGGGGAACATCACTGGCTCCTGGAAAAGCAAGGAGTTCCAGCCAACAGAACTGCCAAGGGAACTATAGTACTTACTGACAAACATACACAGCTTACCAGTTTCTATTTGTCCATAGGTGGACAGCCAGATCTTTGAACTTAATTTCCCTTCTCTTCCTCACCAGAATGAGGAGGTCCTGCAGTGCTGGCACCCCCACCACTGTAGTCTACACATTGTAGACCACATCTTTATTCCTTATGAACTGCGTTATCAGCAAAAAGATTAAGTTTGCCTGTAGTATTTAGGGCAAGTCTCTAAGTGTGTACTATGGTCCCTTTTATCAGTGCCTTATTTTTAGCACACGATAAAAGTATACCAGCAGTCATGTCTGATGCTGGTTAAAGTGGAAGGTACATGAGAGCCAGGAAACTCAGAATTAAACCCACACTTGACATTTACCAAAGATCAGACTGCTGAGAGTCATAACTAGGGAAAAGGAAATACATTTTCTGACTATTGCAGCTCTGTCACAATGAGATTTTTCAGTGCTGACAGTCTCAGGGCCAGATTGTACAAGATGTACAATTCCATGTCATTGAAGCTAACGTGTATCTGCCAATTTACCATCTTAAGTACTTAACACATAACATGAAGAAAAAAAGTCTGTCTTCAAAACCAGCAGAACTTGCACGTTCATCTCTTTTCAGTCCTTTCCCACTGTCACACTGCAGGGGAGCCTGCCTACTTCCTTCTTTACAGAATAGCTCAAAGTTACTTTAATACCTCAAAGCAGACTAACAGCTGAATGAATAGAAGCTAATCCAGGAAGTGGGCTGAAGGGATGCTAGGGAGACGTGAACAAGGTTGATTTTTACACAGTTGAATTTACAAAGGTTGTTCTGTTGATTAACAGAGATGATTAAACCAAAGTTTGTAGTCTATATATCAGTGTTTTGAGTTCACTCCTCACCATGAACTAGTCCTTTGTTCTCAGAACTAAAAGCAAGAAAAAATATCGGTATATTTAAATTTATGAATTGTATGCATTTTACTTCCCAGCTCGAGACATTGTTACTAAAGCAGATGGAGGATCAGGCTTCATCCTAGATTCCCATTCTGAAGCTTTCCTCAAGCACTATAGACAGTGTTTTAGCGGCCTCTGCTCTGGAAAATCCTCTTGTGGTTACCCCAGGAATGAGTGGTTATAGGCTTCAGGCCAGTGTGAGTGAGAAACAGCTCTTCAAGCCCATGAGATGAGAAACAGCAATTGGCAACTCATCTCCACTCCTTCCAGACCAGCGAGGTTTGCTGACAACACTGCAAATAGCAAAAAGCAGAGAAAGGCTGTAAGGAAAGCTCTTTTCCACCACCCCACTATCCCATACAGCATAAGACACCTGGCATTCTCAAATAACTTTTTGCATGATCATCGTTCCTTCACCTAGAGCTGTGTCCTTTCTGTGCACACCACAGTACAGCATTGAAAGTGCAGCTCAGATGCAGAGGCAAAACACATTAAAAGCTGTATTATCCATCCTGATTCCTACCAAGGCCAGACCAGGGTTAGCATACTTGTGGGAATATACTTGCTTAGCTGGGGAAAAAAAAAGAGGTTGGTTACCCTAAAACTCCTTGATTTATCCAGCTGTGTTAGCTTCTGAAGAGTATTATAGTCCCTCCAAATTTGCCAAAGTTAAGTTTTCAGGCCCACATAAAAAGACATTGCGTGTTTCGTGTTCTGCCACATCAAAGGCAATCACTCAATCCAGCAGACCTCCCTCTAAAGGGTCAGTACCACTTAAACTGGAATACCCCTCCTGGTCATTACTATCTCCACGCAGTGATAACGGCAGGGCTAATGCCTTTCAGAGTTTGGACTGAGCTATCACAGAGGACTGATTGCTGATTCAGCTTCCTGGTTAACACCAGGGTTAACATATAAGCTATTTTACCTGTCTTTCTAATTTATAAGCTAACCTACCTGTCTTTCTCACCCACAGTCAACGCAGGCATCTCCCAAGTTCCTCCAACCCCATAAACTCTATTCTGGTAACAGTACTTCTCTTCAAGGCAGGTGAAGTTTATGAGCAGCAGTCACCCACTTTACAAAAAGTGGGTCAGCCAGGCAATCAAAAACACTCTTGGCCTTCTCTTCCCTGGCCATAAGACAA
Source organism: Corvus brachyrhynchos (assembly GCF_000691975.1). Classification (NCBI taxonomy): domain Eukaryota; kingdom Metazoa; phylum Chordata; class Aves; order Passeriformes; family Corvidae; genus Corvus; species Corvus brachyrhynchos. The sequence continues at coordinate 773,551 of NW_008236640.1, read as the reverse complement.
GTAATGCTTTTTGCTTCCTCCTTCAGTAACAAGAGGTTTAAGCCTTTTGCTTGCTGCAGTCAACACCCTGAGGTACAAGAAGTTTCTAAGACCAAATGTTATTTTCTGCTGTACCACATGCCATTAAATTGACTTTATTTTTTTTTTTTTATGAATCCCTTGCTGTGGCTGTGACCTGCTTTTTCTGGTGTCTGACTTTTTAAGGTGTCATTTCTAAACTAAACTAACCATGGTAGCCAGTTCATGTATTAATACTGTGTTTTGGAATTTTGTGATTTCAGGAGAAACTGGCTCTCTCTTCAAAAAGTAGTTTACTGTGGCAAAGGCTTGGCAATGTGAATGTTGGGGATATTTCAGTACAAGCAGGAACAGGATTTTTTTTTTTCTTACAATCCTGTACCAAATCCCATCTCTCTCAGAGCCTCTGCTAGAATGGGTGCAGAAGCATGCCTTCTCTGATGGATATTACCTCCCCTCTTTTTTGGGCTACCTCCTTGGCATCTGCAGCTGCTTGAACCCACTTTGAATGAAAGCTTTTTAGGACCTAACACTATTATTCTTGTTCCATACAAGATTTTAGCACCGTGGATGCTGATGTAGGGTTCTGTGGGGCCTCATTTCCTCCCTTCTGCATCACAATTCACTAAAATAAAACAAAAGCATTATGGGACTCAGGGGTAAACATGAAACGCATTGTAACTTAGAGTATCCAAACACAACTTGGGTCTGCCTTAACTAGCATCGTATTTCCTTCTGCCAGACTTCTCCTCTTTCTCTGCATTCCTATTTAAGTCTCCACACCCACACCCTTGCATTC
>NW_008236640.1:750772-772712 GCF_000691975.1 Corvus brachyrhynchos | reverse complement strand
ATCACTCTGCCTGGGCTGCTGCCCTTTGCAGTCCTGATGAACAATGCATGTAAAACAGAGGCATTTGGAGTACCTAAGCTCATGTCTCAGTCTTGCTTTGGGGCAGAATAGCCCTTTAACCATTGGTTTATCCTCTGCTGTTTATCCCCTTGCACTCTTGAAGCTGGTGATCAACAGTCTCTTCAGCTTCTTAGTCACTATACACACCAGCCAGCAACTGGACTCCTTTGATTCTGGCAGGGAGCATGAGTCTGAGTTTCCTGTTCTTGTATTCCTAGGATCTGGATGGAAATTGTTACAGCTGGACCTTCATCAGTCTGTACACACATAAATACTCACCAAGGATACGTCATGTTCTCATGCTGTTGAGCCTTTGGGGAATTTCCAAAAGATGCTTCCAGCGTCACTTGAAGTAAACAGTCACAGGGGAACAGTCACAGTCTGGCTTCTTGCCTGGATCTTCCAGCGCCTGATATAGCATGGAGATACAACAAGAAGTGTCAGTTGCAGTAATTATGCACTTCTCTCCACTGGAAGACCTCCCGTGTTTAGGAGCTGAGCTCACTCCCTTGGCATTCTACACTGCTACTTTCCCTGACCAGTAGCAGGCTTTTGTTCCACAAGCACACCAGCTCTGAGATCATTACCTATCAATCTGTTAGAGATTGGATCGAAGAGTTCAAAAGTAACCTGAGAGAAATACATCCACATTGGCCCTGTTTTTCCTAGAAGCCAGATAAAAGTAAAGAGTCAGGTCTTTGATCTAAAGGGCTGGTGTTCTGCAGGTGGGGTTATGATGAATAGTGAAACTGAAGGACAGAGATTATACAGTGCCCAAAGAAATCACCCTCTGCTCTCACACAGCATTATCTGCTCCCTCAGCAGCTCTCCACTGTATTGTTTCAGGGAACTTCTAAATAGTTTTTGCAGTTGTGAGCATATAATTTTACTTTAATTGAGCTCCCACTCATAGGACATAGACTTGACAATGGCTTTGGTGTTAATTTCGCCCACCAATTCTAGGAGAGCGTCTTTATAACTTAAAAGGGAGGCTCCATTCTGGTCCCATTCAGTGTTTCTTGATTTGACAGTCTTACTCCCTGCCCCATATATTGTGGTGCGGTACAATGGGGCTTTTGGGGTTTTTTTTTGGAGTAGTTACACGTTTTCCCATAATTTCTGGATGAAGTCTGGCCCTCTGTGAGGTTTCTTCAAGGTGTGTCTACTTCTAATCCCCACATTCTGTGTGAGTCATAGCTAAAGGACTAAATGCTTCCAAAAGTCAGGCTTGTGCCAGTGCTCCTACATGAGAGAGACACTGTTGAGCTGTAGCTCTCTGCAGAGACACGCTGCTCATGGAAAGTGGCAAGAATATGCTCAGAGAGATGTTGGCCTCCAGCTATTCTCCAGAAATCCACCTGGGCAGGGCAGGGCAGGGCAGGGCAGGGCTTTTTCCTGTGAAATGCTCACAAAGTCGTGCTGGTTTCCCTGGAACGCCTGGCAGTTATACCAGAACAAAAGGAAAAGCTTCTTTTCACTGCTTGGGCTTTCAGCAGTAGGAGGGGGGGTTTGGGCTTTCCTTTTCTGAGCTGTCAGCAGAGTAGAAGCACGATGGAAATTGTCTGCCAGGCTGAAGATCAAGAGGGAAGCAAAGCTAAACCTGGCAGAGTGAAGTTCTAATGCATAAACTGATCTTCCCTTCAGCCTGGTCAGCCTTCAGCTGGATTTTGAGTATCCACATGAGCTGCCCTGATCCAGTGTCACCAACACTGAGAACATGCTGTTGTGCAATGAATCTACATGAGCACCTCAGAAGGAAGAGCAAATTATCATTCTGGCCTCCCACTTCAATCCTCACAGCTCCAAAAGCCCCCACTACTACTGGAAGGTTTAAGCCAGCAATGTTTTTTGTTTAAAGAGATTGGAGCCTTATTGCTGACTTTGGGCTGGTGTTGCTGGTGTCCTTCTAGTTGCATTTATCCATGACCTGCCACAAGTATGGAGAGTCCAGCCTTTAGGAGTGGGAAGAGCCATGCCGCTTCCAGGGCTGGCAGTGCTGCAGCTCAGCCTGCTTTTCCATTTCCAGTGCTCACACAGCTCAGGAGAAGGTAAACAGAAGCCTTGGGCTTGGACTGAGGCAGGAGAACCCCACAAGACCTCTGCCCTGCTGGAGCACGATTTCATACACTGTGTTCCTGAGTGAGCTGAAGACAGCCCTGAATTCCTTGGATGAAGCATCGGACTAAGACTGCCTTAAGCTCTGCAAGTGAGCAGATACAGAAGAGACCCTGCCCCTGGCCTAAGGCTTATTTATTGCCTAAAGGCAAAGACACTTTGCAGATAGAGAGCTGTTCTTAGTCTCCAGTGTAAGCTCCTTAACTGCTCTTCTGGAGTGCTGCCTCCCTAATCTCTTATTTTTAGATTAGCTATTTTTAAGAGATTGCTTGCTGCCTACTTAGAGGTTTTTGATGCTCACATTTCTCAGTATTGAACACTGTTTTATCTGCAGTTACATCGCATCATTATTTGTCTACTGGCTGGATCACAGAATTTGATCTTGACCTTGGCAGGCATGGGAACAGAGACCTCTAATTAAAAAACCCCAAGTTGCTAAAAGAAAAAAAAAGAAAATAAAAATCAAAGCTGCAGTGACTTAGTCACTGGTTCACATTACAGTGAGAACAGAGCACATTCTCAGGGTGGAGGCCTCTTTTCCGAGGGTGATGCAATCTGCAAGTCCTGACCTCTCAGCACTTTTACAACCAGGGTGCAATACATAGAATTTGGCAATGTATTTCAGGGCTATGTTATGCTGACAGATATTCCTCTTGTATTTTCAATTGTAACTTCAAACTTTCAACTTTTCCCCCTAAAAAGCAGGGGAGGGGGGGAGCAGAGAGAACCCTGGTTCCCTCAGAAAAAAATCTGAGTTTGCTGATGGACATCTACCAGCTGCAGTGACCTACTGGACCAGCATCCCCAGCTCCCAGTGCCAGCTGCCTCTGCTCAGCATCACACAAGCCACTTGCATGACTTTCCCTCCTGTCATCACTGCCAGTTTCCCATTGTCCCCAGCTCAAGTGGATGGCCCTACAAGATCTTGTAAGCAGCTCCCTGGCTCCACACAGCCTTTCCTCTACATGGGCAGCTCTTCTGCAACATGGTCAAGCTCACACAGAAAAGATTTGGATGAAGCACAGATAATTGTAGTGGGAGGCTCCTTAGCCTGGGGAATTTCTGTACCCCTTGATACAAAAAAATGAAAGATTAGTGTGCCTAGGTATGGATACCACTGTAATTTTAGTAAGGGATCACCTGATGGGGAATGAAGAAGTTTGTCACCTTTGGTTTGCCCCAGGAGGGCACCCCAAGTGCTCTGTAACACAGGTCTGTGTTTTGCTAAAGGTTTCTATGAGCTGTCATCAACTCCCTGATCCTAAGACAGCAACAGGCCCAACGTTTGTTAACCTGTTACCACCTTTTTTTTTTTTTAACCTCAATTATAGAGGAAAAAATATCAGAGCATGTGAACACAGCTTGAAACCTGAGAAGCCTGAGCTAGCTTTAATCAGGCCTTCAAAATCAAGGAATGGCAGTGGCATTACAAAAAAAAGCCACAACTCCTCTCCAACAATAAATAGAAGTTTGGGGATATTTGTGTTAAGAGGCATCAGAAACAGCTGAGAAGTAGGATACATCTGTCTGCTAACTCATCTACCTGAGCAAAAGAAATCCCTGCGTGTCCATGTAATACTCTCTTGGCTTGTTACAAGCCCACAAAACCCTTTCAGGCTGTTACTACCAATTTTTCCTCCTGATGGAGACAACCATGCTTGGATCCCAAGTGCTGAGATTCACTCAAATCTCCTTTTGGGTGGAGAAGTCAGCAGCCTCCTGCCTATTCTACACCACAGTCCCGTGTGGAAGTCACACAGAGACCAAACCACACTGCCAGTCATTTTGCACTGCAAGGCTTTCAGATCCAAACCCAGAAGATCCAAGTCAAATGTTTCCAAGTCACATGATGACTGAACTGAGAAGAGGTATTGAGTTTCTGGAATGCAGACATTTTGGAGGAAAATGTATCACCTTTCAGTGGCTATTAGAGTAGATGAACTCTGTACAAGTCATACATATTCAACCTGACAAAGGTAAGCTTAGCAGCTTTTTGCTAATCATCTCTAGGAAAAACCGTACACAAGGAGGGCTTCTGATGCATGATCACGGCATCAATAATGAATCTCTGTAAAAAAAACCCCTATTCCCCAGCTACACCAAAGAGAAAACTGTAAAGGCTTTATTATACCCCAGAAGCTCCAGCTGGTCCTATTCCTCTGACCCAAGTCACTCAGTGCTCAGCATCACAGAGCAGATGCTGCCCATAGCAATTTTTGCTGCAACTCTAAAAGATTCAAGCCAGGAGTACATTCCAAACAGCAGCATCAGTACAGACAAGCAAGCCAAGAGGTTGTAGTGTATTTTTGAAGACCAGTGAGGAGCTAACCAGTAACTGCACTTCGGCTTCCAAATCACTGCTGAAGCTTGTAAGTAACCAGCACAGAGGTGGGGTTTTTTTATTTTTAATGCTAAAAGCAAGGACTGAAATGATTTCTACACAATATCCATTTTTACTTTCGTACCATTGTTTCTTCTTACTAGAGGTCATGGTTTTCTTTCTTTCTTTCTTTCTTTCTTTCTTTCTTTCTTTCTTTCTTTCTTTCCTTCTTTCCTTCTTTCCTTCTTTCTTTTCTCCTGTGGTGAGAAGTACTTGTTTCTTTCTCCAGCTGGAGTTTTGTTACACATACCAGCAGCTCAGGTGCCTTGAAGCTGGGAGTGGTTGAGCAGTTCCTACTTTGGCCACATGGAAGTCTGTGACTGCCTTTCCAGTGTCACCAGGTTGTTCAGAAAGCAAGTCAGCCCCTCAGCTTGCTGCATCAAGTGGTTGTACCTGTTGTGGCAAAACTGTCAGTCAAACCCTGCACATCTGCAGCTTAGAAGTACCAAACAAATATTTTCATCTCCATTTGACCTTTTAAATCAGAAATTAGAGCAATGGTATATTTTATGTTTCAGTGGGATCTGTTACTGAATCTAAAGAACGGCTGCTCTCTCACCATCAGGGGAACCTGGAGTTACTAAATAATAGCATGTTCCCATAGATTGGAAAGAAATCTTGTCATTATTGAGTACAGCATGTTCCATGCTGCAGAAATTAAAACAGCTATATGATCCTTGTGAGACCATTGTTCTGGCAAGAGATGCATCCTCCCTTCCTGCATTTCCTCCTCCTTTGGGTTTGCACGAAAAGAATTCCACCTTCCCTCATAAACATCATGTCTGTTGATGCTTCCCTCCCACTCTTAAACTCTGCATTGGCATTTGCTTAGCATTTCCCTGGCACTACTACCAGTTTCCATAGCAAAGGATGTTAAATGAGACTGTAATCACAAACTTGAGGAACTGCTGAGCACTGAAAGTCAACCAAATCACACATGAAGCAGCACAAAAATGCAAAATATCCTTGGAATATCCTGGCTGGGAACTCCCTGAGAGATAGTGGGAGAATATTCCCTTTAGAAATCCTGTCCTGAGTAGAGCATCCAGAGTCTATGAGACACTGAGCTAAAAGTGCCAGACTAGATCTGATGTCCAAAACTGAACTGTCACAGGTAGGGCAGGGAACAGATCACAGCCAAATCTGCCCCTTCTGCCCTAAAATGGCCAGGGATAAAACAGCACAGACAGGGCCAATAAAGGGCAAGCTGGTCCTGCTGGCTGGCAGTGATGTCTGCTCCAGAGGCCACATAGGCAGTTGCCCTGTGCCAACAAGTGAGCAAAGGATGGACTTCCACAGCCCAAAAGCTGCTGCCAGCAACATCCTTGCACTGCAGGCTGTCAATTGATACCCCTAGCAGCCCAAATTTGCCCTTCTCACCTGGGGTACAATCAGAGGGACAGAAATTCACCATTCAGATATTGCTCCTTGTTTCTGTTGTCTGGTGCCATCTCTGAGAAGGAAAAGCATTACCTCATTCAGGATAAGCATGGATACTAATTCATTAATTTGAGACTTTTTAGTGCTAATGGTACATTTAGGTGCCCCTGAATCACATCAAGTGCAGTGGATTTTTACATTAGCGCTAATAACAATTACCCATCCAGTTCCTCTGATACAGGATTAGTCTGAATTTTCCCCTTGAAAATACATTTTTTGTGTTCTATAAGCCTTTTAAATTACAGATAACATTCAATCTGCCCAAACCAAGGACTAGAATACAACTGCCTCTTGTAACACATGCAGCTTCTGTAGTGCTCCGATTTCTTCCTCAAAGGCCTAGCATGTTTTAAATTAAGTTACTCCACCTCCCCTGCCCCCCACCACCCCAAAAAAATAATTAAATGAGATATTGTTTACATGGTCTCTTGCTCATTTAGGTTTTAGGTTGCACATGCTGTTTTCTTTCAATGTGACTCAAGACAGTCATTTGTGCTTCTCTGCCAAGAAATAACTGACCACTGATTCATCCACTGAATGCCAGAGACTAGCAATCTGACATATTAGCTATTTTTAAAAATGCATTTAAATACATTTTTGGATGGAATTATGTCCAGAATAGTCTCTAAATACTGTGCTACATGTCTCTGGGGATGGTATTCCAATTCTGGAGGTAATACAGCTTCTCAGTTACTGCAGCCATTAGCCTTGAGCAGCTATAGAAGTTAATGTCACATGTCAGCACAAACTTTAGCAAGTACATGTGCATATGTTCTAGGTAATATATAGGCAGGGAACATACAGGTTTTAATCAACACTTGGGCTTTCACACTGATTTTTAACTAGCACAGAAAGTCAGGCTCACTGGCCACAATGCTCTTTAGCTCTTTCCTCCCCCTGCCCCCATGACAACATTAGAAGTGGGCAAATGCCTGTCTGCTCATATCTTTAGTGGATCCCCTGCTGCAAGGAGTGTTTTCACACCACAGAACTGTCCTTGCAGCTGCCCTGTGTCTGGAGAAAGGCCAGAGGGGTCACTTGTTGGTGGAACAGCATGGGAGCTGCCTGGGAACCAACTGGTCATCTGCTGCCATTTGGGTTTTCCTTCCTCCCACTGCATGGTCAGACCCGCAGTTACAAATCCACAGGCTCTGCCCTAAGTCTTCCCACAGCGAATGCCAACAGGGAGATTGTCATCCCATGAGTATTTGGCTGGAAGTGACCTTTGGAAGTCTCTGTCTATCCCTTCCTCCTGGATGACTGCCAATGCTAAACCAGGTCTGCTGTCTAGCAGAAACTTGAACCCCCTCCAAGGATGGAGGTTCCCCCAACCTCTCTGGTGATCTGCCCCAGGGCTGCACATCTTCCCCATGATGAAGTTTTTCCCAGCATCCCAAGCCACAATTTGCAATATTTGCCTCTTATTACACCATCTCCCACCACCAAAGAGAGTTTGGCTCTGTCATATTTTCAGTTGCCCTTCAAGAGAATGGTGGCTCCTGGTCATGCTAGTACTTTGTTGCTGGCACTGAAGATGTGACACTCTTCACAAAGGAGGTCACCAATCGGATCCTGCTGGATGGTTGTGAGCACTTGGCATCTCTCAGCTTGCCAGTATTTACAAACAAGCCACGTAACATCCACGCCAGTGGGTGTGTTACACAATCATGTGCCCTGAGTCAGAGTGCCAAGGGCAAGGTTCTCTGCCAGGAAATCTCTAAGCAGCTGCTCCTTAAGTTCCCCTTCGTCCCTCAGGGAGGGGAGGGATATTGCCTTGAGCTCAGAGTTCATCAAACACCACCACGTAAACAAAAAATACAAAACCTGTAAAAAAAGAAAAGAAGCATTGATGAAGGATGTTTCTTCTCAGGACAAGGCTCAGCCATATTCATAGAAATGTTGTGCAAGGACATGCCAAAAGAGACTGCTGTGGAGCTAACTCCAAGCAAGCATCACAGTCCAATGTTCAGGAAGGGCATAATCACCATCACTCAGTGCTCCCCAATTTTAGTGACAGAGCTCAATTCCAGTACATTCTATGTTCAATACAGAGGCGGAAAGGGAACAGCAGCAGCATTTAAAATAAGAACAAAATAGGTTGCTGAAGGTGGGCAGCCCAGCTTCCCTACAAGCCAGCACCTAAGTCCTTTAGGCTCTTCTCTGAAAGCCATTGGTCCCTTATTTAGGACAAAACCGCAGCAGCAAGAAGGTAAAGCCTCCCCCCATGCCCAAAGCTACACACAAACACTGATCAATTCCTCATGACAGCTGTGGCTGGCTCTCCCTTCTCTTGTACAAACAAACTGCCTCCCCAGCCCCAAGCAGGTGTTGGAGACAGGGCCACAGTTCATTAATCTTTTCCAGCCCTGATGTTCCTTGAATGCCTCATTTACATGTTCCTGCAGAAAAAGGAGAAAATAGATGTTTGGTGTGTCCTCAACAAGAAGAGGTTTTAATAGGATTCAGAAAGGTTTAAACATATTCCCCATGCAGGACTGGGCTGCATTTTATGGAGAAGTCAGATCCCAAGAGTGTGTAATTCCTGCCTCCCAGAAAGCAGTTGTCTCAGGCTTCCAACAAAACATTATGTTGTGATTTACGGAGGATAAATTTTATGGGGTTTTAGTGAAGTGACCTAGAAAAGGATACCTAAACAAGAATGTGGTGCTCAGCTGCCAGATAAGAGTTTGCTCCAGTGATTAATTGATTTGCAGTGACTTAAACAGAGCTGCTTGCTTTGTGAGTCAACGTTTCACAACATCTGGGGGCAGGACCTGACTTCCAACCACCCTGACAAAGCTGTTTATGGAAAGGAAGAGATTCTTACAAGACTGGAGTTCACCTGATACACTAATTTTAAAATGGTACCTTCTGTGACCTTCTAACTGCAATAATCCTAACTGCACTTTGCCAGCTGGGAGGAAGATGTTACAATGCTGAGGAATGGGCGAAGGATGGGATGGTTTGACTGCACTACTGTGATCTTGGTAAATTAATTTCATTAAAATTGTGCGTCATATTCCTATTCATGAAACTGGAGGGAACTAAAACCTCATTTCCTCCCCAATGTGGTTATGCTGCCTGTTCTGATGATAACTTTCCAACACAGGACAATGCAAAGTAAAGCACAACCCATGAAGAATAATAAAGCAATAATCAATGTCATGCATTTTTTTTGCATCAGTTTGCAAAAGTGATTTGGTGGTTATAAATTGCTGTGGGCCCATGACAAGAATTGCAGAAGACCCTGGTTTTCAGAAATGAGGAAAAATCTGCTTTTATAGGAAGAATTTACAGATGATCAGCAAGTGAAATCATCTTTTACTTCCCAAAGAAACAAAAAGATTATATAAAATCCTGAAGTGTCTTACTTTCAGTAATGGGAAATAAAGCAAGAGTTATCAATCTGAGGCATGTATGATTAAAGTGACTTTGGGAAGACAAAAGAAAGAAACACAGACATAGTTACAGTTTGGTTAAAACAGCAGAGCTCCTATTACCTACTGCATGCCCTGAGCTGGGCTCAGCAATCAACCAGGAGCTTGGTTTGAGAAAGAAGGACCTTGTCCTTTTCTAACTCAAGTGTGTTCATAGAGAAGAAATTATGTTTGCCTTGGGAATTACTTATTTCTGGTGTTTTCAGTAAATTCTTCTAGGTTGCGAATTGAAGTGCTGTGGGTCACATGGGAAGACTCATTACTTGACCGGTAATATGGATGTGAAAAGATCCATAACTGGTTGATGTCAGCTTCCCCCCAATTTCCACTTAAGCAACACTTTAAACTAGGTCAGAGCATTCATTAACTTTTGTATGAAATCTCTCCTCAGCCCATCCAGCCTCCCATTGGCTAGTTAATTAAAATCAGCACCATTATTTGGCTGCTACTTCACAGCAAGAAAAAGAAAAAGCTAGTAATTATCCACTGGGGGAATAAATTAATTAGGTTACTATGTGTTAATGCTCAGCAACTCTCTTGTAGCTGGAAGCCAGAGTCCTTTCTGTCCTGCCTGGGTTTCTGGAAGGTAACTGGGTCACAGGAACACGTGCCTTGGCTTCAGCCTTCACTGTGCTTCCGCTTGACAAATCTTTGTTGAAGATAATCTCCTTTAAAATAGAGGCTGTTTCTTCTTGCTTTCTTGTTGGAAACCGGCTCCCTGAGCACCTTACAAGGACCTTGGAAAAGTTTGATTTCATGCTGGCAATGAGCTGGGCCTTGCACTCACGGAGAATCTTCCAGAAATCGAGGCAGGACTTCTCATGAGGCTTGCTGGCCACCCACTGCAGGTTCCCGCACAGGTGTGCCCCAGATGCCTATTGCTCATGCGTATTATCACATCGAGTTAACACCCATCACACCTTGCCAGTGTGGAGTTGTCAAATTCTGTGCAGCAATATTTAGGCAAGAATCTGATTCCTGTTTTGGGATAGGTCCATGCCACTCAGCTGGCAAAAAATTGTTGACGCTCAGTAGTTCTTTAAAGGAGAATCCAATGCCAATAAAATCTCACTTGTATCCTGGCTGGTGAATTTATACTGTGAAAATGCAGTTTCATGCTTTGGATGTATGAGGAAGAGCTGAAGAGATCAAACAAGATAATTGCCAAGGTAGTAAAATTGGAGGGACCATGGCAAGTAGGTAGGTTGAACTAGGGATTAAAAGGACAGAGGCTCTGCCCTAGCTGGCCACCAGAATAGTTTCCCTGCAACTGAAGGAACTTGCTAGTGTTGCACCAGAAAACTCCTGGTGTTTGAAGCTGTGCATTTTGTGCTGAAATGTTCTAAAACCAAGCACTATTTTCGCAGTTCTTCACATTACACTAGCAGTATCCATACAAAGGGATATGTCTTTGTGCAGCACCTCTGAGACTGAGTGCCAGAAACTTGCGAGCAAATCCTATATTTTTGCCTTTGCAAAACCTTTCCCACTGATAACTGAACTCCTAATGCCAACATTCTTTCTTCCTTCTCTGCAGGGAAAATTGCTGGCAGGTTTTCCCAAGCCAGCCTTCATACCCTGTGGTTCCTTTGCTACCTCTATCTGAGATATTGCTGTTGTTAGAGGTGCCAAATATGGTGCAGTATTTTGTCTGGGAAAATAATAGAGTCATGTCTATTCTTTGCAATCCGAGTATGATTAAAGACAAATGATGCTCCTTCCAAACTCTCAGCTCTCATGAAATCACCTGTCTTCCAATTTTAAGATTTTGTCTTCCAGATTTAATCTGTACCTATCTACAGTTTATCTGCAGTTTGCACAAGGTGCAATCACACCATGAGATAAAGAAGACACAGTGATTACCCATTTTGAAGGAAAAGTACAGTTATAAAACACTGATTATCCTAGAATTTGTTCTCTTAACACAGTAGCTGAAAGGCAATGTCTGACGTAAGCAATGACAATTACTTCCTCTTGCCTTTTGAATTCTGGCAATTGCAGTAAAAGAGGTATTTTACTGCTCATAAAATAGTTCATAGTAGTTTACTATTCACAAAGTAGCTTTGCACACTGAGATATAAAGCAGCCAAACATCAGAAAATAGAGTTAAGATCTCAAATCTTCTGAATTTGAAGGGATACACACTTATATTAGCACTGTATGTTTAGTGGAGCTGGGATGAGGACTGATTCCTTTCCTTTCCCTCATGCCAGTCTCTACGATGCTCCCAAACCTTGCCCTCCTCTAAAGAGGCATTTGGTGGAGAAATCACTAAATCATTGATGGATACAGCTGCTGGATCAGGCCTTTAGCAAATAAAAAAAATCACTTCTTGAGTTGGGGACAGCTGAGTGGAGTGTAGGGGACTTGTGCACATTGCTTTTCAGCTAATAATTTATTCCCATGAATAATCCCCCATTGTGCAAACAGTTCCACTGAACACAGGGATTACAATACAATTAAGGGTAGCAGGATGAAACCCTGACATAAGATGCAGAGTAAACAAAGTATGATATTACAGCTCTTAATTAATGTTTACAAATAGGCAGATAATGAAGTCAGGATGGCCATGAGTCATGAAGCCTCACTACTTCCTCAGTTTATCAGCAAAACTGTTCTCAGTGCAAAGCCAATGTGCCATTTTTAAATATAGCTGCTGTCCATAGGCTGAGGTTGTAACCTATCTGTGACTGGGCAACAAAAGGTCACTGTCACCCAGGGCATAAAGTTCCAACAGGAGCTCAGTGTTCTCTGTTCAAGTCACTCTCCCTGCTATCCTCTCAGCTAGTGATAATTTTGCTTTATTTTTTAACATGCTTAATTTCTTCTGCTCCGTACCCTGAGAAAAATCAAGGTTTACTTATCTAGGCAGTGTGTTTATATTTTCCTACTTTCCAGTACATTCTGAATCCATACACTGGTTTTGGACTGTATTGACAAAGGGGCAAGGCCATGGGAAAATTCATCAAGAGTCTGTCCCATGTCATTTGCAAGCCAGATTCCCAGCAGCTGAAGGGATGCAGGATCTGCTGACTATTGTTATTCCTATTTTCATTTTACTGTATTAAAATATCTGTTTTAGTATGCCACTTGTTTTTGAGATTTTCTTATTGAGATCTGGAAAAGCCATGCACCTTCTTGCCCACTTAACCTCCCAGGGGTGCAGGACAGGATCTTGGTCATGTAGGACAGAAGGTGCACAGGCAGGACAGGAGAGGCAGAGCTCATGTGCCACTTCTGAGGGAAAACCTGCAGCACAAAATTAGTCTTTAAAACACACAAGTGGGAAAGGGATGCTGACAAAACTTTTCAACTCCAGAATCTGTAATATTTAATTTCAAAACAATAAAAAATATTTTTAAAATTGCTGCAACTCAGTTATTAAGTATAAAACCATCTGTGAGTGATGCAGACATTTTGTGCAAGTGCATCATTTGGAAAAACAAGATATCTTTGTTTTGTTTCTACAGTAGTTGGAAAAATACTTTCCTTGTTGAAACAAAAAGGATTTTGTGAATACTTATTTTGGTAGAAACATCTGCTGTGGGGGAAGTTATTTGATAACATGCTTAATTTCTTCTGCTCCGTACCCTGAGAAAAATCAAGGTTTACTTATCTAGGCAGTGTGTTTATATTTTCCTACTTTCCAGTACATTCTGAATCCATACACTGGTTTTGGACTGTATTGACAAAGGGGCAAGGCCATGGGAAAATTCATCAAGAGTCTGTCCCATGTCATTTGCAAGCCAGATTCCCAGCAGCTGAAGGGATGCAGGATCTGCTGACTATTGTTATTCCTATTTTCATTTTACTGTATTAAAATATCTGTTTTAGTATGCCACTTGTTTTTGAGATTTTCTTATTGAGATCTGGAAAAGCCATGCACCTTCTTGCCCACTTAACCTCCCAGGGGTGCAGGACAGGATCTTGGTCATGTAGGACAGAAGGTGCACAGGCAGGACAGGAGAGGCAGAGCTCATGTGCCACTTCTGAGGGAAAACCTGCAGCACAAAATTAGTCTTTAAAACACACAAGTGGGAAAGGGACGCTGACAAAACTTTTCAACTCCAGAATCTGTAATATTTAATTTCAAAACAATAAAAAATTTTTTTAAAAAGTGCTGCAACTCAGTTATTAAGTATAAAACCATCTGTGAGTGATGCAGACATTTTGTGCAAGTGCATCATTTGGAAAAACAAGATATCTTTGTTTTGTTTCTACAGTAGTTGGAAAAATACTTTCCTTGTTGAAACAAAAAGGATTTTGTGAATACTTATTTTGGTAGAAACATCTGCTGTGGGGGAAGTTATTTGACCAAAAAGGCATACCTCTTCATTTATATCAGAAAATACTAAATATCTAGAGCGTGTTGCAAAACAAAGCAAAGAAAGATAAACAGGAAATAAGTGACTGAGTAGTCACAACATTTTAAGGTCAGTTCCCCTTGCTTTGGATTTAAGTTGTACTTTTTCCCAATGTGTATTTTTTTCCAAGAAATTTTCTCCTTTTTTTTTTTTTTTTGCAACTCCTCCTTTTCCTTTCCTGCTTTAATTCAATTATTCCCTTTGGTCCTCTAGAGGGTTTGAAAACAAACTTTATTTCTACTTCACACTGAGTGTGATAATCGCTGTGCACAAGTCACAAACTGTGCTTCAGAATATGTCAAATCCTGGTTCATTTACTGTCTTTTCAATTACTTTGATTTGATTCAGCCTGATCTTTGGTGTGGTTCAGGATCCTTTGCAGAAGATCCATGGGATAAAGGAATTAGAAAGCTCACCTAACAGTTTGCCGAGGTAAGGCAGTCCCCTGTCTCAGAATCAGCCTGGTCCATTCAAAATTCTCCCAGCAATTCCATCCCAGGGATTTTGCAGGTGCCTTATACACCCATTCCCTAGAAGATTCCTCATTTCAGTCAGCATCTAAGCATCTCCACAGATTTTGCCTGTATGCACACAGTCCTGACATCCGCTGAAAAATATGTTTCTGTTGTTTGATTCTCAGTATTCATTAATCTGAAAGACCTTATTGTGGCCTTCCAATACTTAAAGGAGGCTTATAAGAAACATGGAGAGATACCTTCTACCAGGGCCTGTAGTACCAGGGCACAGGATAATGGTTTCAAACTGAAGGAGGGTAGATTTAGATTGGACATCGAGAATTAGTGAGGCACTGGAGCAAGCTGCCCGGAGAAGGTGTGGATGCCCCGTCCCTGGAAGTGTTCAAGGCCAAATTGGATGGGGCTCTGAGAACCCTGATGTAGTGCAAGGTGCCCCTGCCCATGGCAGGATGAGATGGTCTTCAAAGGCCCTTGCCATTACAAACCATGCTATGATTCTGTGCTCTCTAAAGCTTCCTTCCAACCCAAACCATTCTGTGATTCTAGTTCCATCGAGTCTTCAATAAAAGTCTTTCGAGTTTCATATTGTCCTTTAACCCAGCTTATGTTCATAGCCTGCAGGGTACTGGAACTCTGGTTCAGTTCTTGAGGGCTATAACTATTTGTGGATCAATATTTCGAAGGAAAACAGCAGAAATAATTATAGCTGCATCTTGTTCTAGAAGAGAGCAGGAAAACACCACAGGCATGCCATTAACACTGAGATAATTTCTGTGCTCTCACTTTACTCCTCAGTGCTTCACATTCATCTGTACTTCAGAAATATGAAAGTTTTGTAATACAGTGCCTAACTGGCCATAATTCAATACTATCAGAATTTGAAGGCAAATACTTTTTCACCTTGGGAGTAAGTGGGTGCTGTTTCTGGAACAGCCTCCCTGCAACACAGTCTGAGCCCAAGGCAATTGCTAACAAAATTGGTGGGTGCCTCAGATCACCTCCCGGCAAATCAGAGGGGTTTTTTTGCAGCCCAGAGAAATGCAAGGTGCAACAAAGAGATACTTTCTGCCGCCTCAAAACTGTGCCCCCTTTCCTGCCAGTAGCACCCACAAGGAACCTGATGCGTTCTCTGGTGTGCTGGTGTGGGTTTAGGATGACCAGTGTCAGCTGGGGACTGCAGCACTGCTCTTCCTCCCTGGGAGCCTTCCCCATGGATTCTTGTAATCGTTCTTTCACCCGACTCCTCAGCAGGGTCAGGTCCCTGGAGGAGGAGCTCCAATGCAGCACGGAGGTTTTGCCCTTCTGCGGTTTTTCCAGCAAAAAGCAGTTTCCCTGGATTGTGAGCAGCAGCTGAGCTCCGCAGCTGCAATCTCGCTGGCAGAGCTGCCAGCAGCACCAGGACAGAGGCTCACACATTTTAGTTAATCAGTCATTTATCTGTCTGGGGCCTGTCTGTGCTTTATCTGTGCTGCCCATGCACACAGGCTTGGGACCAGGCCAGTACTCCAGCACACTTGGATGTCTTTTGCTCCCGTAGCTGAGAGCAGCTGGGCAGGATTTTCAGTGCTTTTCTGTGAGGTTTTTTTCCTACATAAAAGAGTGTTCACATCAACCAACAGGCTGGCTTTGAGTTCTCACTGCTGCACACCAGTTACAGCCTAGACTTTGCAGCTCTTATTTTGCTGCCTTTAGTCCTAGTACTCTTTTTTTTTTTTTCTGGTGAGAATATCCATCCAATATTCCAATAGATTTTGTAGTGTTTCAAGGGTTTATTTGTACTTGTCTGGGGTGAACCAGATAAACCAGTTTTTTGCTGTCACACAAATGCTATGCATTGTTCAGCTGTACAATGTGTCTTTTATCACTGGTCTTGCATTTTCATAGTGGTTGCTCTTACTTTTTAAAGCTTTGGCTAAAATGTAAATGGCAAACTTGTAACAGCTTCACATAGAGAACTGTCAGACTCAGCAAAGGATGTTGTCATCTTTAAAGTTATGTATACCTGTATCTATCCTCAGAAGTTTGAAAATGAGAGCCCTTTCTTCTTCCCAGCAAGGAGAATAAGAGTCAGAATTGCTCCAAAAGCTTTCTTGGTTTGTATCTTATTAACCTTACTAAAAATTCTTACAAATAATTCTTTTTTTTTTCATACTTCCAATGCTGTGGGTAGAATAGGAATGTTTTGTTCACAAGATTACTGTCTGAGCATGACGCAGCTAAGAATACAGAGTAAGTGTAAAGTAAGTGACATCTTCTCACATTTTTCCTCAGAAGTCCACTGTGAGGTGGCTCACCCTCTGTTCTAAACATTAAGTGATAAATCTGCCTTAGCTGCTCTTTCTACAGATCCTTTGTCACAACAAGCAGTTCCCTAAAACTTAAGGACAACTCAGCTTCTGCCTGCTGACGTCCCCACTTGAGCCAAGACAGCTCCAACATTCATCCAACCTGAATTCTGATTGTTTCAGCCCACTGACCCAACACAGAACTAACCTCATTAAAAACAAACCAACCAACCAGCAGCAAAACAAAACCCAAAGCAAAACCCCCACGCTTTCTGACAGAGAACTGTTCTAGGTCAGTGAAAGGTTATAGAAGGGCCAGAGAGAGCACAAAGGGCAGCTAGGAGTGCAGGAGCAGGTGTAGCAGAGCCAAAATGCTGCAGCCAGATGTTAGGCTGGCTTAAGGCAGGGACAACCTCAACTTCTCCTCAGGCTGACCTTTGCTCCCTAGAAAGAAACTGTCTCTGGGGTATGGCTGCATTTCCAGGAACAGCACCACAGTAAACCTACGGTGACCACATGGGAATTGATACCTATTTAATAACCATAAATAGGAAGAAATATCAGTCACAGAGTCTGTACTTCTAAAGACTTTCATGTCAATAACTGAAACTTAAAGCACATTTCTCTCCCATTGGGAGTTTGTGTGGCAGATGGAGGAGAAATGCAAGTGATAGAGAACAGGAAAGGCTAACATTTTCCCCTGATTAGATTTGTCCCACTTACTTTCTCCATATCGGTACATTCAGGAGAGGCACACTTCAAGAAATGTTGAGTCTGGAAGTACAGAGATCCAATGGACAATAAATAGCAAATTTCTGCCCCTGTTGGGCCCTTTGGTGTTCACACAGTCACTGGGAACATAATTTTCCTTCTCCTCTGCAAAACACTGGGCACCACCACATTGTAGCTACTCCTCACCTGCAGAATTCAAAAGAAGGACTTACATCACTATTACTGTTATCTGGCAGAGCATAAAATTCAGCCTCACATTTGATTTAAAACACAAACACAACCTTTGAAATGGGATTTAAAACCACACCAGAGACAAACCTTCCTGCTGCCATAGGAAGCTCTGTTTTTCCTTATCTTCAGGTGTTCCTCCCTGTTCTTGAGATTAAAAAAAACCAAACTGAACAAACAACAACAAAAACATTTTCTGTGGCATATTCCACAACTGCTGTTCTTCATTTTCTGACCATTTTCCTTGTCTCTTACACACAGAAATGGGTGCTTCTGGGAAAAGTAGCATCAGAGTACGATTCTGGGGATAACAAGATGGAGATAGTAACACAAGAAGATTTTGTGCAGGAATACAAGAGAATGGCTTGTAGACAGAGCTAGGAGTTCATAGAGTACCACATATACATTCATCTATACAAAAATAAAACAAAGTTATGTATATAACCTAAGTTTTATATATATATATATATATATATATACAGAAAACCTGAGAATAGAACATATTCTAGTTACATTAAATCCTAAAAAGTTTCCCATTTGCAATTGGCTTTGGCCAGTTCAAATGTGGTGCTTTGATCGTGTGGTACTTGAGTCCTTTAAGTGTTTCACAAACAAACAAACCCACCACCACGAAAACCAACCAAATACCCACCAAAATGACACCAAAAACAGTCACAAAACCAAAAATCCCAAATTATATGTTTCATTTCAGAAACTATAAACCAGCTCAGATCAAGAAGCAAATCATGCTGACACCCTCATAGTATCATAGTATGTCTCATTTCAAATCAAAATCTAATGCCTGCAATATTCTATTGGCACTTGGGGTTTTTTTTGAAAACTTTCTGTTGTAACATTGTCTTACACTGATGCCAAACTATACATAATAAACAGTTATACAGAACACCTGAGAATAGAACATATTCTAGTTACATTAAATCCTAAAAAGTTTCCCATTTGCAATTGGCTTTGGCCAGTTCAAATGTGGTGCTTTGATCGTGTGGTACTTGAGTCCTTTAAGTGTTTCACAAACAAACAAACCCACCACCACGAAAACCAACCAAATACCCACCAAAATGACACCAAAAACAGTCACAAAACCAAAAATCCCAAATTATATGTTTCATTTCAGAAACTATAAACCAGCTCAGATCAAGAAGCAAATCATGCTGACACCCTCATAGTATCATAGTATGTCTCATTTCAAATCAAAATCTAATGCCTGCAATATTCTATTGGCACTTGGGGTTTTTTTTGAAAACTTTCTGTTGTAACATTGTCTTACACTG
Organism: Corvus brachyrhynchos; assembly: GCF_000691975.1. Lineage (NCBI taxonomy): Eukaryota > Metazoa > Chordata > Aves > Passeriformes > Corvidae > Corvus > Corvus brachyrhynchos. Next base: position 753,906 of record NW_008236640.1, on the reverse strand, counting down.
ATGCCAAACTATACATAATAAACAGTGTTTGAAAGTGACTGAATTGTTGACAGAAGGAAGTGAAACTCTTCTTTTTCCCATCATAAGTTTGATTATTGTTAATAGTAGCCGTAAGAGGGTTTCATTTTGTCTTTATGATACTTTATACTTCTTACTTTGTTACTTTATATTTAGTGATGCTCTCATCACCCACCTTGCAAAGCTTTAGAGAACGTGACAAAAGTATTCTCACTGAAGAGTGCCTTAATTTTCCCTTCCACATAAAAATTGGGACTGGGAGGATGAGAAGGAGGGCAGAGAAGAAGAATCAAAATTGGGACACCCCCCCAAACAATCCATAAATCAAGTGTGCCAGTCATAGAATGGTTTTGGCCGTGAGCCCTTCCAGGGACAGGGCATCCACAACTTTCCACAGCATGCAGTGTCTTGCTAACCTCCAGCTGAAGAATTTCCTCCTAACATCTAGTCTAAATCTCCCCTCTTTCAATTTCAAACCATTCCCCCATCACAAAATGCCCTTGTAAAAAGTCCCTCTCCAGCTACCCTTGTAGCCTCTTTTGAGACTCTAAAGTCCCTAAAGGACTGAAAGAGACTCCAAAGTCTCCTTGGAATCTTCTTTTCTCCAGGCTGAGTAACTCCAGCTCTCTCATCATGTCTCCACAGCAGAGGTGCTACAGGCCTCTGAGCATTTTCGTAGCCTTCTCTGGACTTGTTCCAACAAGAACTTCTTCCTTCTCCTGTTGGGGACACAACACTGCAGGTGGGGTCTCACCAAAGCAGAGGGGCAGAATCACCTCCCTCGACCTGCTGGTCATCCTGCTCTTGATGACAAACTGCTGACATGTCCACAGAGAAAAACATGTTATTGTGTATTACAGTAAACATTACAGAAAAAAATGCCATTGCACAATGGGCAATTTTTCTAATAATCCTTTCTCATCATTCTCTGTGAGACTGAGAAGCCTTAGCCATGCTGACGGTGTGGTTCTTTCTTGGTATTTTTCAGGTTCCTTAGCATCGCTTTTCTTTAGTGCCCATAAACTGTCCAGATTTCACATCAGGTTGTGATACAGCGATGTTCTGAATGCCAGAGAAAAAGTCAGAAGTGTATTTTCAACTGTAAGTGATTCTAGAAAAAGGTTAAAGAACATTAATTTGACACCGTATGCCTAACACTGTGCCTTCATTTGTACAGTTTTACCTGCTATTTTTATTCACAATTACCCACCAGACCCAGAACAACAGCAGAAAAATCAAGTGCAGTAGAATAAGGAGTGAAATTCATCTGAATATTCAGCTATCATCAGCACTAGTGTCAGTAAAACCAGATCACTGGAACTCATAATGCATGCTGTGAAAGAGGAAGCACAGCTGTAATTCAATGTTCACAATCTTTGTAGCTACTTGTAGTATCAATGAAGCTTGATTATAGGTTGAATTTATAATTCTGGCAGCTGAAGAAAATATTACATTGGCTACGGAAATAGACATAAAACCTTGCAGGCATTTCCTAGAGCTTTTTTAGTATAGGTTTGCTAGTGTATTGTATACATCAGCCTCAACCACTTATTTCCTGCACTTGGGTAAGTATTTTTGTCACTAGTTATAAAAATCATTGCAGTCCCATTGGACTTCACATCTCAGCTAGTCCAGCCTCAATGCTGCTTTGATATTCCACCTGTGGCACACAACACCCTTCATTCCATACTGTCATGGCAGGGAGCAAGATACAGTTACAAGGCAGATTCCTTTCAGCATCTTCTTTTGGCTCTGTCACTCCTGCTCAGAGACCTCATCACTACAGTGTCACCGCCAGAACAAAGACAAAACATTCTGCCCTCTGGTTAAGTACTGGCAATTCTCATTCACCTTATTAATTATTACTGAATAAGAAAACATGTTTTCCAACAGGTGCACACATGGTTATTAAATAGAGTTTGTGCTTGCCCACTGGAAATAGATCTTGTAACCTTTTCTCTCTGGATCTCTTTGGGACTTTTGCAAACAGCACCTCAATTCAATGCAGGTCTTATGATATAAAGCCCCATTTTCTTTTTTTTTGTTTGTTTGTTTGCTTGGGCTTTTTCCGATATAAACAAGCATAGCAAATCATCAACCTTAACTTTTTGGACAGACATTTAAGAAGAGTTCTGTAAATTGATCCACATGCTCTTGCTACTGTAGAGTTTTATATCCTCTTAAGGAGTAGCTGAGACTTGTCTGCTGCTTCATGGCCAAGGTATGACCTTATCTGACCCAACCATATTGAAGCAACTCCTTAAGGAGGGGAAAAAAGTGTGCTGGCAAGCTTAATTAAATGTAGACTTTTCTTCAGGTTAAGCAAGTCAACATAAACCAGTATTTTCCATCCCACCCTTTTCCTACTTGCTCCACACTGATGTATATCTTTAACAAAATGAACACATGAGTGTTTCTTGAATCCATTTAGGGCCTAAATTGTAATTTTTTTGCTACAGTGAATTATTGAAGGGAATGCAATAATAGTTTGACAAAATAAAGGCCTTTTTTTGAAATTAACACTAGGGCTGAATGAGACCAAGTGTTACACCTCTAGTTTTTAACAGAAAAATAATGTTATGATTTTATAATATCTCTGGCATGACATCAAATTTTTGAAAAGTTTAACACACCAAACCATGTTTGAAAGTGTTCAATTCTATCTCAGCTTTACATCAGATTCCTTGAACTAATAAATCTTAAAACAGGGAAGAGAAAACAAGTAGACAATTGCTTTTCTAAATACGGTTTTCTCTAATATTTCTTCCTTCTCTTTCTTCACTCAGTAGTGAATACACCTGGAGAGGTGATGGCTCCTAATGTTTTCCTAAATGCCAAGGGTTTGTAACTAGAGTAGCTCACATCCGAGTTTAACAAGGGAATCACTTTCCAACAAGCACTTTCCACCAACCCTCCCTCCTCCTTACCCAGAGGAATTCCTCTTACCTTTTTCACTTCAAAATGAGCTGCTTTCAGCTACAATTTCCTTTTATTGCATGCTTCCCCCACCTTTCTTTCCTTGAAGTTTGCAACACTAACATGGAGACCTCAGCAGTTTAGAAGCATTACACACTTTTCTGATATACAGCATCAGGTATTGACATTACTTTTCCCTA
>NW_008236640.1:749464-750313 GCF_000691975.1 Corvus brachyrhynchos | reverse complement strand
TTCCCTACAGCACCCCATGGAATGTCACAAATTGCTTATAAACACAGCTAGATCTGCAGGGCATGAATGAATGGAAAATAGTCCTCTATTTAAGTGACAGATGGAAGGACAACATAGAGCAGCACTCCTGTAACAGCACTAACTTCCAACAGAAGACAGGATAAATGGTTTCTCCGCACAGAGTGAGGAACTGGTGAAATTATCACAACTTCATGGCTCAGCTACAAAACAGAGCACAACAAAAACGCAGAGAAAACCAGTTCCCTTTACCTGCTAATATGTTGTTGGGTGAATTCCAGTGGGCTACCTTTGTTGTCATAAAATCAGGTGTTAGGAAGGCCACCAGGCTGGGGGGTCCCAAATGCAATAATAACTTTGAGTGGAGCAAGTCTCCCCAGGATCATCACACAATGGTCTCATCTATCCTGAAACAAATGTATCACACACTCTGCCTGCAGCTTCAAAACTCCAGCATGGGCATTCCCACTATGGTTTGCCTTGGCACCAGTGCCATAAGTTGTGTTTTTAGCTGTATCACAAATTACAGTCCTTTGGCTCATGTGACTGGGCATGGGGATAACCAGACAAAAAAAGAGACAGACCCTGCACAAGTGCAGAGATGTTCCTGGGACGCCCAAGACAGATGTTTTGGGAGCAGGGCAGGCTGGCTCCTGCCATCCCACATTTCAGTGGCTGATAGAGGCTGAAGGCTGGGGTCAGGGCTGGGACACCTACACAGGCAGGGCCTCAGGAAAGCACACACAGGGACAGATGGCCACCATCAAAACAAGTGAGATCAGAGCCCTTGAAGAAAGGGATAGCTCCTGCCCCCTTATACCACCAAAAAAA
>NW_008236640.1:749105-749437 GCF_000691975.1 Corvus brachyrhynchos | reverse complement strand
TATAGATATATTTCTCCATCGTGTCCTGGGTACAATAAGCTCACAGTCAGCTTAAACCATCACAAAGGGCAGGGCAAAAAGAAGGGCTCCCTGTCCTTAGGGCAGCCCTTACACTCCCAGGCTGGGTATAGAGGACACAGACTACGGTAGAGTGATCTCTGAGAGTACGAGGACGCTAGCAGAAGCCTCGGCAAAGCTACGCTGCCCTCACAACCGCAGCACCCAGCACCTCCCATCCCTGTGGGACAGCATTCCCCCAGCGCCACGGCTTTTAAGGGACGGCGCGGGCCCCTCCCGCCCTCCCCGCGCGGGCCTGATTGGCTGCGGCGCGG
>NW_008236640.1:745189-747647 GCF_000691975.1 Corvus brachyrhynchos | reverse complement strand
GGCTGGACGCACTGCGGCGCCGCTGGGCTCTGCCGGGCGTGGGGGGTGTGCGCTGCGCTGCTCTTTGTCTCGGCTCTGGACTGAAGGAACACAGCGATGATGCTGCCAGCTCGTGGTTTGATGTTATTGATCGCATAGGCGCTAGTGAGGCAGCTCTAGATTAATCTGAACTTTAAAAGTTAATCTCTTACCTACACCCTGACCAGGCACAGGAGGCACAGATTCGTTCTTCCATTTTTCTCTTTTTCCTTTTAAGTCAATAGCTTGTATTGTTAGTATTAGTGTTTTAATTTATCAAAGCACGCGATGTTAGATGGAGGTTAGCCTTCAATATATTTTAAGTGTTAATGGTAGAGTGAAATAGTTGATAAGTAGAATAATTTTTTATCATATATATTTCTATTCTAGCACGGCTTCCTGTAAAATAACTGTATAAAATATTAAAAAAATAGAAGAATGCTGTTGGTCTTGAATAGACACTGGTAGGCTGAGCTGCCACATAATTAATCTTTCAGTAAAGCACGTTGCTCCTCAACAGAATGGATCCAGGCTTTGGAAACCTGTTACAAAAGTGGTTTGTTGAGAGCTGTGGGGAGCATTATACATGTTATTTGTCCAAGTCGTTACTAAGTGAGGAATGCTGGTGTGATCACAGAGAGCTAAATTGCTCCCTGCCTAAGATCTTGTCAGCCATACGTTAATAATAAACAACACTTCAGAAAAGAGGAATCAGACTGATGCTGTTCTGTTTCACTTACAAACGTGCCCCAGCTATTTCCTGTCTGTTCCAAGAACTTTGCAAAACTGCTGTGACATAGCTGAGGTGGAAGAGTCTGTCACATGGGCAGGTATTTACCAAATGCTGAAAAGAATTAACTTATTGTTACTTAAAACAAAGCGGATACATTGTAGGTGAACAGATCTTGTGTTTGTTTAGGGGTCTTGTGTTTGGTTACCACGGATGACTTGGCCCTGCACATGGGGAGCTAAATTGATACTGAAAATAGAATCTTAAAGATATTTTTCTCAATTGTTGTGTATTAACGTGATGTAATTTCAGAAGTATCACTTGGGCTTTGCTGCTTTCTAAATGTCAGCATAAGCCTGTTGGTAAAATTTCAGCCTTTGAATCAGACCAGCACGTCCAGATCTTCTTGCAAGTTTGTTTGTTGTCCAGTGTTAGCACTGCAATGCAGGAGAGACCTGCTGACTTTCTGGTCGTCCTTGCTCCTGCAGTCAAGGTGCAGCGGGGGGGAATGAGGGGACAGGAAGAATGTTCTCGTTGTTTGGTTAAATATGAAGGAGTTGATGCTGTAATGCTGTTTCTAAAAATTCTCTCCCAGTTGTTAGAGGGAATGCCCTGACAAATATATCCTCTGACGCTGTTCTAAAATCCAAGTGTTGTCAACTATTGTTACGTAATTTTCTTACATACCCAATTTGTTGCTTTAGATGTATTCTGTAATATCTCATACCTTATTAGGACCTACCACATGCAACAAAATCTGTTCATCATACTACAAGATTAATCCAATATGACTCACTGTCTTTGGAATGTTACAGTCTGCATCTTAGGCTCGCATCTTTTCTTTGTTCAGCACAGCAGCAGATCTGATGCATGGTGGATTTTCTATTGCTGTGTGTTGCACAGCTTTTAAGAAGTTAAAATCTGAGCACAGGACCTTCTCCAGCAGTGCTTGGCAGTGTTCATATTCATGGTTCATGAAGGAGGCTGCACGGGGTGCTCTGTGTCAGCCCCGGTGCTGCCAGTGTGCCCTCCCAGCTGTCAAATGACTTGGCTGGGACTGTGGCACCTTTTCCCTGCTTCAGCCTGATGCCTTAAGGAGTCGGCTTCTCCTAGGTGTTGATACATCTCATAAGTCTCTTTTCTTAAGGTGGAGAATGTCATCTTAAAATGACAAAAGGAAAAGCCAAAATACTCTAGCCTTCTAGTCCTTCCCCTTTTTATCTTAATATGCAGAAGGCGGAGAGATGTTTTGAAAAAATTGAGCATGTTTACTTTTTGGGTTGTGCACTTTCAGGACTGTGCACCATGATCTGTGATGAAACGTGTGCTAACATTATGAAAGAGCCTGTTCGTGCATAGACGGTGCTGCTGGGTTGACCTTGGCTGGGTGCCAGTTGCCCACCAAGCAACTCTGTCACTCCTCAGGGGGTTGGGCAGGGGGAGAAAGGTGGAAAAAGCCTCCGGGGTCCAGGCAGAGGCAGTTTAATAAAGCAAAAATCATGTATGCAGAAGCAAGGGGAAACAGAAGATTTTATTCTCTACTTCCCCTTTAGGGAAGCAGGGCTTCAGTATGTGTAGTGGTTGCTCTGGAAGACAGATGTCTTAAATAACAAGTGCCCTCCTTTCTTTTAGCTTTTTTTTTTTCCCTTCTTTTTTCTTCCTCTTCAATTTTCTTTTTTTTTTTTTTTTTTTTTTTAAATCTGTCCTTCT
>NW_008236640.1:717488-745027 GCF_000691975.1 Corvus brachyrhynchos | reverse complement strand
ACTGTGAGGGCTGTGGTAGGGAAAATTAACTCCCTCTCAGCCAGACCCAATACGATGGACTTCATTTTTCTGCAGCTAACTAAGCAAATTCAGTAATAGAGCAGTTAAAAGCATCCTTACACTAAAAATCAGGTGTTTGAAAGTACTAAAATGCATTCCAGATACTTCGTGGCACCTGTGTTCTACATTGTCTCATTTTAGTTGTCTAATTACCTTTGAAAAATCCCATTAAGTACCTATAAAATTTACTAGCTTAAAAAAAAATCACTCATTAAAAAGGTATTTTGTAAGCTGTATTTTTGATCTCGTTAGAACAATCTGTGTTGTGTATTATCCTGTCAGTTTAAAATATAATGTTACCTAGGACAGTTTTGGGTTGATAGCTTTGCATCAGGAATTTTTACTATTAGTTTATTATAGAGATTGGTGGCTTTTTGTGGGGAGAGAAGGGGAGAAATGGGACACATTGGTGTGAGTCTGATGCTTTCTTACCAGCACAAGTATCAGCCAAATGCTGATTATCTTCAATGGATATGCTAAGTGTAACCAGCCATTCTTCAGCCCTTGCAGTCAACTTAGAGTTGATAAAATCAGCTTTTCATTCAGATCTGTCGAGGTAGTTGCTTGAAGCTTTCCCTTCCTAATTAAGAAAGCCCTCTGTCCATGCAACAAAGTTCAAGGCCTTCAGGCTTGTAAGTCTCCACAGTTTAAAAAAAAAAAAATCCCATTGTACTTCCAGCCTGCCCTTGGACCACTAGAATCAAAACTTGTTCAAGTTGCTATTTAAAATATCACTCGTATTGAGTAGAGAGCAGGTAATCTGGCGTGGCTGCTATGAATTTTTATGACTGAAATTTGTTCAGTGTTTGTCATCTAGGCTATTATATTCCAGGATTGCCCCAAATTACTTGGTGTGTATTTAGCTAAGCCTGAAAAAACGTGTGAGATCTGGTACAGCAAGCAGCCAGCACCTCTTAAATCATATTGGAAAGGTTAGGGAAATTGAGGGTGGGGTAGAATAATCCACTAAAGCTGAAAGCTTGTGAAGGGTTTTAATATTTCACCAGACCTGTAATCCAGAAGGTTCAAATGAAATTCAAGCTTTGAATGAATAAATTAAGTCCATGTCCTGATATATTTTTGAGTACAACCAAAATATATTTTGGTTTTCCCATCTATGATGACCTTTACTACCTCATTTTAGAGGAAAACTGTGATAATTTGTGATACTTTAATAGTTGATTGTGTTATGCCATCTTTTCTTCCTTACCTGTATTTTCTAGAAACTCTCTTTTAGAATCAGGGAGGGGAGAGTTTGGATTTTCTATTATTTCCTTCCTATTAATGTTTTATGGTTTTGGTCGTTTTGGGTTTTTTTTGTTGTTGGTTTTTTTGTTTGTTTTGTTGTTGTTTTTTTGTTGGGTTTTTTTTGTAGTGAAGTGCTGATGAGTCTCTGCCTGGGTGATGTGTGGGTGATGTGTCTTCCCCGTGAGGAAAACTGAGATACAAGTATTCACTGCTTGCTTGCATGTGGTTGAAGTCTGTAAAAGCTGACTAAAGAGAGGGAGGAAGTGGGACACAGGAAGAGGAGCAATTGTTTGCATGCAGGTTACCATTTGGATCCCTGTAGCTGCAGCAGATGTGAATTCAGCTTTATTACTTTTGGGCTTAGTGGTTGTTTAAAGAGGATTGTTGCACAAGGATTTCTAGTTTGTATATCTGCTCAATTGATTTTATTAATATTTGCTGATCAGGAAGTGTTTATAATTTGCTTCAGTTCCCCACGGCAGTTACAACATGACCCCTCTGAGGGGCCCTGAGGAGCTGAGGATTTTTTGCATTCTCCTAAAAATCCATCTTTACAGGTGTGGGAAGCAAGACCTGGTTTTTCCTTGCTGTGTGTTTGCGTTCAGTGCTCTGCTAGAAAAGATATTTCTTCAGAATGAGGGGTGGTACTTTGACCTTAAATATAAGTGCAACTGTACCTGCAGTTCTGCTAGAAAAAAACGTGCCCTTGCTTGGTAAAGTGGAATTTTTCTTTTCCTCATACATCCCTTGGGTAGGTTGAGTAGGTTTTTGAGATAAAATGCATTTTGGGTAGAATTTTGGCAATTTTACAAAGCCAGTTTATCGAAACCTCCTTACAACTGGCTACTGCTATATAAGAAAGTAAAACGGTTTTACTAGGCAGTTTAGAAAAAGTCCACACCTGTCTTGCAGGTGGGTACATAGAATTTTTACAAGATTGGCTAAAAGCTTTATAGACTTAGGAGGATTTTGGATGTTTCTCTAGGAACAGTTGGGTAGTTAGTTAATTTGCAGTCGGACAGACATGCTGGTTTTTGTGAAGTTTAGTTTTGAGCCGTTGCATTGGCTTTGGAAACAGCTTTTTTTTTTTTTTTTTTTTTTTTTTTTTTTCAGAAGCCAAAGGCATGTTCTTGCTTTGTGGAACTGGGTGTAGGCTTCAGCTTTCGCTTTCCTGCTTTGTAGACTTTTGCAAGGCATTTTTGCCTACTTCATTTCCCCTTTGGCTCCTCTGTCCTTTCAGTTAAAGGCTGTTGAAGCAAGGGCGGTGAACACTGCCAAGCCCCTGACTACTCAGCACCATCATAAATGCTCACTAGTAAGTTATATTCTCTGCATTACACTGAGATTTTTTTATCATACTGGATCAGTTTCATGAGTCCAGTCTCAGTTTCAGCACTGAAACTTGGCTGTAGTTCTCTGTCTGTAAATAACTGCTAAAAATAAATGCTAGAACGTGTCACTTAACACAGACACCAACTAATGACACACACGTGAGAAAGTTCCTCAAGGGAGTGCCCTTCATGGAATTCCTGTTTATCAACTGTGCTTATTTCTACCTTCAGTAGTCTGGGATTTTATCCTTTGCAGAAATGTGACTTGTGAAAGACAAGACAAGTGCAGAATTGGAGTATGTGACCAGAAACATGTATATTTCTACTATTTTCTTGCTCTCATTTTACCACTGAAAAGTGATCTTCCTTGACATGGAGAGGGAAAATAAAGGAGGAGAAAAAGGAACGTAAAGTAAAGGCAACTGTAGTTATAATAGGAATAGAGGAGAGTTATAATTGAGAGGAGGAGGAGGAGAGGAAGACCCAGAAGAAACAGTTCTGAAGGTTAAACACCTGCAATGACATTCTAAATGCCCACAAGGAATGAGGTTTGGTGATGATCCTACCCCCTGCCCCATCTGGTATCTGACTATCTTTTGTTTTCAAGGCATGTTTAACTGTCCTGTGCCCTTTGAAGGCAAGGGCTTCCCCTTGTAGTAGTAGAGTTAATGAAAAGCAGATTTTTCTTTAGCGTTGTTAGTTCTTCTTGATGCTGTTATTAAAGCTGCTATTAAAGGATTGCTGACCAAGATTGTACTGAAATAAAGTGCTTTTTGTCCTGTTCTAAAATAGCAATAGTAACATTCTACTTGCTTGATTAAACAAACAAACAAACAAAACACACACAGAACAAAAAGCCCCCCACAGTGATGTAAAGAAATGGATTAATTGAAACCATTGCAAAGTTTATTCTGCATATAATTAGTATAATTATTTTCTAGCCCATGTCCAGATGGCTATACTTGGGTGATGACAGTCTATCAACATCTGTGTGTGGACTTTGCTTTGACTACTGCTTTTGTAAATAATACAGGAGGATATGATACATCAATAGTGTTTCTGCTGTAGTGGTGAGAGTGGGGTTCTGCCAGGTTTTTTCTGTCAAGGTGGTGTATATTGGAGGAGAAAATTGAGGCAGAGTCAGTCCTCCAGCTGCTGTCCTGGCTACAGGCAGTCTCTCCCTGCTGTGCTGTTTTGAAGGCTGTATGGTGCTTCCAGTTGCTGCTCGTGCTTCCTGTGAAAGGCTGGAAATACAGGGGCAGAGTCTGCAGTGGTGAACAAATGACAGCAGAGAGCTCTCATCTGTTATGGGTTGTTCCCCCTGTTCCTTCAAGGTGGTTGTGCTGCTCTGTGATAACTTCCTTGTGCTTTGAAGAGGATGCTGAAGAATAGCACAGATGAGACAGAAGTTACTGTTTGCCAAGGGTCGTAATCTTAAATGTGTTAAAACCTTTCAGTGGCCTCCTTGGAAGCAAAATTAGCCAAAAAGAGAGTTTTGAAAAATCTCAGCTGAAGACTGATAAATGCTGCAGGATACTGATTCTTGCAGATGATATTTGATTTAGTAGTATTTTTCTCGTGCCAGTGTTGCAGTAGTGCCTTCTGCAGCTGGATGCTGTTTCCTGGGTCTGCACCTGCTTTTAAAGAGCTTTCTACTGCTACTGCTGACTCAAACAGTAGTTATCACAAGTGGCTTGCTTCCTTGTAAGTGGTGGGATTTATGTTTCCTCTTACTTAGAACAGCAACAAATGTAGTGATTGTTCCTCAAATTACTATCTTTTTCCTCCCACTATAGGAGATTTCAACTATCGTGAGACAAAAGTTTTGCAGAAATGACCTCTTGTCAAGTCACTTTTGAAGTAAGAGGATCATCAGCAGCAGGTACTCAAATCATGCTTTTTCCATTTTGTATGGTTTACCTAGGAGAAAACTTACTAGAAGAGTGTTCAAAGGCTGTCTTGTCTGTTTTTCTCAGAGATAAAAGTATGTGTTAGTTCAAATACCAAAATTATAAATCATTGTAAAATATATTAAGACATTTCATGTATGAATATGAAAATGAGAATTGGGAAATAATTTTTACCTCTTTCTCCAAACAATTTAATCATGTGCTAGAGATTTTGATGCTAACTGACATGGCTATGATTGGTTTAAAATCTTCTCTCTCTAGTATCTTTTTATTCCCTGGAAACGAGCATTTGTATTCTGAACCATGATATTTAGGCACACATTGACATGTTTGTTCTGTTTTTTATTCTCTCTGCATCCCTGTTGAAAGTTCTCACAAGATGTGACCTCTGGCAGAAGTTCAGGACAGAAAAAATATGCAGTTTAATTCAGTATTCTGTCTATGCAAAAAAAGAGTAAAATAACTTCTGTAGTCCAAATGAGGAACACAAGGTATCACATCAGGTAGAACATGAAGATTTGGTGATAACTTGGTGATAAATTGTGCATATTACACTGATCTTCATCTTCAGGGACTTGGAAGGAAGGTGGTGTGGTTTAACCATAGCTGGTAGCTAAGGTCCACACAGCTGCTCCCAGCTGTGCTCCTTCCCAACTTCTTATGTACCCTCAGCCCCCTCTCTGGTGGGGTGAGAACAGAAAAGGCCTTGATGCTGTGAGCACTGCCCAGCAGTAACTGAAATATCCCTCTGTTATCAGCACTGCTTCCAGGACAAATTCAAAACACAGCCCCTACTCACTAGTGTGAAGAAAGTTAACTCCACCCCAGCCAAAACCTGCACAGAAGTTCACCAAAAAAGTAACTGATGGTTGCCTAAGAGAAGCAGATGAATGTGGGAGCAGATTGGCAAAATTCCTGTGACAGGCCAATACCAGATGGCAGAAGTGTCTCCTGTAGTTGGTGGGGAAGAAAATGATAAAAACATTTTACAGGTTTTGACATCTGCCCTGTGTTAGACCTCTCCTGTGTTTCTCCCTCGTGATTTGGCATTTGGGAACTGAAAACTGACACTCAGTGTGGACATAAAGCTGTTAGTAAGGAGTAGAGTTTCTTATAGCCTTCTGGAGAAAATTTTAGATTAGATTGCCCTTTGCTCAAATGAGACTGTACAGCACTGGTGTAGTTGTACCATGGAGTATTGCAAGCTATGCTCTCTCTTTGTCCTGCTTGCACTATTGCTTCCACAGGTGTGATGGCACTGTCACTAGCAAAGCTGGCTTTGGATGTATAACTTCTTGTACTAATAATATCTGCAATGAAAAGTAGGATTAGTGAGAACTAGATCCTCAGTGGCTGTTCACAAAGAATTATCTGGAAATACGGCATGAAGAGGTGACACAAAAGGCTGCTTCTGCCTATGGTAATATTGGTATTGTTGGGATTTTTGTTGTTATTGTTGGATCAGTGAGGCTGTTGCAGTCTTTGAGTTGGGGCAGAAGGCTTAGATTAACCTTCTTTGCTGTAGCTGAAGGAGCTCTGCCGGGAGCAGCCTTGAATTCCATGACAAGGAGAGGGGAGAAGCTGAGGACCCCTGAGCTCAGAACATAAACCCAAGATAAACCCAAGCCAAATCCCACTGGTTCAGAATTGCCTATGAGAAGGCAGTTTATTATGCATTTCCCTTTGGCTTTACTGGGATAATTAAGGCAGTGTTTTACAAATCCTAGTTCAGCCTCGGTGTGATTGTTGAAGGGAGCTTGGGAGTGGCTGCCTGTCTGTGCTAGTTTGGAAACAAACCAAGGGGACGTCCCAACTCAGAACTACAATTTAACAGGAAGATTAACAGAAGGTATCTCCCAGAGGGAGTTACCAGGGATGTATCCTGGAAGAGATGAAGAACGCTGCTCCACCTGGTTTGAACAGCTTATGAAGGTGGTGATAGAATACATACCCCTGGTTGCATCCTATGTTGTAACCCAAGACCAACATCATATTCAAGTGTTGCCTTTTGTGTGTGGCTCCTTACTGAGTGAGAGGTGGTCACTGGATGTTCACACATGTTTGTTTAAAATGGGAGCCCACAGAACTATTCCAGCTGGCATCTATTAAGAGGAATATAATTAGATGGCACTTCAAAGTTTGGCTGTGTGTACACGAAGATGTGCTAAGTACTGCTGTTTTAGAGGGTCATTAAAAGAATTTTAGCTTCTTTTTAATATCTCCACTCAGAAATTCTACCTGTGTGGTGTTCAGGTGGTCTTCCCGCTTTATCTCCTCCCTGCAAAAACAAATCATCATGTGCTTCAGGATAGGGTGGAAAAGGGAAAGCACCTGACACAGGCAATTTTTTGCAGGGAATTGCATACTAAATATACTCAGAATGCAGATGTTTGTCTGTATTTGTATGCTTACAGTGAGCATCCAGAAAGCTTGGGCTTCTTTTTTTTAAGAATTACAACAGAAGTTTAAAAAAAAAAAAGACTGAAATTCAAGGTGTTATCTAAAATTATTTCAGTAAGCTGCTTTCAGAGAAAAATTATCTTACTTTCTATCTTCTGTAGACTTTCTCCAACCCCTGAGTCTGCAGAGGTTTCTTTCATAAACAGGCCTTGTAGTATCCCTTATTAGTTTAACTGGAGAAAATGGACATGATTTTAGAGGCATAAGGACATCCTCAAAACTGTAACTTTGTACTCTGAAGTGTCAGCTCTGCTAGTGGCTTAGGAAAAGGTAGTGTACACTTGTTGCATACAGCTTATCTTCTTTGTATCTTGGGATTATTGTGTCCCCCACACTATTCACTTGGAGAGCAGGAAATACGAGTAGTAGGTGCTTGCATCCTTCTTTTCTAGTGCCTAACTATACTTTAAAACTCCATATTTTCTCATTCTGCAACAGCTTTTTATTTCTTATGTCTAAAAATCTTGGTGAAACCCTGTAAGAGCAAAACACAAATTTGTTCATTCCATCAGTATTTATAACTGTTGTTCTTACAGTCAGATACATATAGGTTTTATATTAAAAACAAGGGTAAGTTGCAGTGGTCACTTTCAGATATCCCAAAAGTAAGTATACTGTTGTGACCTTTTGGATTCTGTATCTATGTATGCATTAAGATAAGTATGACAATTTCGTGTGGGTTTTTTCTGTGACAGTGTTACGTTTTGATGTTCGGTAAAAACTGAAAGCATAGCAGCAAAATTAACCTTATTTCTCTTGGAAATCAAATGAATTGGATATGTTGCCTTGGGAATAATGCTAGCAACCTCCCGTTTGTCTGTGCTTTCTAAATTGTTGGTGTGAATTTGAGGCAATATGTACATATATTAAAAAATACAGAGTATCTAGGAAAAGAACTCTGTTATCTTGAGATTAATCATTTTACTGTGAAAATTTGCCTGCCACATTCCCAGAGATGTTTTGAACAGCATTACTTAGTATCAATTTGGAAGCCAACCCGTTTAAGGGCCAGGGTTGTCTGTAGTCCCTCTCTCAGATCCTTAGCATGGTGAAGAAAATGCTGTTGTAGTTTCGGGTGGGGTAACATTCCTTTCTGAACAGACAGGAGGGATTTTAGATGAGTGATTCTGGTGTATATATTTGAAATACTTGAAAGTTTGACTGTGGGTGTACTTTTTAATGTCATCTAGCCTGGAGTAATAATGATTGTGGGGTTCTTTCTGTTTTTTAGGAGAGGTTTTTGCAATATGCGGGAGCTGCAGTGCTTTGGGAAATTGGAATCCCCAAGCCGCAGTGGTCCTCCAGCCTGGGGATATGTAAGTTGGTTGTGATTTTTGGTTTTGTTTTGGGGATTTTTTTTCTTCTTTTTTGATTTTTTTTTTTTTTTTTTTTAAACTTGTTCCATTTGAAGTAGCACCAGAGTTCTGGAGCAATGAATTTATTCTGACTTTGAGTTTGTAAACTCTTGAGCTGCATGTACTGTCAGTAGCACTCCCGAATTTCTTGTGTTGCCCTTGAGCATTTTAAATGCTTAGGAATATGTTTAAGACAACATTAAACTCGGGTGTGCTTTTCTAGTTACAGATGATGCTTCTGCAGTTGTGGCTGGCATTTCAGTAGTTTAGCTGTAGACACTTTGAATAGGAAATTGCTTTGGGACAATTCTCAGTCCCATGGCTATGCAGCAGGTTATAGGAGATGTATAGGCTAAAAAGAGGGTAAACACTTTATAGTGTTTACAAGTTATTATTGTGCTACAAAGTGATGGGGAGAAGATTATTTAAGCTGAGAGTTGCATTAAAACTCTTAGGGGGAGGGATGTGTGTATAAACATGAGTGTACATAAAGGAAGTTTAAATGCAGTGGAAGAATTCAGTATTTTCTTAAAATGGTGCCAGCTTATGGCAGCTCCTGTGATGCAGGAAAATATGGCTTGCAGGCTGTGTTTGTAATTCTGTCGATGACTTGCTGTGTGATCTTGGATGAGTCTCTGAATTACTTCATCATGTTTTCTCCATCTGTTGAATGGGGATGAGAATTCTTGCTCTCTTAGAGCACTTCAGATATGTCAGTCAAGAAGTGCAGTTTCAATTCTAAGTACATCTCATGTTTTGTGCATGTTTGACTAAGCTACTTCATAGTAACTTTCCTTGCAACAATACACTTGATTTTATTTTAGAATATTACTTAGACATATACCTGAGATGGCTGTTAGGCTGTATTTTGAAACATTTTTTTTTGGTTGGTTGTTTATTTTTTCTCCACAGCACACGTGACAAAACATGGAAAGCTACCGTAGAGCTTCCAAGAGGAGTTCCTGTTCAGTATCGGTATTTTAAAGGATACTTTCTAGAACCTGAGGTATGTACAACCTTTTCTACTTTGAGTTGTCTCATCCCTAGTGAAAATTCCCATACTTGAAATACAAAAGGATTTCCTGAGTTAAACATGAGATTTTTTTAGAAATAAGTCTTGAATTGCAACATGTGAAACATTAAGACATTTGTGGAAATACTCACAGTTCACTTCTGGAAATACATGACCATATGCTGTTAACTTTAATTATATTCTCTCCTTTCTTTTACCAGTGTTAGTGTTCTAAAAATTTCAGTGGTAAAGAAATCCCTGACATTTTTTATAAAGCTTAAATAATATGGTGAAGTTCTCAGTTAGAATTGAATATGGGCTTCAGCAGGGCATGGATCTCAAGTGATCCATGGAAGGAATGTGATAGTATGTGATATCTATAGCTTCCATCCTATATGATAGGATGGAAGCAAGTGATAGTAGGAGAAAAATGATTAGTGTAGGAGGTGTGTTAAAATTTGCCTGATTTACTACAGTTTTTGAAATCACTGCAGATTTTTTTTTTTGTGAAGCATGAGAAATATTTACCAGATTTTGTGCTGCATAATTTAACATAAGTTAATCTCTTGAAGTGAAAAGGTGAAACAAGGGATGAGGCATCCCATTGTTTTCTGTATGTTTGTATATAGGTATTTGCACGGCTTGGAGGGAAAAATAACACCCAAGAGACAGAGACAGATGTGTTTTTACAGGTATTGATGTTAAAGTTGCATATGACTTGAAATTATATAAATTAGAGTTTAATGTATGTGGCAGCGTACTGATCTGTAAACATTGCACTCAGGTAGGGGGAAGTTCTTCAGATGGAATGAGGCTGCATCCAGGAAAAAGCTGGGCTAAGTTGGGAAAATAAGCAGCACTCTTGAACTGTTTTTCTTAATAACAAGTAATAACCTTAAGAAATTTAATGCTGCCTTTGCTGTCTTTCTTATTCTATTAATATCCTGTAGCTATTCACCCTGGGCCTTAGTTCCTCATTGAAACTGGGATTATGGAGGCTCTAGCTAAATGTGAAAGGAGTTACAGAATCATCTCATCAATATCTTTTAAAAATTTCAAATTACTGTCAAGAGCATGTAAGTTTTTGTCAGCCTTTTTTTTCACTAAAAATCATTTCAGTGAAGGATACGAATTTCAAATGAAGCACAATTCTGTTTTTTTCATTTCAGCATGTGAAATAGTCTAATCAGAAACTGGTATTTTAATTGGTACTTTGAGGCAAAAGAAGGGAAGTCCAATAATAGTTTTATTTTGCTGAGGTCAAACTGAGGCCAGAAGTAGATTAATTCTTACAGCTTAGCATCTCTGATGGTATGCTTATATTTTTTTCTGCACATGTAAGCAATGTAAGTAATAGCACTCTCACAAAGCAGAGTTAGTGAGCAGGGATTGAGCCATAGACAGTACACAGTACAATTTCTGTTTTACCATTTGCAAAAGTTTACCCTCTGTATTGGTGAGTGTGTTTCTTTGAGTAGGTGCTCTGTATCGTGCACACTTTATGTACCGTGTGATGCAGAGTCTGCCAAGGTAAGTATGACTTTTATGCAATACCAGCATAAAGAGCTCCTAAATGTAAAGAGCAGGAAAAAAGGAAACCACCCTGCAAAACGAAGTATGTGAATTCCTGGGGTACAGGGTTATTATCCACTTAGTGGTGTCTGGCTTGTACCTGTTAAGTGCACAGGAGTTTATTTCTGGTAAAATAAAGTCTTTTGAAGAAAAGAAATCCAGGTAAAATGTTTTCTTCCTCTTTTTGTAAACCTTTTGAAGAACGATGCTAAAGTAACAGGAATGTCATGTACAGTATAGTGCAAGTGAGACAGTATATGGAGAACTTTAGCATTAAGGAAACCCTGATAACAAAAAGATACTTTTAAGTTAAATTAGTCTGAATATTTTTATTTCAGTGGTTTTTTTCATTAGACATTGCATGTGATTATTCTCCTAAATTTGACAAGCTGGAAATACATGGTCTCTGATACTTAGTTTTTTATATCAGTGCAATTTTATGTGTAGTAGAATAACAGTGTAATCTTAACTATATGTTCAAGTCTGAGTGTATGAATTTGACATCACATAATTAGTAAATCATGCTGAAGACAGATCCACCTGAAGTTAGCATTCCCTTCTACAGCAACTGCATCTCTGAAGATGCTTGAGTTGGGCATGGTGTCAGAGATGGGGGTGACACGTTTACACAGAGAAATGGTAGTTCCCAGATTATCCATAGTAGTGCTACAGGCTAGATGTGAAAATAGAATAATTGAGATTTTAGGGGGGAAAAAAAAGAAGTCTTTTTCTCACCTCCCTTTAAAAAGATATGATTTGACCTTAAAATTTTTTTACTTGAATGATAGTATGAGGTAATGGGCAGTCTTGTTTGTAGTGAAGCACGTTGGTGTTAACATAACTGTGGTTATGTAAATAGAGCAGGTGGTTTTTTTTAAATACTCAGTATTTGTAGAATTTTTGCATGAATACAAAAATAGGTATACAAAGAACCTTTTATTATAAAATTGGTGTCAGGTCTTGGCTCCTGCATATCAAGAGATTTTACTGTGTTGTAAACATTTTGATCTTAACCATTTAAAAAGAAAAATAGATACATACACTTGGATGAAATAAGATGGTAACTTAAATTATTTTGCTCGAGGTTGTTCTTTCTTTGAACATAGTCTGGTACCACTGAGCTCCCTGTGAAGATCTTCCTGGGTTTTATTCTACACTCACTTTCTGTTGCAGTGGCAGAGGTGGTGGGTTATGAGGGGGTGAGTGTGAGGCACACCAAAACTCCCTTGGTTGGAATTTGTCTTCTGTATATCTTAGTTTTAGTAGAATAATTTTACATGCCATGTTTGTGTGATGCATATTTGAAAACCTTAGTAAGGAGCACATTCTGTTCAGCTATGTTCTGTATTTGCTTTTAAAACAGTAAATAAGCATGCAAGTCCAGGGTTACTTCTTTCAAGGCAAGTGTGAAAGAACTAAGCTATCTGTGCATAGGACTTTTATAGCTATCTGTAGTAGGACTTCAAAAACTGGATTGGAGAACATTTTTCACACTTGCTTCTTAATTACAGAGGTTTCAAATGAGAGTTAAATTTACTTTTTTAAATGTAAGCAAATAAATCCATTTAGTGCCTGGACTATGGTAATAAAGGTGAAACTTAGACTGAGACTCAGTAATTATTGCCTTAGAAAAGCTTTTTCTAGATTAAGAACCCATGGTTATCGTGATAGTAACAAAAGCATTATTATCTGCTGAGATAGCAGATTGTGTGTGAAACTGTTCTTGGAAATACTAGAGCTATAAAATCCCTACTGAGCTCAGCATTTCCTGCCCAGGTGACTTTTGTGTGCTGCTGCCTTGCAAGTTAGATATGATGGCTGAATGGCTTTAATTATTTAGTTCAGTGCTTAATTATTGTCTTCTACATGGTACAGAAATCCAGAGGGATTTTGGTCAGAAATGCAGCTTTAGCAATTAAGTCTAATTTAGCTGTTTCATATTACTGAAGTAGATTATTATTCTTGAAACATAGTTTTAATTAGTAAAGTGCACTTGGATAAATGTGTTTGTGTGGCGCTTTTAAGATTTGGTTTGAGCTTTCCCCCCTCTCTAATGCCTGCTCTGTTGTGTTGCCTTGAATCAGGAACCTTGGAACTGATCTCCTAAATTACCATTTAAACATCCACAGAAGTGCTTTCATTCTTTAATTTTAAATTTTAATTGTAGTGAGTACCCAGGCACTTCATGCAGATGGTGCATCTGCTTTGAACCTTTGAACCATTATGCTAGATAGGCATTTTACCCTTAATTTCCAAAGTGTCTAATGACTGCTGGGGGAGGCCCCAGCTTCTCATAATGTGAGAGGACTTGATTTTTAAAGGAAGTTCTTGAATGGCCTTTAAAAGCTTTAAAATTGCATCAGATGTTCAGCTAGTCAAGATCAAGCAACATAATGTTTGTGTTAGCTTTTAAAAAATATAAGTGTCTGTATTAGCAGAAAAGGATCCTCAGTGCCACTTACCTCAGCGTACTGCCCATGAGATGCTTGATGTGACATTTGAATAGATGCCCTTTTAAGACTGTCCTCCAGAGACTCTCCTTTTAGGCAACATTACCATACTATTAATACTGATGATACATCATTTAGTTCTGCTGCTCAGCTGGGCTGTTTTTCAAATGTGGTCAGTATATGCCATGGAAATGACATTACTATTTTCACCTCATTTTACCAGTAGTTTCTGTTACATGTAATTAAAACATTTTTAAAATGCCTATGAACTCAGAGATGGTCTGAGCAGGGATTGAGAGGGTTCTTAGTGATGTCTGTGCCTGTTCTCTAATCCATTGCCCTTTTTTTCCAGGTAGCTTTGCTTGGCTCTTCTAAGTATGGAAAGTGTTGAGGGTTCCTGGGATTAAATGCACAATCAGTCCACTGTTTCCTTTCAGGAGAGGAAATTGTGCTGAGTGTGTCCAGCATGGTGTCCTTATTGTTGGGATAATGTTATTCAAATTCATTCATCATTTTAGAACCTAAAATTAAAATGGACAATTACAGTAGAGTAAGAAATAAATTGGCATTTTCATACAACATGTTGGGGGGTTTTACAAGGAAAAACCTTTGCTTACCTTCTGAAGAAAGCAGCTTAATCCATGTTAGGAAGATTTGCACTGCCCAGGTTCAGAAACTAAAGTTGTGCACGTGTTCCTGGGAGCTGCTGTCAGAGATCTTGCATGCCTGCATGGTGGGAGTAAATGGCAGTCTCCCTGCTGACAAACATGGTTTGCAGCTTTAGAAACTGTGATTGTGACAGGCAAATGTCACTGCGCTGTGAAAGAAGGGGAAAGAAACTTCTCATTATTTACTGTTCTAGAAATCCCAACAGTGGGCATTGTGGCAGCAGTGAGACGTTCAGAACCACAACTGCCCTACAACAGGAATAAACTGGATGCAATAATATAATTTTGTTTATATTTTACTTGTATTCTGTCTTCAAAACATAACTAAGTGTATGTGTTTTATTCTGACATGACCCTTAAGTGTAGATGCCTCTGAACTCGTTAGGAACACTGCTTTAGCTGAGACTCACAGAGCAAACCTGTCCTACTGAGCACTTGTTAAATATTTGGCATTTGCTGTTAACTCACCCAAAGGCATGGTAGATTAAATGTGGTCAATGTACGTCAGGAAATCCCATCTGCATGTAAAGAATTTATTGGGTGAGCTGTAATGGAACAAAGCATTGTGGTCCTGTGTGATTATACTGCTGAGTTTGAAGCTTGTCTGGATGTCCCTGTGGGTCTGAAATCTGTTTAAACAAGAACCTGAAGTACTGGGATGAGCTGGCGTTGAAGCTTCCATGTCTTTGGCAATAGTAGCAAATATTTTTGGAAAGAAGAGTTACTTAGGCCCAAACCACCAAAATGACAAACTGCAGCTTTGTGACAGTGTTTTTTTACATCTGGTAGTAACAACTGTGCCAGGCTAGGGGAAACTTCTTAGGGTGACTGAGTTGGGAATCAGGCACGTTCTTTCTGTTGTTAAGTTGTGGTTACCTAAAAGCTTTTACCTAGAAAGCTATTTCAAACTTAAATTGGTCTGAAAGAGGAGACTGTGTTACTGTTCTGGTTATCTGTCTGAGTCTTGGCTATGTTTGTCAACAAATGTATTCTTTTGGTGGACAATATTTTTTGTTAATGAAAGAATCTAATTTATCCTGCTCCAACTGGAATAGACTGCAGGGGCTTCATTGCTGACTGATTGGCTCAATTATTTATGTTCTAATTAGATGGTAAATAACTTGCTCTCTAGTACCACAACTAAAGTAACTGTGTTTTGTAGTCTTTGAATTTAGTAAGGCAAATTATGAAGGAGAATGCACCCCTGCAACTGCTATGTGCATGAGTAGATGCTGAGTGCTGTTTGGAATTAGAGATGTGGGG
Organism: Corvus brachyrhynchos; assembly: GCF_000691975.1. Taxonomy (NCBI): domain Eukaryota; kingdom Metazoa; phylum Chordata; class Aves; order Passeriformes; family Corvidae; genus Corvus; species Corvus brachyrhynchos. The sequence continues at coordinate 729,698 of NW_008236640.1, read as the reverse complement.
TATGTTTTTTCACAATCTGTTGCTGTAGCTTGAGAACAAAATGAGCACTCTAAATGAGGTCAGAGATTTTTTTTTTTTGTATCAGAAGGAAACTAAAGTAGTCTAGCAGAGTACCTGTAATCAGTAAAGGTTTTTAATGATTCCATGTAACTTCTCTGCCATGTCAGACTGTCACAAGTTTTGTCATATGTATTCACAACACATCAAATAGAGTCATCAGCAGTTGCAGGGGTAAGAAGCCTCATCTGTTTTCTTTCTTTCTCCTTCAATCTCTCTCTGTTTCCCTCTCTTCTCCTTCTTTTACTTCCTTAAGTCTCTTAAGTTTAGTTCACAACCATCCCAAACAGCTTCATGGGTACAAAGTCAGATCTAACAAAAGAAATTATTGCAGACATTTAACTTTTAAATTACAGACTATCGATGGTCCCTGCGAAGTCATAGTTCACACGTGGGAGACTCATCTACAACCACGATCAATTACCCCTTTAGGTATGGGCATCAACTGCATCTGTTTGAGGCATATGCATAAGATTGCTGATATGCTGCACACTGGTTTAGAGGGATTGATAGCTTTAGTTTTAAAATACTTAAATTTATTAATGTGTGGGAGGTATAGATTTTTTCTTTGCACAACATGGGCCTTACTCTCAAAATATATATGTGTATATATATATATAAGTAGCTTCAAAATGGAGTGGATGTGAAATTCTTTGCTGTCATCCTTAAGATTATGTGGGTTGGTTTTTTAATTAATTTGGAATTGTAATAATTTTCTGCAAGTTTAATTCTTTGAGACTAAGGATCCATATTATCTTATTTAGAGAAAATGGGGGGGAGGGTGTGAAGTCACTGCTGTTTTTATTTAAGTACTATTTAATTAGTAAAATTTTAAACCAAAAATGTTTAATTAGGCTTCTTTAAGTAAATGGATGAACATGAATGGACTTATTTACCCGTCAATTTAGCAGAAATGTATTTTGCTGAAAGACAGAAAGGGTGGCATGCAGACTTACATGTAAGTTACTAATGCCTTTCTGAGCAGGGAAAAAGTTTGGAGTTTAAGAGTGACTGAAATAACCTTTGAATGTAGCTTGTAGTTTAGATCTCTTATGCTGCTATGGCATGTTTTATGCACTGTCTTTTCTAGCACATGAAAAATACTATTTTCTCCACACTTAGAAGTTCACATTTGTTAAAAACTTCCTAATGACTTGACAAAATGTCTTTTAGAAAGAAGGTGGTATCAAAGAAACTGTTAGTCATGAGTAGTACCACGATCACACACGTTCCGTTCTCCCTTTGCCTTTTTTTTTTAAATTTCAGTTGAATTAGTAGCGTTTCTATTCCTGTAAGAAGACCATTTCTGTATTTGTCAGTAATTGATAAGGGAAGCAGCCTGTCCTCTGCTAGGGCCTAGACTTTATCTCTAAATTTAGACTACTTCATTCCAAAGAGTTGGGATTTTTTTTTTTTTCCCAAGTAATACTCAATTCTTCATAAGCAGTTTTTAAGAAAATGCAGCAAACACAGCTATGTTAGCACTGGGTCATTATGATCCTAAATTGTTGCCTGTGGTTATTAAAAAATTAGGTTAGAAGCCCTATGATTCTTAGGGGAAAAAAAGGGATTAGTCACTGTAGAGACAAAATTATGTGAAGATTAATGTTTTGAGAAATGTATGGTTTGTTTAGACTGTTGCAGTTCTGTTAATGCTGGTGAATTTACTTAGTGCCTTAAGATTTCAGTTATTAAAGCTTTGGAAAGAGTAAGGATAAAAGTAAGTGTGAAGTGAGTGGTTTCAATATTTCATGCTAGGTTGGTTTCTGTCATGTGGGCAGAATAAGCATTTTAATTGTGACTAACTCGATTTAAAAGCTGTAACTATAAATGTGCAGCAGGGTAACTTGTATGTTTGCAAGAAACTTTCATGTCTTTGACACTGCTTTGACAAGTAAAGCATCTTAGGTACTAGTGGGATGTAGATATCAGCAAAATAGTTCAGCAAGCCAGAAAATTGTGTAACCTTTTTACTCAGTTCCGATTACTTTAGGTGAAATGTGGCATTTTGTGTGTTGGTTGTTTTTTCGTGCAGAAACTGAGGAAAAGCATAAATTGGGATAAATCTTTATAGAAGGTTGCAAAAAACATGCTGCTTTGTCTGTTTCAGTTTTCCTACCTTTTTTTAGATACACTTTTTAGAAGTGAAGTGGAAAAGTAGAATTAATTTAACTTGGCAATGATTTTTAAATGTGAATACTAATTAATTTTTTGCCATTCTTTTCCATTCCTTTTAATTCTAGAAAATGAAATTACTGTCGACGATGGAGACTTTGGAATCTGTAGTAAGTGAGATACATTAACCTTTATCTATACCATGAATTTAAATTAAACAAGGTAAAGTCTTGTAATTAAAAATGTTTGAGATAGATTTTAAGAAGAATTGCTTGTGATAGTTTTCTCTGCTTTTACAGTTACATTTGTATCCAGCATTTGTGCATTCACACTCAGGCTGTTACCCCTTCTAATGGTAATAATAGGCTGCTAGGAAGACTTGAAGTGTTGTCACTCTGATGGTGTTAAAGGTTGAAATTTGGGAACTTTAAATCATGAGCATGTGTTTTTGAAAATACAGAATAGACTTAGCTTTCTCCTGATACCTAGCCTTAGAAAAACTCCTCATGCCTAGAAAAACATGGTCACTCACACTGAATATACCCACTCTGCCTCTTCAGTTAGAGATGCAGCTGCCAAAAGGTTCTTGTAAGCCCACACTTCGTGTTCTTGTGTGTGCACAAATGTCTCACTTCTGTCAGTTCTGAGCCACCTCTCACCTAATGTTCAATCCTCTGACTCTGAAAGTAACTCCTTATCATACCTCACGCGTCTTGTATTCAAGCTTTTCCATCCTTATCAAATGATAAGTTTGGCTCTTTAGGAACTCTTCAAAACTGTGGGGTTTGCTTCAGCACCTTGTTTGCAGCTTGTGTTTCTGGTCCTCCTGCTTGTAGGCTTTCCTTGTTTTGCTGTTCAGGTTGAGGTTTCTCCATGCTTTTCATTAAAACTGTTGCTGTACCCTGTCCTGCAGACTTACACTGCTTCACTGGCGCTGATTGTGATGAGCTAATTGGACACCTGTACCTCAACAGAAACAGGGAGCCTCTAATTGCTTATGAAACTTCAGAGTTCCTGTCAGTATTATTCCATAGACTGAGAGATCCCAAGACAAGGGAAGGTTACTCCTGCCTTTGGAGACTTAATTTAGCTCTTGATAGCATATATGTAAAATTAACACTGGAATACTCAGTGCTGTCCTGCAGACAGTTGGCACATGATCACTGTTCCTGCTTAATCCCTCTAAAAGCCAGCAAACAACTGCAGCATCTGTGGTCTGTTCTGGGTCCTTCAGAAAGACTGGGGAAAGGCTGCCCCCAAGACTTGCTCTTGCATTACTGTAGAACAATATTGGTGATAAGGAGGATTATCTGGAAGATGATGGCAAGAGGAACTGCCTAGATGTCCCTAAAATAAGTTACTAAAAGGTCTTCTCCTTTTTGTTTGGTTTTTGATAGATGGTATTGAAACTGTGGATGCTGGGTGGCTGACATGTCAGACAGAAATAAGGCTACGTCTGCATTATTCTGAGAAACCCCCTGTACTGATATCTAAGAAGAAATTTAAAACATCAAGGTTTAGGTAAGAGCCTGCTCACCTCAGTATGCAATTTATCTCGTGTTAATTGTCAATACTAGTGGTTTGTTGGTTTGTTTTTTTTTTTTTTTTTTACTTAATTAATGTAGCCTTTAAATTCATTTTGGGTTGCTAATAGCCCAATTTCCAAGTGTTAGAGCACAAATACATACTCCATACGTGTTTTGGTGTTTCTTGCTTTCTGGCTGGAACTGTAGTGTTCTTAGGTTCTTACTTAAATCAGTTTGAAGCTTTTATCTGCAGAGGTGCCTCAAAAAGCAGTCATTGTGATAACTCCACAGTTAATTGTCAGAAATGCTATCTTAGCCCTGGTGTTAAGAGGACTGCACTGTTGCACACAGTGGATAAGGATTTGGCTGGGTGGTTGCTCTGGGTGTTGTGGTCAACAGCCTGATGTCCAAGTGAAGACCAGGGATGAGTGGTGTTCCTCAGGGGCTGGTGGTGTTGGTGACATGGAAAGTAGGATTGAGTGTCCCTTCAGCAGTTTGACACCAACCTGGGGGGTGCAGTTGCACTGGAGGGAAGGGATGCCATCCAGAGGGAACTTCACAGGATTAAGAGGTGCAAATCTCACCAAGTTCAGCAAGGCCAAGTGCAAGGTCCTGCTGCACTTGAGTTGGAGCAATCCCAAGTACAGGCTGGGTGGAGAAGGGATTGAGAGCAGCCCTGAGGAGAAGGACTTGGAGGTGTTGGTGATGAGAAGCTCAGTGTGACCCATCGTTGCACACCTGCAGCCCAGAAGGCCAATTGCATCCTGAGCTGCATCAGAAGCAGTGTGGCCAGCAGGGTGAGGGAGGGGATTCTGCCCCTCTGCGCTGGTAAGGCCCCACCTGGAGTGCTTCATCCAGCTCTGGGGCCCCCAAGATAAGAAGTATGTGGAGCTGTTAAAGTGAGTCCAGAGGAGACCAGGAAGATGCCCAGAGGGCTGGAGTGCCTCTGCTGTGGACACAGGACAAAAAATTTGGTGTTCTTCAGCCTAGAGAAGAGAGGGCTCTGGGGAGACCTTTGCAGCAGTCCCTAAGGAGAGCTGAAGAGGGACTTTGGACAAGGGCCTGGAGTGATGGGGCAAGGGAGAATGGCTTTAAACTGAAAGAGGACAGGGTTAATTAGATATTAGGAGGACAGTCTTTAGTGTGGGGGTGGTGAGGCACTGGCACAGGTTGTCCTGAGTTGTTGGTGCTGAATCCTGGGAAGTGTTCAAGGCCAAGTTGGATAGGGCTTGGAGGAACCTGGTCGAGTGGGTGCCCCTGCCTGTGGTAGGGGGTTAGAACTGGATGATTTTTAAGATCCCTTCCAACCCAAACCATTCTGTGGTTCTGTGATACTTGATAGATTGCTTTTTTTCCAGTTTTGATTTGATTGCCTCTCCCAGCCAATTCCAGATTTTCTGATGAGGGGAAGGTTTATTTAATATGACACTCTTCAGTAGATTTAATACTTACATTGTGTTCTCTACAGCTTTGCCTTTTTTCCTTGCATGTTATAGCAGGTAAAGAGGGCAATTTCTGAAGCCAGCTTCTTGTCTAAATTAAATGGTTGAAATAAAATTTGATAAGCTGGATGCATTCACTAAATACTCTGTCCTAAAACATTGGATCTGTCCAATAGTTTCTGCAACAGTCACTTGTTTATGCCAGTGACATTTTTCAAGTTTCTGGAGTACCTGTGTTGTGACTTGTTGGTTTTATTTTTTTATGAGGATTAATAATGTGGACTTGGTGTAATAGATTTCTATGATTGTAAGTTTTTCTTTGAGATATGACTTCAGTTTTCCTGGTGAATTGGCATCTATAAATGATAATCTTTTATCCTGTCTGCTGTGTCTATGGTGCAGGAAGGGCTTTGGGTTACTCATGTATGCTTACATCACTGGTGTAACTCATTTTGTGTGGAGGGTAACTCATTTTGTGTGGAGGGTTTGCTCGGTATAATAAAGGATTCTGAGTCTTATAGAGAGGCTTATGCTTCTCAGTCCAGGATTTTTCAGAAATTGCATTCAGTTTAAATGCTCATTTAGGATTTTTCAAAAGACTAAATTAGTTCAGCCTCTATTACTTACATCTAACAGTATACTTACTGCCTTATCCCAGAGATACATCAGCAGCCACCAGTGTTCAAGTCTGGATCTTGATGTTTACTGCAGTTTTCAGTGCCTTTCATTAACCTGTCGGCATTATGGGTGTCAGTCTGTACAGGCAGGCTGTCTGTTTGGCAGCCCACATAGTCTGGTGGAGTGCCAATTCTCAGACCACTAGTAGAGTTTTCATATTTACCCAAGTTCAGCTTTTAGCAGTGACTTGGGCACTGAAATCTGACTAAAATATTATCTAGACAATGGCTGCGAACTCTTGCTCACGTGAGGGCCTGCTGGATACGGTGCTGTTCTGTGGATGGTGGTGGTGAGAAGAATTCTTGTGTTGTATGAGCTTCTGCTCAAGCTTCTTCCTAAATCCTTATCATTTGCAAAGACACTCCAGTGACGTAACCATTTGTTTTGTGTTTCTGGTTGAGTAGAGTAAAATTAACCCTAGAAGGCCTAGAGAAGGATGATGACGAAGAGGGCCAAGAGAAGACATCCCCTACTGTCCCTCAGAAAATGGCAAACACTGTGGAGTTCTCCTTAATCAGTGACGACGACTACAAATGTCGGCACTCTCAGCCAGACTGCGGCTATGCTTTGCAGCCGGACCGGTGGATAGAATACACAATACAAACCATGGAGCCTGATAACTTGGAATTAATATTTGATTTTTTTGAGGTATGTCTCTTTACATCTAAGAAGCAGCTGCAGTCTGCCTTTTGGAGCTCGAGTCAATTATTGTGAAGATTTCACTTTTGAAACAGGGCTACTGCCTGATATTCTTGATCTTTTGGATTTGTTTACACAAGAATGAGACTATTGACTCCCAGCCCATTTTGTAGAAAGGTTTTGTGAGTCTTCTTGATGTGCCACGGAAAGTTTTTCAGTTCTGCTTATTTAGAAGTCAGTACAAATTAGACTTGAATCTGTGTGTGTGCTGTATTGCATGCTGTTAGGTTGGTTTGATATTAATCCTTTACCAGAGCTAAGTTATGCTTCTCCTGCTTGAACCTGAACAATGTGTATATGAACTGGTTATATCACAATTACCGAATCTAAATGTTTATGTTATAAGCAAAAGAGATTCCTCTGAACTAAGTAGTGCAAATTAAAACTGGATTCTCACCACTGTGTCTGTTATTTTGCACTATTTTTTGCCCTGAAAGATATTAATATTTGAAGTTCTTTTTAAAAGAAAGCAACTTACGCAGAGCAAAGTGTCTTAAGCATTCTCTTTTTGGTCTGAAAATGGTTTCAAGATCACTTACAGTCTTAATTGTGAAGTGTCTGCATAGTTCCTGAACTTGACTATGGTCAAGTGCACATTCTGCATGTTAGTTCTTCCCTGCAAGTGCATACAAAGTTTTTTAGAGTTTTAAGCATCTATATTATTCCAGTTAATTTTTGTTCTAAACGTGATGTGGGCATTTTAGAAGACAGACTATTCTGTGCATGTAATTTTGATCTGAAAAGCTTTTCAAACGTAAGGGATATCAAAGACAAGTGTGAGTTTTGTAGATTTCCATCAACATTTTCATATTCCTGATAGTAATTTGTAACTCACTGGTACATCAAACAATTTTAGCCTGAAATTAGTGTTTTCTGTAACACACAAGAAATTTGTGTTGTGTCCTGAGGAGCAAGACAGAAGAGTTTGTTTAGAATTCTCACTTATATCTAACAGTAGGGGTTTTGGGTTTTTGTTTGTTTTGTTTTTAGGAAGATTTAGGTGAGAAAGTAGTACAAGATGATGTGCTCCCAGGTCATGTAGGCTCTGCCTGCCTCCTGTCATCCACAATTGCAGAACTCGGACAGAGTGCTGGAATTCTTACACTTGCTATTATGAGCAGAAATCCAAGGAAGACAATTGGAAAAGTTAGAGGTACAGTTGATCCCAACACTGATGTAGATAACTTTTCCTCAAAGCCATCTGCTGTTTACTGACGTGTGAAGCATTGCTGTTTTTCTTGCAGTGGACTACATAATAATTAAACCAATCCAGGGATACACTTGTGATATGCAGGCTTCATATGCAAAATACTGGAAACCAAGGACAACTCTGGATGTTGGACACAGGGGAGCAGGGAATTCTACAACAACAGCTAAGTAAGTTTGTTTGCATTTTAGACTGGGGAGATTGTTTCATTTCACTGACATCTGTTGAGGAAGCAGAGAGTTTAAAACGCTGCAACTATTTAAGTCACTTCAATATCAAACATGGGTGTTCTCTACAACAAAAACTTCTGATTTGTATTTCTGTTGTTTCAATTCTGTGCTATAAGGCACCTAACAAACCCTTTTTCTTGGTTTTTTTCAGGCTTGCTAAAGTTCAAGAGAATACCATTGCATCCTTGAAGAGTGCTGCCAGTCATGTATGTACACACATTTTCATACACACAGCACCTGTGTTGTGCAAACTAGGTTGGCTTGTATGATTAATTTGCATGATTCAATACAGTGAATGGTAATTGCGCTGATGTAAATGATATCAAACCACTGTGGAAATTGCCTGAGTAATGGGAAGTTAATAGTAGATTAGACTCTCACTCTCAAGTTCCTTAAAAAAATCAAAACTTCCATGTAGTACATTCTGGTTGTGTTCTAATACAAGGAGAATTTTAATCTCAACCCTGTACAGACAGTTTGAATAAATGAATAAAATTTTGGCACTGCTAGAGTCTGTCCTAATCCTCTCAGGTGGCAAAGGTCATGCTCAGGGACTGCTGTGTACTGAAACTTGCTCTCTGAAAATGTGACTTGGGAGCTGAGCTGGTAGAATAAACCAATCCTTGTTTTGGTGCTTGCTGCAGTGAAGACTTGGAATCCTAAGACAGAACTTCCAGTTTGGGAGATAATAGCTCCATGTGCCTAAATTCTGTGATGGAGGTGGTCACTTTTATTCCTTGCAGTAATCTTGATCACTGAAAAAAACTGTAGCTACTAAATTACTGTTTTGAACAGTAGTTCTTAATCCCTGAGTGGACACTACATGTTTAGAGAAATAAAATGCTCACAAGAAATATGCATTGAGGCAGAAATTTGCTGTGAAGTCATCAGCAGCATCACCAGACAAGTGCTTTTATCTATTTGCAGATTGAAAAGGCTGAAAACCACCACTCTGAAAATATTTCTGCTGAGAAAATGGCTGAAAAAAACCCCATGTCCTATTTTCTTTTTGTGCTGATTGAAAAAGTGTGTGTCAGGGTGCTAATTTGATGAATGGTATTCTTGGAGGCCTTCAAAGGAATTATTTGCAGACAGTCAGTATAAGTAAAAAAACCCAAACCTGTTACTGTGTGTTCCTCTTTCCTTCTGGCCCTCCCTCTTTTCCAAAAGACTGTGCTTAGAGCTTTTGGATCTTTCTTCCTTTTTAAAAGCCTAACAGAAAAGCACATACAGCTGAAAAGGGCAGGAGAATACTGGATGCAGCTATTTCTGTCCTTGCTCTTACTGTGTTAGTCACTAGTGACTCCAGAATTTTGTTCCTATATGGAATATCTCCCTAAAGCCTTGGCAGTATGGAGCCATCACTTGTCTCTTGGTGTGGTGGTGGGGAGGAGGGAGGAAGATGCCTCAAAGGCATCTATGTTTAAAACATCTGTATCTAAAAATATCATCTTAGTCTTTCTCTGTAATCAGGTTTATAAGACTTGAGTCTTACTAGAGGGTTTACAAGATGAAGCAAGATAGATAGACACACACACATATATATGAGCTGTATTACGGTAATTAAGATAATTTGCCATGTAATTCTTTCATCATTGATAATCAATCCATTGCTGACCATGATTTAACTGGTAACAGCCAGTTGTATTCAACTTCTGCTTGATGTCTAGGACCTGTGAATGCTTGACAATACTTGCATGCAGTTCTATAGTCCTTGTGCATAAGTAATTAACGGGCTTTTGTTTTGTTCTGTGTGTTTTTCGATTTCCTGCAGGGAGCAGCATATGTGGAATTTGATGTACATCTTTCTAAAGATCATGTGCCTATAGTATACCACGATCTCACGTGTTGCATGGCCATGAAAAAGGTAAGGAAGATGAGATCTGTATTTTATTTATAAATATGACCATTCTAGAAACTTAAAATGTCAAGCTCTCATAGAAATAATTCTGGGGACTCAAGGGATGGAATGGGAATAAATATGCAGCATTACTTTGTGCATAGAGCAGGGAAGCTGAGTTTTTCCTTTCGATGTTGTAGCAACAGCCTTTCAGATGCGTGATTTGGCACTCTTCAAGCCTACGTTGTGCTTATTATTTAGCTTCTGTTTGATTTAAGATTTGGAAGGAAAAACAAGACAACTCCACTATATTCAGTGGGGCCTATGGGACTGTCTTAGATTCAGGCCTGAATGTTTGCATTCTGTCCTGTTCTGGTTATCTTCTCTCCTAGTTCTGGCAGTGAATCCAGAGAGAGATTGCAGAGCACACTGCTCTGTCTTCTTGGCACTGAGTTTTGTGTCTTCAGACTCCCACACCCATTGCAGTATTGCACTTTATAAGAAGCTTGGTTTTGAACAGTTGTGGAAATGGAACTTTGACTGAGGGGAATGACTGTTCAGTGTGTCTTCACTCAGTATTGTCTTGCTCAGTAAAAATTTCTTAGTGAAGAGGGAAAGTGAGAAATGGACAGAATTTTTTTGACACCGGATCTTTATTTTGGGAGTGGGGAGTGTGTGTGTGCCTCAGTTTTACCCCAGGACATTTATCTTTTTTTTTTAATTTGAAACATTGGATAAACAGCAGTAAACTGAACTGCCTTGGACTATTTTTTACTGCATTTCTTTACTTGCAAACATCTTTCCTGAATACATTACCCAATCAAGTTTTTACAGAATGATTTTGCTAACCTTTTGAGAAGAAAGAACTTTAAAGCCTCTGACTTGCATGAAAGACCAAACACTGTTTTTTTTCAAATTGACATCTGTTTTATGCTTTTAAGTGCCTGTGTTCTCTTGAAAATTGATCATCTTAATCATAAGATATCACTTGTATCTTTATCAATAAAATAGGAAACATTAGTTGCCTTTAATGCTACTATATAAAGAGTGTGTAAGGTTTTTTTATTGTTTTCCGTGATGTTTAATTATGTGTTGGTTCTCTTCAAAGAAACTGGACACAGAGCCTTTGGAACTGTTTGAGATTGCAGTCAAAGAACTCACATTTGATCAGCTGCAGTTATTAAAGGTATTGTTACCTTGGCTAGTACAATATACTGCGTGTAGAATTTCAAATTGTGTATGAAGCTTAGGGGTTTTGGGAGTAGGTATAGATAGTTTGGGAGAGTACAGTTTAAAAATTGTACAAACAGAACAGTTAGTTAATTCCAAGAAAAATACTTTTGCACCATTGTTACAACTTGGATAAATTTCATTACTTTTATCCTCTAGAAATATGGTATCTAATTTTCAAATGTTGAACTGCTCTACCTTCCAAACAGAAGTGCCCTGCCTACATTAAAAGAAAGTCAGGGGATGACTGGGCTACTGAAGACCCTGCTGAGATACCTGTTCTCAGTCAAGGAAGGCATCTGGCTGGTCCAAGAACCACACGATTCTTTTTATTTATAATTACTTGGTCCACTCCTTTTTGTAGAGAGAGAATTTGAACGGAGTAAGGGAGTTGGCCGTGTCTGGCCTGATTCTAGCTCAGTATGTGTGACTGTAATATAAAACAGGTCAGCCCTCTGCACTGGATTGAACCACAGAGGAGGGATTAGTGTTCAGACTTTTTCACATCTTGATGTTGAATTATAGTATGTGTGGGTTTACTCTTAACATGATTTCTGAATTTTCAGTAAGAATATTTTCAGTTTGCTTTTGAGCTTCCCTTGAAATCTTTAAAACAAAGTTTTAAAGAAAATTGTGACATGTACTAGATGTCCTTTATTCTTTAATAAGTGACTAAAACTTTGTCTATAATGGACTTTTAAACTTCAGAACTATTTACAAGCAAAATTAGTTACGTTTTACATGTAGGAAGATCTGTATGGGTAGAGTGTTAATGTTGCTCTTGTGCTCTTCAGCTGGCTCACGTGACGGCCCTGAAAGTAAAAGATCACAATGGTATGTACTAGTTTGGAAGAGTCTTGGCACTGGTGTGCTACCATGTAATTATATAAATTCTGTGGTTGCAGTTGCTTGTTCTAATCATGTTTGTCCCAAACATTTCTAAATGCTTATGTAGGTAATTTTTGTGCATGCTGTAGAGTTCTTTACTGGGAAGAACTTTACTTCCTGAACAGAAGTTACTCCCTTGGGAAGCGGGGACAGAAGGGTAGAAGGCAAATGTATAGAACAATATATATATCTGAATAATCATAACGAAATTGCCACTAATGTTTCCACCTTATGCTTCTCTGACTGTACCTTCAGCTCTTGAGAACTCCTGACGAAAACTTTGGTAACTGCTGTGTAG
>NW_008236640.1:699457-717460 GCF_000691975.1 Corvus brachyrhynchos | reverse complement strand
AAATCTAAAAAAATAAAAGAAATAAGCCTTGATAGGCAAGGCTTCTTCTGGATGTGATTCAGTGAGTGAAGTGGTAAGGGATGGGAGAAGCCATTCTGATCTATATTGTGGCAAGTTTTTAAATTCCAAAACAGGCGTTGGAGTATGTCAGTATTAGAGGGAAAGGTGTAGGTAATCCAAAGGGAGACCTGGTTTCATTGTTCACTTATAATTTGGAGCCAGTCTTTCTTGCTGGCGTTACTGGGATTATGCTTCTGTTTGTTTTAATTCAATATTTTATATTTCTGTCCAGCATCTTTTAAAGAGGAAGAGAACTCTGCTTGTGAGACACAGCCATTTCCTTCTCTGCAAAGAGTAAGTAGTGAGTATGAAGCAAGATGATTGTGGAACATGAACGCATGTGTTTTACTTTCAGCTTTGCACATGTAGCAAGGAATACTGATTTTTGGGTTTAGGCCTCTGGTGTCAGTGCTACAACTGAGAATAGAGGCTTTATTTTTGGACACTGAAGGCTTTTCAGTGCTTACAAGTAATAGTTTGTGTGTGTTTCAAGCTTCTGAATTCACGAGCCCAAGCTGTATAGCTCAGGGTGCACTCAGTTTTATAGCTGGTTAACATGTGGGCATTGCCTGTTAATGCATTGACAATTGTTTCTAATTTTGAAAGAAACCACACCTGGCCTTTGGCAGCTCCTCACAGAGTCTTGTCCATCTCTCAGAGCCAGACACTGAGAAATGCTGAGTAGATTTCCAGTGTGTTCCTACTGAGCACTGCTTGTGTTAGCTCCACCTTTTGAAACCACCTTGCAAATAATTCTTGTAAAGAATTTCACATGAAAGAACTTCTGTATCATTGTAATGGCAAGCTCCTGGATTTAAAACTTAAGATGCTTTTTGCATTCAAAAGAACTTTCTCGAAAGAGGAGGAGGACCATTTTTTCTGTAGGAGTACAAATGGGGCATTTCTTACATGTCTTTATGTGAATTGATTCTCATTTGTACCTTGCCAAGATCTTGTCCTTAAGATTTTATCCATTTTTATGTATTCATCAAGTTTAGATTGGAGTAGAAAAGGGTGTGTGTGTTGTATAAAATGTTAAAAACCTAGGGTTTTAAATTCTACTGTTAGACACCATTAGCATTAAATTCCAATTCTCCCAATAATTACCTTCATAGTGCTTTGTTGTCCTCCTTTGCTGTGGGGTCTCTTCATAATGAATTTTTTTCAGGTGCTGGAGTCTGTTTCTAAAGATGTTGGGTTCAACATAGAAATAAAATGGATCTCCCAGCAAAGGGTAAGTAAACATACATGTGATTTACATTCCTACGGCTAAAGCTTGTGATTTGATGTGACAATTTATGAGCTGCAAAGGCATCATTTTTGAAGGTTTATGTGCCTTTTTTTTTATAATGCATTATTTTTGAAACTGGGGGTATAATGGCACCACTCCAACGAATGAACAAACTTATTCTTAAAATGATAGAAAGTATTTATAGGACTGAGTTCATAATGCAGCTCAGACTGCTTTTGGTAGAGACCTTAAAAAGTCAACAGATCACAACAGGGCAGGCAGGAAAGTGCCAAGAAATTCAGCTTCTCCTGGCCCAGTGCAGGAGCAGCTACAACAAGGTGCAGTAATGCAAGCTGCTGTTTGCTTCTAGTCAGCAGGATTGCAGACTCAGCTGGACTGTGTAGCACTCAGTCCAGAGGGAAATGGTTGTAAAGGCTGGGATTGGAAGCCTGGAGTGGGGGAAGGAAGCTAAGGAGAGTGGTAGGCAGAAGTCCGTGTGCTAGAAATAACAACAGAGAGTAGCTGCTATAATTGTTGGTCTTTGGGGAATTTCTTTGTGTTTTTGAGATTAGAATAGGCTTCCTAGAGTGCCTAGAGTGATGGGGAGACAGGGAATTTTTCAGTGAATCTTACTGCTGTGAGAATTCAGCTGTACTTCACAGGCTGTCAGTCCTGGAGAGCTGTAACCAGTACTCAACAGACTGAAGGACTGACTTCTGCATTCACGCTGGCCAGTTGAATTCTCACTTTGCTCAGGTTGAATGAGAGACCATTGCTGGTTAAAATAATTTTAGTAAGAATTAATTTAAGTGACTCCAACTTGTGCTTTCTTTTTCTAGGATGGACAATGGGATGGCAACTTGTCAACTTACTTTGACATGAACCTTTTTCTAGATATTATTCTGAAAACTGTTTTGATGAATGCTGGAGGAAGAAGAATTGTGTTTTCTTCTTTTCATGCAGATATTTGTACAATGTAAGTTAAGAAGAGAGAAATAATGTCCTTTGTTTTTAACATTTATTTTTATTTGGTAAAATTTACTTTGTACGTAAGAATACACACAGGAAATAAATAACAGCTGTTTTGCTTAGAACATGTACTTAAGGTGCCAGAATAGTTGGGAACTGAAATGAGACCACTTTGCCATCTGAAATGAGCCAAAAATAAAATTGGAGAATAAAGTCATAGTGGATATTTTTGTCAAGTGTCTTCCTGGATGCTTCACTCTTTCTTAGCACAACAAAAAAGGTCATGGTTTCTTCTGGTATCCCAAAGTCTTTTTCAGTCATACTTGAGGGGTGTGCAAGCCTAACTTAGGAACCAAATAATCTTGTTAGAGTATCCAACTTGAAAAATACATCAGTAAGGTTAGGGGCTGTATATTAACCATGTTTAGAAATTCTTATCATGGATCTTGGTGATTATCATGAATCTAATGTCCATTTAAAAAGAAAATTACAGAATTAAATGGCCTTCAGGGATTTTGCATAAACTTTTTGAGGATGTGGGGCTGAGTTCAACATGAAGTCTAGCTTCCCTTGACCTGTGCGTTAATCTCCAGTAGTGGCAAAAGGAATCAGTTGAGCAGTTTGTCACACAGTTTGATGCTAAACTGTGGGACCATCTCCTTGCACCAGCTAGGAACTAGAAGAACATGCAGGAAAGAGAGGAGTTCCCCTCGAAACAGTGAGATCAAAGTTCCCTGCTTTTTGTTTTTTCACTTTTATTTTTTTCATTTGCTACTTGTGGGCTTTTTTCCTGGCAGGATCCGGCATAAGCAAAACAAGTATCCTGTGTTGTTTCTCACTCAAGGGGAATCTAAACTCTATCCAGAGCTTATGGATCTCAGATCTCGCACAACTCCGATTGCCATTAATTTTGCACAGTTTGAAAACTTGCTGGTAAGCTGACACGTTAAAATCAGACTAAATTATTACTGCTTGTTTTAAATCTATCATTTTGACACTAATACATTAAATTACAGCTAACCTCATAAAATAAATACACTAATATTGGGTAACTGCCAAAATAATGTCCATAGTTTCACATGTTTTTTTAATACAGTGTTTAAAAAATAGCACTATAAATAAACTCTCTAATTGTATTAAATAAATTTTTATTACTGTGGATGAAATGGTAAGGAGCTGCCAGTGTCAAAAGATTAAACAAGCTGATGTAAGTGTTTCAGAAATGTGGGTTTTAATTGAAGTCTGTTGTATTTCAGGGAATTAACGTGCACTCTGAAGATCTGCTGAGGAATCCAGCGTTTATCAAACGGGCCATATCCAAAGGCCTGGTTATTTTTTCATGGGGTGATGATGCAAATGACCCGGATAACAGGAAGAAGTTGAGAGAATATGGTGTTCATGGGCTAATATATGACAGGTACTTAGTTGTGGCTTTTTAAAATAATAATCATAATCACTACCATCATCAAGCTTAGAAACTGTTGTATCTTGATTCTGGTGAAATTTCACGTTGCTTCTTGGTTGACTGGGTACAGAAAGTACAAGAAGCCCAAAGACCCAGATCAAGAGCAAGTCTAACACCAGTTCCCACTCTTTCAGCTGTATATATGAAGCAAAGTAACTTTTGTTTTTCCTGAGATTGACATAAATGTAATTTGATCCTTTAAAGAACTAGTGCATGGCATACACGTTTAAGGTGCTACTAATACTCATGATAGTAATTTTTAAGTTATATATGTGGTACAGTGAGGAAAATGTTATTTGTTTGACTGAAAGTTTCAGCATTCTACGTTAAGTTGTGGAAATAGCTAACACAACTTAAACGAATGATTTTAACTATTGCCAACATTCTGCTGTGTTTCAAAGCTGTGAATTCAGCATTTTTCCTATTAAAATTAATTTGGAGTGACTCGAGGGCAAACTGCCACATCAGTCACTTCAGAAAGTAGCTGTTACATACAAAAATTCAGGTACAGACATCAGAATACTGTGTTAAATATTTGAACAGAAGTAGTGTTGTGTTATTTGGTTGTTTACAAAACCCCGAAGTTTTAGCTCTTTTATCTTTGAAGATGTGAAATTCATCATTATGAAATGAAATTTAATTTGAGAAGCTGAATTTAAATCAATTTCTGATAGATAAGAAAGAATTTGTAACTGGGAAAGCATTAAGTGTAACTGAAGTTTCAAATTATAGAAAGCTTTCAAACCTTCTGCTTTAGCAAGAGTATTGCTTTGTATAGTGTTTTACCTGAAAAAAAAACCCCAAACCAAAAAAACAAAGGAAGGGGGATCAATAATTGTCAAAGGCTCTGTTTTGTAAAGTGAAAACTGAGAGTCAGTTTAACCATATCTAGGGGCAGGAGATCAAATATGTTTACTCTGAGCTCTAGGCTCTCGGTGTGAAAAAATAGTTAACTCTCTTCAATCTGTTGTTGACTGCTGAGAATCCTTTCAGAGTGGTGGGCCCATTGCTTCCCTGGTTTTCCAGAGGTCTCACTTCTTGTGCTGTACAGAATGTCTCCTATTCACTGGCAGTACAAAAAGAATAACTAGATTTTTACAGTGGGGATCAGCTTCAGACTGAGGACATTGGCACATAAGTCCTCTTTCCTGCTACAGCAGAGCTGTGTGCTGTACCTCTGCTACAGCTCGGGATTGGGGCTGCCTTTAGTTGATGAGAAATGCCTCTGGACTAGAATGCAGGTGAAACAATCCTCTAACTATGTAGTATGCAATCACAGGGTAATGGAATTTTATTCTATGGTATGCATAAGTTACAGTGATACATTATTGGTGGGGTGTTTTAATCAAATACTGCTGCATAAAGTGTTCTTAAAATGTCTGTTCATCTCATGGCTACTAATCCAGCCTTCCAGAGTTGTTAATTACTCCTTGTACAACAGATACTCACTACTATGGTAAAACAGCAAAGCAGCCTAATTTCTGACTTCATGTTGCTTTTATTGCTTTAGATACTCAACACTTCTTAGATGTTGTGGCGTTTATGTCAAGGCTGCAAGTCAGCTACATGTCACCTCATGTGTCCTTTTGTACTGTTTGGTGTGATTTTAGTTGTGGTGGGATAGTAGAACACCTTTTATCTCACCTTTTGATAACCAGCCAATTGGTTATCAAAAGCCAAGGGAAGGCTGAATTCCCATGTGGATTTAACTGAACAAAAAATGCTTAACCTTCCTGCACTGTTGAGATCATCTGGATTCTTCATAGTGTTCATCTCTCCTCTCGCTGCCTGCCTCCTCTATCACTTCCATTTCAACATCTTCCCATTTTTTGGAGAGGAACCCCAAAATTAGTATTAACTCCAAAGCTGTTACTTCAGGCTTGTTAAGTGTAAATTACTAAATGTCATTTCCTTTGTGTTTTTTCTGTAGGCCAAAACAAATAATGGGATGTCCCTTTGCAATTCTTAATTATTTCTCGGGATTTCCTAATTGTCTGAATAAAATTAAATTCAGTCTTAGTACAGGTCTTGGAAGGAATATGAAGGTGGCACCTTCTGAAGGTGGCATTGTATGTCTCAAGGTGGACATTTTGAAATGCAGGTGGTACCTGCAAGTCCAGAATGTGGGAATGTAAAACCTGGCAGCAACTGTTCTCACTCACAGTTGGAGCTGCTGGGTAAAGAGGCAGCTTTTCAGATTATTTGAGACTTGAAGAGTTTAAATATTATTAAGAGTTTAAATAGATATGGTGTCAGCATCCATATTCTGTGCTATTTGAAGTTTAGAAATAAATAAATTTAAAATTAAATTTAAAGAGCAGCATGAGAGAGAGAGAGAGAGAGATGTACATGACTGTTCCAAGGCCTAGAAATAAGTAGGACTGCAGTAATCTGTTTTAGTGTAAAGCCAGTTCATGCTATCATTGTGTCTTCAAATTCCAGAATATTTCCAGGGTGGATTTAAGATGGTGCCTCTTCCATGGTTTCTGCAGAATTTTTGTTTTCTGGATTTGTTGCCAAGTCCAGATATTTATCTAATATGGTGGTTTTTGTTGCTGTTTACTAGACCTTTGCTTACACCATCTCAAGTGCTAATTATCTGAATAATTTAGGAAGTGAATAGAGGAATTCTGTTGAATTTTAGGTTGCTTGTATGTGGCCCTGAGTTACTGTGTGCAGTAGTTATTTCTGAGATTATGAACTGTGTGCATAGAGATTATTTCTGTAAGCTGTTTTCTCCAAACTTAATCATCCATGTAGAATTGACCAAAACACTGTAGCCAGTTGTGAAGATGGCAGAAAAACTGTGTCCTGAGTACCAAAAGTTGGGGATACCAAGCACTGGGCAAAAAAAAATGCAGGTAGGGGGTCTGGCTTTGCTTTGCATGGAGAAAAACTGCAAGACTAAATCTGGGAAGCTTACAAATGCCAACAATATTAAAAGGCTGATCCCACTGGGGCAGAGGAAAGAACACAAATGCGTTCCCTGCCCCCCATCCAGGCCTTTCTCCACTTGGGCTGCAGATTATTACACACACCCAAAGTCATTAATCTGAACAGATGTTCTGGTGCAGTTGCTGGGATGATACTCTACTGTTAACTACCATTCATCTCAGTGTTTAACCAAATTACTTGTATTAAAAGGGCAACCTCTACAGAAAGGTGCCATGTCTGCCTTCAGGCTTTTATTTGGGCCCTTACACAGAAAATTACTTTATGTGCATGACTGGGTATCTTCTGTCTGCACAGAAATCTCATCCTTAAAATGCTTTATTAGTCTGATGTTAGATTTTAATTAGAGCAGAAACTTCAACCTATTGTAGTGAAATCCTCTGGCTTGGTGAAAATGCTGAATTTTAAAGTGGGATTTCTGAGGTGATTTATCTGGTATTTTTATCCTGGATAGGCTTTGTAAACAGTCCAGGAAATGTTTCTGTATTTGAATATCCTTAACTCAGTAAGAACAATGCAGCTTTGTGTTTTTACACCTGCTGGCTGTATATTAAATACCAATGTGGAGAGGGATTGGGTGCTAGCTTACACTTGCATCATCTTTTCTCATTCACTTTACATGATCTGAATATTGTTTGTTGAATAATCCACAGAACTGCATAAAAATACTAAGTCAGTATTTCTAAAATATGGATGCTGAGAGCTTTTCCATGAGAGCTTTGTCCAAACACTACAGTTCCGTAGGCTGCATGTTGCATTTGCAGGCCAAAGCTGTGCTTGACTGGTATTAGTAACTTCCCAACATTTACACAAATTTAGCTGGCAGTCAAGGCAAAAGCATTTTAAACACTTCTCAAAAGCAGAAGACTGCTGAAATCTGGGCTGCCCTGTTTGCCTGAAGCTGCATGTTACTTAAATAACAGCATGGATATGTGTAGGAAGTGTAGTATTAGTTGATTTGTAATCTACTCAGTGATTGAATTAAGATGTTGTGTAATGACAGTCTAAGGCTGCCCTGCTTTGTGAATTCAAGTTTTCCTTGAGATCTAAAGAAAAGTGAAAAGCTTTAATCAAAAGCTTGAGAAAATCTTTTGAGCATGAAAACAGTATTTTAGTGCTGCTGCCTCTTGTCTTATATGTGTTTTCAAAGGTTGCAGAACACCTGACAGGAGCCAAACACATCAGTGTTACACCCCCTGCATAGCCCTGCAAAGTCCTGCAAGCCTTTTGTAGAAGGTGCTTACTTAAAAAAGTAGTGTTTGAAGGACTTCAGTCTTCTGCAGGGCTTGCTTAATAGGAGGTTAGATGGAAAAACTTTGCATAGTTACTTAAAAATAATTGTCCTGTTGAAAAATGAAAGATAGGGAAATGAGAGTTTATAGTGATGTTGGAAATAATTAGAGAAGTCCTGGAGCCTCTGTTTCTGCAAACTGGTGGTGTATTTTTGTGGACCCAAACAAAACATAGGGTCAAGAAATTTTGAAGTACAAGTGTGGCTGTGCTTTGAGTTGTCTTCTCTGCCTTTGGTTTGAAAGAAGCTCTATACACACATTGGAGTGAACTGGCTCTAGTGGACAGTTTGCAAGGAGCTTGGAGGGTTGAATTCATCCAGAATCTCAATTGAAAAGAATTTAGAATGAAGCAGGAGCTACAGAATTTATACTTGTTGTAGTAAAGAACTAATAAAATACTTGCCAGAAGCTGCTTAGCAACGTGCTTAGACATGTTCTAGGAACAAGGGGCTTAGAAGAACCATGCCTTTGCTATTCAAGTGTCTAACTGATGGGAAGGACTTCATGTTCTTAGTTCCTAAAGTGTTTTTTATATAGAAAACTACCTTCAACTGTCAGTGTTTTGTCTGGAATTCACAAGGGAATTCATAATGTCTCAGCTGAAGAAAGCACAGGGAGGAAGGAAGGCAGGTAGAGCTTTTATTTTGCAGAAAGCTTTTATTAGGCAAATCTGGGTCATATCTTAGGCCTGTATTGGATTATAAGAGCTGTGCAAGTAATTTAAATTTCATCAGACTGGATAGCATCTATCTCACTTCTAGGAGTTTCTTCACAGAAACTGTCCTCAGTCTTACTGTGATCCATATCAGTATTTCCTGTGGAAGTGTTTCCTTTCTTGAATCCTATTATTGTACCAGTCTTTGAGCTGCATGTTGTTTTTTGGTGTCT
Organism: Corvus brachyrhynchos; assembly: GCF_000691975.1. NCBI lineage: Eukaryota > Metazoa > Chordata > Aves > Passeriformes > Corvidae > Corvus > Corvus brachyrhynchos. The sequence goes on along the minus strand of NW_008236640.1, from coordinate 708,603 downwards.
TGGAGTTGCCAGCAGTTCACAAGTTGGCTTGTCAGGGTGAAAGGGCACCTTGCACTCTCACATCAGCACTGCATTGTTTTGGTTGCGGTGTTGGTTCCTTTTGGGCATATTTTGAAAATGTGTGAGAGGCAAAGGATGATGAAATAAAACCAGACTACTTTCTTGACAGAATCATAAATGAAGCATGAACATTCTTAAAAGACTAAGGTGGAAGCAATGGTACTTTTTTGCAGAAGTTTTCATTTGAAGGAGATAAACCTGCAACAGCTAAAAGTGAGAGCAGCTGGATACCAAGATTAAAATTTTGGATATAAACATGCTGATATTAGAAATGAATCTTGGGAAGTCAGGACATATCCTTGTCACAACAGGTGGTGTACCAAAGTTAGGTTACAGGAGCACCAATGCTTTTGCTTTATAATGAATTACACCAGAATAGTGTTTGAGTTGTGCTCAGTGCTTACACTGTCAAAATGTGGTTTGGATTTGGACAATCTGCTATGACGCTGACATTTCAAATCCTGCAGCTTCGTTTGCGTGTGTGAAAATAAGAAAGAGGATAGACTGTTTAAAATAGCGTGGGTGGTTAATTGGCATTAGGTGCGGAGAGAGGTCAGGTTTTCTATTTTTAACTCTTTACTTAATATTGTGGTAATTATGGTAATTTAAAAAAGAAAAGGTTCTGAACTGGGGGGAGGTGAAATACTTCTTGAAACAGTAAGTATACACTCCATGCAGTATTATGTACAAGCAGCATACCACAGTCTGTTCAAATAACCTCAGGGCTCTGAAATTTCTTATGCTTTGAGCTTTGAAGCCTGGAACACTCTTATTTCACTGCTTTGTGCCACCTGCAAAATCACATTTGTCAGGAGACCAAGTGAGTATATGCCAGTAGGTTTTTAGTATATCCAATGAAATACTAACTAGTCTGTGTAAAGGGAATACCATTTTATGTTGCAAGATGAGCACCAAAACTTAAGGTACTTACCTCAAACAAACTGTCTTTGGGACCTAATTTTACTCTGTTACAGAAAACAACCCAGGTGCTTCATCTGGTGTACATTTCTGTGAACTGCTAGTTTATACTGATCAGTGTTTTTTCTTTTCTCATTTATTCAGGATATACGACTCAAATCCTGAACAACCAAATATATTCCAGGTGGAGCAGCTGGAACGTCTCAAGAAAGAACTGCCAGAGTTGAAAAGCTGTGTGTGTCCTTCAGTTAGCCACTTCAAATCCATAGCTCCATGTAAATGCCATCATAGTTACCTGGAAGAGAAAGCTGTAGATAACTTGAAGAGTGTTCAGATGCAAAAGGACTAATTTTAGGCAGAATGCTGTTTTGTATCTATGGAATTTTCACCATTGGAATAGTTCTGTCTATGCTTTCAGGTTGGTTTGTTTTAATTTTAAGTCTTCAAATAGCAATAACTGTGTTCCTCCTTCCTAGCAGTACTTAGTAAAATTTCAAACAATGTTAAAATATTCAGCCGGTTACAGTTATTGTTCCAATTTACATATACAGTTTTAACTTTTCCCTCAAATCATCTCAAATCTTGAAAAAGAAAAGTATCACTAGTGCTTTTAAAAGACAAAAATTAATTAAGCAGTCTCAGTAGTGAAAGCTCAGAAACTAAACTGTAGAGAAATTACAATAATCTGATATTGAATATGCTGAAAATTTGTTTTAACTTAGATTTTACTTACAGGCTGACAAGCGGTAGCGTTTGTCTGACAGCAGGAAATTAAAAGAGTGATTTTTAAGATACTTATAAATAGATCTGGCCTATAAAAACATCTGAACGAATTGGTACCTCATGTATATGTATTTGCACTGGTAGATCCACCTGTATACAAAGCTTTGTGCCATTTTAAAGTATTTATTTATTTTTTAGTAAACTGCAGCTCATTTTTCCCCATTTCATTGAACATTCAGGCTGCTGCCTTTGTTTCCTTAGCTCTCAGTTCAGTGGTACAGTGCCTGTGTACAGCAGTCAAGGGGGAACCACGAGTACAGGTTTTTCATTAATTGCACACAGGCCTGTTTAAACTTTAAAAATGTTGCTAATAATCTTCACAGAATTACAGGAGTATCTTCAGTGGTCGAGAATCTTTTTTGCACAGTAACCTTAACGAACAGAGTATGTACCCTGCACAAACTCTACAAAATGCATGCTTTATCTATTAAGCATGAAATTTAGGTGTTTGCTGAGGTCCTTGCATCTTTATGGTGCTAGTTATGTGTGAAGGGTGCAAGGACCAATTCAACAACTTAATCTCCTTTGCCTGAGAAACCACAAGCCTGTTATCACAAACATTTGGAGAAGAGGCTACACCATATGTGGTTTGTCTTACTTACATAATGCAAGCTACTGGCTTTTGTATTTTGCAAGATTTTTGGCTTTTACCATAGAGCAAGAATCACAAATGTACTGAATTCAGATAATCAGTATTCTGTTGGCTGGTATCTATCCTCTGTAATTTATTACAAAGTCATAGTTTAGAGTTCTTAATAGATAAGTATGCATGTCCTTTCTCCTCCTGACGTTGCAGGTCATGCCAAACACAACAGCTGTAACTTTCTACTGAAGTGTTAATGTATAATAAGAATGGAAAATATTTATTTTTTTTCTCTTGTAAATTGACAATGAAAACAATAGTATGTACTATATTCTTTATATACAGTAATTGCTACATATAGATCTGATTGTACAAAGAGTAAAGCCATTGCAAATAAGTGCTTGAGTCTGCACTGCTGAGCAGTTTGAAACCGCTTGTTTTGACTTGTGCATTTTAGTATTTAAAGTTTGTTTGTCCTGCACAAACAGCACAGTAGTGATTAGGTATCTGGAAGCCTTCTTTTATTAAAAAAACAAACAAAAATGCAAAACAACCCTAAACCAAAATTGGAAGTGTGTGAGCTGTGTTTTTGAGAAGGGGAGGGGGCATTGAACCAGAATCTTGGCGTCAGGAACCTGTGACTGTTACTTGATACATTCCTTACCTCTGTGGTTAATTCTTAATTTTTTTTCTTAATTTTTTTCCCTCATTTTTGTACCCTGTGGGATCCTCTTGACAGGTCTTGAGGGCTTTGCCAACTGATAGTCAACTCCTAGCAGAGTTGTTGTCACTGCTTGTGAAAGCTGGGCAGCACATCCACAGAGATGTTGAGAGTGACACATGGTCTGTGTGAAGGTGGTGCAGAAGTTGTGCTGTGTGAAGCACCCTCTCAGACTAATCCCAGTGAGATACTCAGTGGGGCTTAGGCATCCTTAAAATCTTATTTCCCAGCCTTCAGTGCTCAGGGATTGGCCTGTTCCGTTTGAGGGGAGTGGAAATAAATACACCCACTGTGATGATTTTACAAGACAGTTTTGAGCAGTGTTAGTTGTTGGTGTTTTCTTGCTGACTCCCTTATTTCTGAGTAAGTTGTGTCAGCAACTTCCTCCAGACCTGAGGAGCTTCAACAGCTCTCCTGCTGTGCCAGTTGTTGGAGCTGAGCTCACAGCTCAGCCACACTGAGCAGCTGTTCTGCCACAGCCATTGGCATTGCAGGCGGGGTAGAGGGAACCAAAGAGCAGGAATTTGGGATCTGGCAGGGGAGCCTGCCACCTCCTGCTTTGGAGTGCTTGTTGGAGACCAGCATGGTCTGGGGCAGAGATGGCTTTGCTCCAGCCAAGGGACCGCTACAGAATTTTAATGCAGAGTTGTGTGAGTTGTAGTAGGGGAGACAGAATTTCACTCTTGATTTTGGAACATTTCCCTTTGGCGCCCCCAAAGACTGGGCTCTACATCTCTGATGACAATCCCACTGTATGCCGTAATGACTGTGGACAGTGAGTAAGGACTGCTCCAGCTACACCAGTCGTGATCTCCTGCTGCAGCAATCAGCCAACAGCACAGCAGCTCTGCTGCGCTGGAAGACGTCTGGGATGGGTAGGACGCAGTCATGGACTAAATGAACTCTACAGCCACCTCAGAGGGACAGCCACTGACTGTGGAAATGATGCCTGTACTCGTGTGTATTTATATACGTGTGTATGTAGTTGGGAGGTGTGGGAGGTGGGCATGCCAGAGCTGGTGGAGAATAAGGGATGGAGAATGTCCTGGTTTCGGCCAAGGACAGGGGTCATTTTTGGTGACAGTAGGTGCCAGCTGAGAAAGCTCTAGCTGGCTCCACATGGCTGAGGGGGCATGGCCAAGACTGAGATGTCACTCAGTACCACCTCACTTCGTTGCTGGGGACAGGGAGAGGGGATTCTTTGGTTTTTGAGAAGAAGGGAGTGGCTTCTAGTCAGAAACACGTGTGGGGGCTGGGCAGGTCGGTGTGGGGTGCTGTGGTCACATCACGTCAGGCTCTGCAATGAGCATTTTGCATGTGAATCACCTTCCCTTTTGTACACTTTTGTTATTAATATTGTTGCTGTTACTGTTTCCTTATCTCACTGCTGTTTCCACTAAATGGGTCTTACTTCAACCCTGATCTTGGCCGTTTGTGCCTCCAGTTCTCCCTGGCCACCCTTGGGGGGAGAGGAGGAGCCAAGGGAGTAGGAGTGTGATTTGGAGTCTCAGGGAAAGAACTAAATTGGGGAGCACCATTCCTAAATGGAGTGGAGCACCACTGCCCAAAGAAGTGAAGGCAAGTCCTTGGCACCATCAGGGAACCTGCTCCCCTGCCTTGAGGACTCTGCTGTCCATGGTCCCTGCAGGGTGCCGAGGCCATGGGGAGGGACAAGGGAGAGTTAAGGTAATCCCAGCCTTGTGGCCATATCCAGGTTGTGGTAAATCTTACAGGCACCCAGGTCCCAGTAGGGAGCACAGGGACCTGCTCCTTCCTGAATCCTGTGCTAGCCTGGCACAAGGATGAAGACAATCCCCCAGTGTTGTGGTTGAAGAATGGTATTCTCCAATGGAATATTCCCCTTCCACAAGGCGCTCACACACTCTTGCCTCCCCTGCAGGGGGATGAAGAGGAAAGTTGAAGACACAAAGGGTAAAAGATCATGAATTAAGAACATTTCACTGGAAACAGCACTGGAATAGGAAAAATGAACAGTAGGGAACAGACATTACCCAACTGCTCCCTCTGCCACACTCAACGGGAGCTGTCCCTGGAAAAAATGACATGAGGTGGTACAGAACATGGTCCTGGCCATGTCTTCTTCTGGCTACTGCAAAAATTAACCCTGTCCTTGCCAGAACCAGGACATTCTCCACCCCTTACTCCATACCATCTATGTCATGCCTAGCTCCTACACCTTCCAGCTATATACAGATATATATTTATAAATATTTATAAACACACAAACATAGGTATCATTTCCACAGTCAGTGGCCATCCCTCCAAGGTATCTGTTGAGTTCATTCAGTCCATGACTGAGTTTTCTCTGTCTTAAATGTCTTCTAGGTCAGGAGAGCTGGTGTGTTGCGATATGCAGTGGCAGTTTCCATGTAGGAAATTATTTCTCCAAATAACTGGGGCTTCACATACTTCATAATCATATAGATCTTGTATCTTAACTAAAAACATGCAGCAAAAGTCTTGGTCACAACAAGTGGCAGCTGAGAAAACTCTTGCTGGCTCCACATTTGTCTCACACCCCTGGGTTTACACCCCATGTCCTGGAGTTTCGTGCTTTCCTTCTCAGCTGCATCCATCATATCAGTCTCCCAGAGCCCAGCTTCAAGGCTTTAAACAGCCAGCAACTTCTTCCTTACAGATCTTAGAAGCAAAAGCCAGCACTGGCTTTCGCCTGCCCCTTGCAGCCTCTAAACTGCACTACATGCAGGTCTTTGCTCTTCCCTTTCACTGTATGTACCCTCAGATTCTCTCACAGAATCTATGTTCAAAATTAAAAAAAAAACAAAACAGTAGCTGCTCCCCCAGAAAAGGTCCTGGAAGAAAGAGCCAGTGCTGGACTACACCTTTAGTAAGCTATAAATGGCACTGAGATGATTAGCTTTCCCTTTTTCCCTCTTGCAGAGCCAGGATCCAAACCTGAAGCCCTTCCCTAATTGCTCCCGCAGTAAAGGTGCCAGGAAAAAAAAGACATTGGCTTTTATCTTCCCGCTGTCACCATTCAGAGCTCCACCCAGTATCCCTGTGTACTTCCTAGACAATTAAATGTACCTGACACTGCCTCAGAAACCCAAAGGGCAGACCTGAAGAAATGGCTAGAGACTACTGGCAAACAAAATGTGCCAGGACAAAAAGAAATGCATTTATTTTGGAAGGCAAGCAGCTCTCCCCAGTGTTCCTGCTGCAGATAAGAGGCTGCCCAGGGGAGGTAAAGGCCAGCAACAGCTTTCTTTCATGGCACTTCTGTGTGGGAGCAATCCACTCCTGGGAACCCTGCACCAAAATTTGGATACTGCCTCCAGTGTTGAATACATCCACCAGGGTCTGCTCTAACACAGAAGTTCTCAGGAAAGAGCTGTTGCTGGTTTGTACCTGCCCGGAGCAGCATCTTCTGCACCACCAACGATGGGGTGAGGTGCTTTCCTTAGCAAATAAAGGCATCCTCATCCTCTTTCTGGAGCTCACCTCCAAAACTGGGGGGATTTGGATACCATCTCCAAAATTGTGTATGTCCAGGGATCTCTTTCAGAGAAAACCTTCCAGAATAGAAAGCTCTTACTGGTTTACACCTCCCTAGGGGACCCTGTCATGTTCTCCTTTTCTTTCAGGTGGCCAGCACCTGACAAGGACAAGGATGAATAAATGACTGCTTTATTTAAGTTGATGATGACACCAGTAAGATGAAAATGTAAAAAGACAAAACTGCAAAATGGCAAAATGACAGTCTGATCAGAACTACTTACTACACAATGAAGCTGCTGATGCAGTGCTCTATTTATTGCACCAGTAACATAGCTAGCTTAGCAGCTATCAAATAGGGATTGATGTTACTCACCCATGTCACTGACCATGGGCAAGTCTCCCACTCAGCCTCCAGAGGTGTCCCTGAGGGGTGTTCCCACCCAAGGGAAGGATCTTCATGCATCTAAAGGAGATATGCTGGGAAAACTGGGACTGACCTTTTATAGAATGAAGAGGTTGATTGTCCTGTAACCTTTAGATTCTGTGTTGTCCTGCCTGCTCAGCAGAACATGTTTATTTTTGAGTCAGATGTTACCTTGCTTCCTTCTGCTTAAAACTTCAGTCTCTCACTTCCCTACTCTTCCACATCCCTGTTGATGCCCACCTCAGTTGAGAAGAGCACCCTCATGAAGGGTCTAATTTACAAGTTTGGTCAAGCAGGTCTCAGCATTCTTCACCACTGAACCCAGTGTTCTACTAAACCCCCTGTTTCTTAATCCATCACCAAAAATTTGTAAATGAGACAAGGAAGGGGTTCTTCAAAGCTGTCCCAGCCATTCCAAATGGAACAGCACCAGTGCCCCTGCCCCTCATAACGCAGTTGCTCGTTCCTCACACACCCCCCTGCCAAGTCCCATGGTCCCAGGAACAGGAGAGCTTCATCTCTGTCCCCTACAGAGACAGTGAGACCCCTCTGGACCTGTGTCTGTGCAGCTCTGTGCCTGCATTCCCACTGCTGACTGGTTTCTAGGTCTGCCTCATATCCAAGTTTTTATACATTATGTGTAGCTGTGCCACCTTGGGGCACATGGAATCTCACTAGAGAAATGGGAAATCACATACATGCAGCAAAACCACTTCCCCTTTGAAGAAGTCATGAGGGTCAGCACAGACTCTGCATTTAAGTGAGAAAAGCCTCCAGAAGAAAAGAAACATGGCATTATCCACTGAAATGTTCTTGCTTTCTTGCTTCAATGGACTGAAAATGATAGAGCTCAAGGTCTGGATGAGAGGCATCCATCCCACCCCTTCACTGCTGTTACAGTGGGGGTACTGCAACACGTGTATCAGACAACAAGGCCCTGGAAAAGGGAATATCTATGGACCGATTCTTGGTAGATGTTTCAGAGATGTTTATTTCTCCAGCTGCATGGCCGGGCTCTGCCGAGGAACTGCTCAACCATGGGACCCGAGGGTCCTTCCCATGCAGGGGAACACAGAACAACCAATGGGAACGAGGCTGACCAGGGGCAGGGAAACCCCGTGCCTCCCCCCAGGGCCCCACTCCCAGGGCTACACGGCGGGCGAGGAGACCCCAACATCTCACCCGTTTTATTTTTAACAAAGAGAGATTTAAAAATTAACATTGAAAACAACTGGATAAACATAACAAGAACAGTTTCAAAACAAAACAAGCCACCCTCCTGAGTCTATAAATGTCCAAACAGATTCTGTGGAACATCTTAGGGCTGACAGAAGGGAGACAGGACTCTCCAAGCATGCTTTGTGGGGAAACTGAGGCAGGAGAGGGTTTAATTTCTTCCCACCCCCTGCATAGAGGCTGTCCCATGGGAATAGGGTGTGAATCTTTGTAAAGTAGATATAAGTGAGTGTAAGTAAACAATAAGGGAAGCACGATGCTCAAATCGTATCGGTGTTCATATTGTGACTTCGGCCGGCTCCCCTGCGCTTGGAACCCCCCCTGCTAAATGTGAGGGAAACCATGGGTGAAAAAACGGATTGGGAATACACTGGGGGTAATAGGACATAGGGTAAAAGGGAAAGGTGGGATTAGGAAAGGGAGACTGTAGGGGGGGGGCTTATAATGGAGATACTGTCTAGTATGACTATGATTTTTAGCATATATACTGCCTTTCACAGAAATACCATCAGGTCTGGTGACTTCTGCTGCTTGTACCCCTTTTCTACCTTGCACAATTTTGAACTCTACTACTTCTCCATCTCCTAAGCTTGGGATGCATTTTTCAGGGTTATTCTTTTTAATAGCAGTTCTATGAGTGAATATGTCTTCTTGGTTGTCACATCTCGTTATAAAACCATAATTTTGTTTAACATTATACCATTTTGCTATTCCTAAAACGTAAGCTACGGTGATTTTTTCCGTTTTCCAAGTGGCTGCTGTTTTCTGTCACGCTCAGTTTTTGCTTTCTCTTTCGCTTTCACTCGCTCCCATGTTGGAATTGCCAGGGCTGCTGGGGCTGTGGGGGCTGCTTGTGCCTGCGCGCTCTTCCCAGGGTTGCATTCGGGGCCACATGGGCTGGGCTGGGGCAGGCCTCACCGCTCAGCTCCCCGCGTGCTGCG
>NW_008236640.1:682220-699191 GCF_000691975.1 Corvus brachyrhynchos | reverse complement strand
CCAGGACACAGCTGACATTGCTCAACAGTCTCGGTAACTAAATAATATTCACGAAAATATTCTTCCATCGGCATATATTTCGACTCAGAAATTAACTGTGTCCAAACGGTATTCCAAAAGAATCAAATCCCAAGAAACATAGAAAAAGCTCTTAAACAACCATGCCAGGAAGTGTTTCAGTCCCTTTTGAGCTTGAATTAAGCTAAAATTTACAAATTGTTGTTCAAGAATCTTTTCAAGTTTAAGATAAATGTCCATATGCGGCTCGGAGAGCCAAGAGTCTTTCCACGGTTCCACCATAGTTTAGCGGTGGAACAGCAAAAAAAAACAAGAAGAGAAATCCAGAATTTACTCACAAATCAGTGTCCTTAGGGATCAGGGATCGTTCTGCTCACATTATCCACCATTTGTTACAGTGCGGATCCTGCAACACGCGTATCAGACAACAAGGCCCATGGAAAAGAAATGTCTATGGACCGATTCTTGGTAGATGTTTCAGAGATGTTTATTTCTCCAGCCGCATGGCCGGAGCTCTGCCGAGGAACTGCTCAATCCCGGGCCCCGCGGGTCCTTGCCCACGCAGGGGAACACAAAACAACCAATGGGGAACGAGGTTGACCAGGGGCAGGGAAGCCCCGTGCCTGCCCCCCAGGCCCCTCTCCCAGGACCATATGGCAGGGGGGAGGGACCCCAACACACTGCCCCACCAGCACTGGGGTTCTGTGCTTGCTCTGCCACGTAACCCTGCCCCTCCCTTGATCTGCTTATTAAAAGCATTTGCCCAGTTTTTCTGATGTTGCAGCCTCCTCCACTCATCTGCCCCAGTGCTTTCTCCAGGGGACAGTTTTTACACTGTCTTCCTTTCTTGCACTTTCTTGCACCTTTTGGCCTCAGCTTCTGGAGTTACGTGGTTTTTGCTGGGTACCCAAGTGAGGGTGTTACGAAGAAGTAAATATTCCATATTAAGGAGAAGGGGAATGACTTGCTCCCATGGACTACAGACAAAAAAGAAAAATAAAAAAAAGTCAAGTGGCTTGGGAAGTCTCATCATTTTAGGTCATTTGTGTTACCTTGGCATTTCCAATCTTCTTCTGAGATGATGGAGTTGGTTTGCCCTGCAGTTTGATTGCCCTCATCCCTGCATGTCTGTGGGACATTTCTAGGCCCCACTGTTTTCCCCACGTCCTGGCCTGCCTTGGCCACCAGCCACCCTCGTGTCCTCTGCTGTGACCACCTCAGGTGTGCGGGGCCACTCTGGCTCACTGTGCATGTAAAAGGGGACACGAGGCTGTCCAGGTGGATGGGCACAGGTGTCCCCTGCTGCCCTCAGCTGTGACTGCAGTGCCACTCGCCCCTGCCCAGGGACCTGCCTGGCACGCTCAGCCTGTGCAGGGACAGCCCAGGGGCTGCTCCTGCATCTCCCGAACACCTCCCATGTGACTCCAGGTCACAGGGTTTGGCCACACCTGTGCCACTCATAGCAGGAAGCAGGGGGGAAAAGCACCAGAGCAGGAAGGGGAGAAAAGGAGGGAGAAACAAGAGCAGGAAGGGGAGGAAAAGAGGAACAGAGAGAGGGAGGAGTAAGGAGGCTGCATTTAGCAGTGAGGTGCAGAGTGGCTGATCATCACCGTGCCAGAGGCTTCCAATGTCCTCCTCAACCACCACCAGCTCTTTGCCCAGCGGCCTGGCGGTCCTGAGGACCTTCCCAGATGTGCTCTTCATCCCTGAAATCGTGAGTGCTGACTTTTCCCTGGGGGAGGGCCGCGGCTGCTGGTCCCACCAGCACCCAGCACAGCTCACGCTGCAAGTGTCTGAGGGGTGATACTTGTCCCCAAACACGTGGATCAGAACCCATGCCAGGTCCCTGAGCCACAAGGGGCAGGGGGCAACTCCTCATTGGAGAAAACCACAGGGCCTGAGGCTCTGAACCTCCCCTTTAGTCTGCAATGGGATTTTTCTGGTGCCTTTGAAAAACTATTGTAATTTCCTGCCTAAAAAAAATGGGAGGGATTGCTGGTGGGTTTAAAGTCGGCTGCCAAATTGAGCTGGTTAATTAACTGGAAGATGATTTTAGCTGATAGAACAGGCAGAGGATGAGCTGCCTGCTTAGAGCAGGGGATTGGGGCGAGCTGTGGGAATTGTCTGCAGCAGCAGAGCCCGGTCGGCCGCGGCTGTGCCGCTCGAGCGCAGCATTCCCGAGCCTCCCGTGCGGAGAGAGCGCTGGACCTGGGCGTGGGGGTGAGGAAACGGTGAGCAAAGGGTGAGCAAACACCTTGTAACTTCTTTCCACATTGTAACTTCATTGAGCAGGAGGAGATCAGACTCTTAATGGATTTGGTGCGTGGTCAGAAGCGGTTGCGGTGAGCAAGGGCTAAAAGATACAAAGTCTCAACTTGAACCTTTTCCCGGGGTCCTCTGCCCCACTCATGAAACCTGCTCTTCCCACAAGAGCTTGGGAGGATTTTTTCCAAATTCTGAGCACTTTGGTCCAGCATTGAAAGCTCTGGCTGAACACTGTAGGATGACATTCAGATTATTCCATGCTAAAAACTTCAGCTTTGTCATCTGGCACCAAATCCTTTCCTGTCACCCAGCTTGGTCCACACTCCTGGGATTTATGGCATTTCCTTCACTCTCCTGGTAGTAACAACACAGCAAAGAGGATATAGAGAAAGGCTTTGCTTCAGCCCCTCCAGTTGTGCTCATGCCAATTGGACTCTGCCTGAAAGCAAGGTTGAGGTTTCCTGCAGCTACAGGAAGGAGGATATTTAAGTCTCTGTGGAGGTTTTGGCTGGGCAGACACTTGCCAGTCACCCCTGCCATAAGTCGTGTTAGTCCTGGTGCTGAGCCCGCTGTTGGCCTCAGCGTGCTTATTCCTCTTGAACTGTTTGTTTGCAATCCCTGTCTCCAGGGGATTTGGCAGGGCAGCTTGCTGAAATGAGCACCCTATCCTTTGGTTTGGCTAAGATCTGGAAATGTGCATCCCGAAGGAATGAAGGAAGGAGGAATGCTGCATGGCTGGATTTCTCCATCTCCAAGAAGACTCTGGGCTGTGCCGTTGTATGACCTCTGCTGTGTACAAAGGAGGTGGCTGCCTTGAATCACAGCATTCAGAGGGACAAAGAGTTTCTCATTCCTTAGTGAAATCTCAGGTTGCCTACCATGGGCCAGGATGGTAGCAACGAAACTAAACAAAACAAAACAAAATTGGCATTTTAAATAGTAAGAGAGTTGTGAAATTTTCAGAAGATTCTACCTGCAGCTCAGATGATTGCCACATCTGCATGGGATGATTGAGAACTACCATTTTTAATCTGTGAGGCTCAGTTTAGTTCTTGTAATCTTTTTAATTTGAAGCACTTTCTGCACATATGGATACCCAGACCCATGTGGAAAAGCTGAAACAAGCTGAAAGCAGATATGTTTGCTTTGTAAAAGGCGATTTAAAAGATAACTTTTTTTCTTCGACTGCTGTCCGCATCCTGCTGTGAGTTATTGAAAGCCTCTCAATCCTTCCTTCCTTTTTATGTGTATGCAGCATAAAACCAAAGTCAATAATCAAACCATGTCAAGCAGACTTTTCTGAGTGAGTAACCTGCAGGAAGGAGAGATGGTGAGTGGTAGGAAGAGAGCTGTGGTAATTCTTCCCCCAACCTCGTATCTCACCATAATTTGTGCTTGATTTTAATGGAGCAGCCATAAGGCTTTTCCCTGGGATTTTTAGCTGCAACACACTCATTGTGTCAGCACATGAGTGAATAAAAGGACTGGATTAGTGTTCAGGTGTCAGTCTGTGGTTGTTACAAGAGGCACCAGAACAGCAGCACTGTGGAAGACCTATTTTCACTCAGGCATTTGCCACATCTCAACCACATAATTGATGTAGCGTGTCAATTTACATAATGACACCAATGAACTTTCCTGCAGCTGTGGGGTGACACAAATGATGTAACATTTTCGGAGTTATCATAAATCAGAAACTTTCTTTCCACTTGCAAAATGCCTGGAAGGAAGTGGAAATGCCACAATGAGTATGAGCTGGCACTTGGATGCTGACTGGGATACACTGGCCGTACAAGGATCAGAATGACCTTAGAGTCAGCAAGGCTCTCCTACCTCTGGACCTGTGTCTGAATCCCAGACTGGCTGGTGGTCAGGGAGAGGCCCCCACAGCAGCACTGGTCCACACAGCGTGGGTTCAGCTGAGGAGCTCCTCACCACAGGATGCTGCACGGACTAAACTTTGCACTGCTCCAAGAAACAACTGGGCTGATTTGTGGCACAGAAAAGCTACTGAGCGCAGTTGCACTCCAGACATTCCACAGCACTGAACACCATGCTCCCATCCTCTTGTGCAGGAGTCTGCTGGTGAAGGGTTGCAGCCTAGACATAGCTGTCCCTGTGTCCCACCAGGAAATTCATGGGAAACTCCCAAGCCTGGCTGAGAAGGTCCCACCTTCTCCCACACCAGCAGCTGGGACCAGGCACAGCTCTGGTGTAGCCAGTGAAGGATGGCACAAAGAGCTGGAGCAGCAACACAAGACACAAAGCTGCTGGAGCAGCTCCCCTTCCCAAGAAGGAGCTGGGAGCCCCAGGCTTATTTTCCCTACCCAGACAGTCAAACCTCTCCTCAGCCTGGTCTCTCAGGGTGGTATTTGCATGTGGCCTCTGCAAGGGCAGGTGTCTGTGCTGTTTGTGCAGGCGAGCTGGGTTTGACACTGCTCCTGGCAGGGATCTGACACGCTGGGTGTGAAGCAAACACACCTGTCCTAAATCAGCCTCCCTGTTCATTAAAAGCAGCCCTCAGAAGGGTCTGACTCAGCCTCCTGAGCACACTGATGCAGGGAGGGTGAGAGTGGCAGTGGCACCAGGAGGCAGGGCTACAGTGAGGAGTTTTTTGGGTCAGGATCAGTGGCAGATGGTCCCAGCTAAATGTCTAGTTCCAAGTGGAGGCTGGAAAGAGCTCAAGGGCTTTTGCCACGTGCAATGCCAGTGCCAGACGTGTGCCTGGCTTTTGTCTCTGCTCTGAATAAGTCATTTTATCCCATGCTCACCCTGCCCCCCACTTTGACTTGCAGATCTTTGGGGGTCTTGTGTGGATCCTGGTGGCATCCTCGAAGGTCCCACACCCCATGCTGCAGGGCTGGGTGATGTTTGTCTCCGTGTTCTGCTTCGTCATGTCCATCTCCCTCCTGTGCCTCTACTTCTGCGGGGTTCACGGCGGCGGCAGCAGCTGTTGGGTCACCTTGGTACGTGCCTGTGACAAACCCCAGGGCCTCCCCTGCCTGGCCGTGCCCTGCAGAGCCGGGTGCTGCTGCTGCACTCCAAACTGCAGGCTGGGGACGGCTGTACGGGCAGTGTGACCCCCCCGGAGGTGACTGTGTGATCCCTGTTCCTTAGGATGTCATCTGCCAGGAGACAGCAGCGCTGTTCTACCTCAGCGCCGCGGTGCTGGAAGCCTTCCAGACCTACGCTCTTGGCCAGAGCCCCTCGTCAGACAAGGAGTACAGGGAGAACATTGCTGCTGTGGTGAGTGCCTGGCAGGAGGGCAAGGAACGCCAGGAGGTGGCTCTGGAGTGGCCTCAAGTGCAAATCCTTATTTGCATCAACAACTTGGGGAGGGGGGAGAGAAACCAGTCGCAGTCCCCCAAATGTGTGAGAAATAGGACACGTCAGGAGGGGTGTGCTCAGTGCTGGAATGGCACCGTGCAACAGAAAACTGACTGCCTGGTGTGTTTTTCCATCACAGGTATTTGCATTCGTGGCCACCCTGGTTTATGTGATCCACAAGGTGTTCTCACTCCTGAGATGGAAATCATCCTGAGAGCCTGAACAACCCCAGGAACAATGACTGCCATCTCCAGGCTGGGTGTGGGTTTTGTTTTTTAAAGTATATCCTATAAACAAGCAGCTTTTTATGTGGGATCTTGGTGACAAAGACAAGGAGCCTGCCAGAGAAAGAAATATCCTGGCACAATCTGTTTCCCTTCAGTCTCTTACAGGCTGGGTACAGTTTGATGCTGGGGCCCAAATGAAAAAAAACCATCCAGCTTTAAAAACATAGTATAGTGGGGTTCAAAGGGCTAAAATCTCCCTGGACTGTACCTTTATGTGTCCAGAGTTGTTACTGGTATCAGGGGAAACGTGAACAACCAGCACTACGGAGCACGAGTGTGGAACTGTGTCATTTGCCCATTTCAGGCTGTTTCCCTCCCTAGACCCACTGTACAAATTAATATTCTCATGCAGTTTCTGAAAATGCCTTCTCTGACTTGTGATGGGCAGTGGGGACAATATTTAACTCGGCTCAGGAGCAATGTGGATCATCGCAGCTCCTGAAGGGCACTGCTCAATTCTGAGGCACAACCACAATGCCAGGAATTACCACTTCCTTTGGTCCCCCCCAAAACATGGCCTGGAAGGGGTGCAGGCTGCAGGAGAATTCTATGGGTGATCAGAATCGAATCCTCAATGAGCAGAGGCAATCAGCTCCTGCTTTTGGTGAATGGCTACTCTCTCATACACTTCCATGGTGTCACTAATAAAGATGGGTTTGCTGTGACTTTGAGAATGGGTGAGTTCTTGCTGCTCTTTTTCCCTCTGCTGCACCTGGACACAGCGCCAGGAGCACTGCACCCTGACAGGGCTGAGTGAGTGGCTCTGTGGAGATCAGTTGCCAGCTGGGGTTAAACCATGACAAGGAATTAATTTAAATGGGGTTTAGACCCAGGAAGGGATGTTTCCACATGCTACAGGTGCCTAATAAACAGTGGTACTAAATTATCCCTTCCAGCTTGTGGGGTAAAAAATGCTTCCATGTTAAGTCTGAAGTTCCTGGATAACAACAAGAACTAGAAAACAAGAGGTAAAGAAAGTTGACTTGGAGGGCCCTTGGTTGCTTCATATACGAGGGAACTTTTGACCTGTGACCATGGGTTTGGCTTGGAGCTTTTTAATTGCAAACTAAAGAACACATTTATGGCTTTTTTTTCCTCACTGAAAACCAGCCCGACTTGTTTTGCTTGTGTTACTGTGACAACAGCAAACTGGTTGCAACAGAGGTGGAAAGAGAAACCCCTTTTCAGAGCAGGGAGGGAACTGAGAGCCACTTTGGACAATGGCACAGGGCTCTGAAGTTCAACATCCACCTGTTTAAACTGGTTTCATCATCCCATCATCGTGGGGTGTGTGTGGGGGTGTTGGTGCCCAGGTTCTATTAACGCCCCTGAATGTGACAGTGGAACACAAAGCTGCCTTTCTGCTTGGGTGTGTGAACAGAGGCAGGGATCTGCAGTCCTAACCCTGGGATGAGCTGTCTCTGTTCCTCCTGCACCCAGGTGCACCACCCAGCAGTGCTGCCTGTCCCCTCACATCCCTGTCCCTGTGCCTTGTGGCCATCACATTTACGGCCCATGTTTGGCATGGCTCCAATCTCATTCCTTCTGCCTTGCTTTGCCCGCCGCACACCAGTTCACACCAGTCTGCACCAGTCCCCCTCCGGGTCCTTCTGTCCCCACCCTGTTTGCTGAGAGCCTCCTGCACAGCATCAGCCCAGCCTTGCTGGAAGCCAGCACTGGGGAAAAACAGCCAGGTGCTGCTGGCATGGGAGTGTCCATGGGCTCAGGACTGCCCGGGAGGGGCACTGAGGGAGGCTCTGTGGCCCCAGTGTCACCTGGGCTGAGCCTTTGCCTGGGGAGGGCTGGGCAGATGGGAGGGGCCCCCCCACCAGAGGGTCAGGAATGAACTGACAGGAAGTGCTGGAACTTTGATACCCTCCTGGTGTGATCCCAAGTTCAACCCCACGCAGCTGAGCAGGGTGAGGGGTGTCCCTGCCTGGCACAGGGCTGCAGGGCCCCAGCACGGGACAGTGACACAGTGAGGGGTGGCTGCTGCATTGCACCAAGGTGCACCTTCCCTGCATGGTGGAAAGAAAAGGACACAAAGAGAGCTTCATCATGCCCAGCTTTCCTGTCCTGTCAACACAGCCCTGGAGACGGACATGCCCTGGAAGCTGGGCAGCCCAAGGGAGCTGTCTGGAAAATGGCACACCCCCAACGCTTCCGGAAAGGAAAGATGCTGCCCAGAGCTCAGAGAATCTCCCAGGACCTGGGAGATTTCTTCCCCACAGAGAGCCCTGAGGGCAGCACTGGCCTGAGAATTTGCTGTCACTGCTGGAAACATTGGGCGTGATGGACACTGCAGGCTAGCAAGCCTCTCCCTTGGGGACACTTCCATGGCACCAAGGGAATGGCTCCCCAGCATGTGGGAAGGCTGGCCCTTGCAGTGTGTTGACCACAAGCACTGCAGTCCCTGCCCGCAGAGCTGTTCCCAGCCTGCCCAAGATACAGGGCTGCTCCACCCCAGGTCCTGCACTTGGCTCAGGAATTCCCAGATCCCCTCAGACTGGTACCTCCCCATCCCAGGGACTCCCTTGCAGATGTAACTGGATGGAGCAGACCATTTAAAAAGCCACAAATCAGGCTTTTTTCCAGAGCATTTACAAGTCCCATTCACACTGCTGAAAACACTGGGCCTCTTGTGCCCCTGCAGCCACCACCAGATTTCATCTGGTTGTGTAACTGGAGTTCCCATCTCTGCTCTTCTCCAGCTTTCTCAGCAGGACAAGGAGGGCTGCAGGCATCTGCTCTAGAGAGCAGGCAATTACATGCTAGTTAAACCAATCTATGCACTTGAAGGCAGGCAAAGCCTCAGTTCCTATTAAAAACAAGTTTGCAGGCATATTCATTAACTATGCCCAGATTGTAATCTTGGTTGCTCTTGCCTGACTCAGTGGTTTAACCACCATGTTAACTGTTCCCCAAATATTTGCATATTGGATACCTTGCCTCCAGCAGTGCAGTGAGTTGGGAGAACTTCCATCTTCTCCTGAACTGCAGGAGAAGAATTTGATTTTTAACAGAAAACTGTGGCCAGATCCATGGAAAATGCAGGAGTTTCTCATTTTACAGTCAGCTGTCTGTGAGCGATGAGCAGTCTGTGTGCTGGGTAAAACATCTACACAAGCACCTTGGTTAATAGAAACAAACTTGCGGGAACGGTAAAGCCACAAAAGATTATTTTATGTAGGGACCTAAGCCCAACAGCAGGGATGCAAGCTGAATGTGAGCACACATTCCCCAACAGCAGCTTGATGTGCTGCTGACAAGGAAGTTTGCAACCTGAACACTTGGCCATCCTATTGAAGGTATATTCAGACTGGTGAAGAGGAAAAAAGCCTTCATTCCACTGCTCAGCAGGCATGGCCTTGGAGTTAGAATTTTCATTGCAAGAGTGAGATAAAACTCAATTAAATTCACCCTGCCTGTCTGTATATACACAACTGCTGTCTTTAGAAAACTGTGTTGAAATAAATGTAAAACATTGCTCCTACATGTCTTTAACATCAGAACTTCAAATGCAAATTCCCAGGCTGGTCTTGAAGGATTTCTAAGGTATTTTCTCCCATAAAGAGGTGGCCCAAGCACCTTTTGGCATTTGGGGAAACGCCATGACAGACACTCACAGATTGGGAGGCACAGAATTTAACCCCTGAGCCTTGGGAGTGCACATGAACTCTCACTGCTGCTGCTTGCTTCAGGATATCCCAGACACCAG
This sequence comes from Corvus brachyrhynchos, assembly GCF_000691975.1. Lineage (NCBI taxonomy): Eukaryota > Metazoa > Chordata > Aves > Passeriformes > Corvidae > Corvus > Corvus brachyrhynchos. The sequence goes on along the minus strand of NW_008236640.1, from coordinate 689,576 downwards.
CACTTCGCAAAAAAAAAATGGACCCAAACAAACCCAAACTAAACCCACTCTGATGATTCTTTATTGCTTTCCCAATCTTGTATTTTCAACAGTTACCCCAGAACTTGTGAAAGAAACATGGGAGCTCTTGATTAAAAGCCATCTTCTGGAATGGAGTAAATGCATGCGTGAAGCCAAAGACATGTTCACTGACTGTTTCCATCTGAACATTTCCACTTGGACAGTGGTCAGGAGAATTGTGGGAAACCAAACAGTGTTCCTGGATGGCAGCAGTGACATGGATGGCACGAGAGAGCTCCTGCTGCTCTCCCCTGAAAACCAAGCCTAGACACCCTGTCTGTGCTGGGCTTTGCCAGCTGCACCTCTGAGCTGGAGACACAGAAGGACCAAAGCTGTTAACATGCTGCCCGTCTGACACTTGCCCAGGGAGATTTCAGCATTCCCTGGGCTTCTTTCACCTCCCTCCACTCCAGCTTCGTGTTTGGAACCTCATCCTCAGGCTCAGGATCCTCCCGGACAGCCCCCTCGGGCAGGGCCACCACGATGGGCAGAGGGCCCTGCTCCTCCCGGAACTCCACCACGTAGAGGCTCTTCTGGTTTGCCAGCTGCTGGTGAGTCTCCTGGGAGCAGGGCAGGGAAAAGACAATCAAAACAATGATGCACACTGTGGCTTTACTTCAGGCCAAAATCTACATGGTGTATGGGGTAGGGACTAAAACACCCCAAAAAGCATTTTCCTAATAAACAGTTCAAGCACTGTGCCAATGAAATGATTTGTCAGGCTCATCTTCATGGGCAAAAACTCATACAGCCAGACCTCAGATATACTAATCAGCACTACGATGTCATCCCAGAGGAACTTGCTTCTGGAAAGACATAGCCTGCTCATAAACATGCCTGTTGGCATGTTGGTGCCGTGCAGGAACACTTTTATGTCTTTATGTGGATATAAATTCTGCTTTGACAACAGACAAGTGCCTGCTACTGCCCTGCCAGGTGGTATTAGCTAATATAAAGATATGAATGTAACATTATTTTCAACTACATCTCTTCCTTGCCTACAAGGTGTTTTGATAACACTCAGATTTTACAGAATAGATGTTTACAGCTGACAGGAAATTTTTCCCATTCAGAGCAGTCAAGAAAACATATCAAGTGCATAACTCTCAAAGCAATGATTTATACAGCAGGCTCTTCTGTTCTTTCTGTGGAAGGTGCTCAGAGAAAATGCACAGAAAACATAATGCCAGACTTCTTCAAGTCTGATTGCCCTCAGGTATTGCAAAGCTGTGAGATCTGTGACTCTCATCAGGCAAAGAGGATCACAACTCCCTCACCTCCTGAGGCTGAACTGATAAAGCTGGCCAGGACAGAGTGACAGATTTGACAGCTACAGCTCTGCAGGGCTGTATTGGGAATGGAAGCAGCTAAATCTTGGCAGTCACCAAAACTGCAAACAAATGAGAAAACCAGGAATTTCCAGAGAGCTGACTCATCCTGAGGCTGGTGTTCAAAGGAAGCAGGATGAAATGCTGCATGTTGGAGCTTTTCCATCAACTGCAGGCAGCTGGCTCAGACAGAGACATCTCCACTGTGAGCACTCAGAGGTGGAGGAAACACCACCACCTCCCTGACTGACCTCAGAGATCTCAATTACAGCAGCAACAGAAGCAGCTGGGGCTTCAGTCCTTGGACAATGAGAACTTAGAACACAAACAAGCAGCAGCAACTGAAGCCAGCCCACAATTCCCTCTGCCCAGGATTTTTCAGTGGTCACCAAAACCACACCAAAGGAAAGCCCAGGAATTCAGATATCCCCTGCAGACACCTGGCTGTGGAAGAGGCAGAGTTACACACAGCTGTTCCTGACTGGACAGCTCCATAAAACCACTGAGGAATTATCCCCTTGCTGATTGTGTTTGCTCTTTGTAAGATTAGTTCATTTTAAGCCTGCAATATAAACTGTTTGCCCACAAACTATTACAACATCCACCCCTTCTGTCCCCACACCTAATGGACACTGGGAGTGCACCCACCTGTAGGGTCAAGCCTCTAAAGAGAGCTCTGGTGATGTTAATCAAGTTTTTGGATCCAGTGACCTTGGCATACATGTCCTTAATGCCAATTAGCCTGCAGATGGTGATAATGGCTCGGTGGCAATGGAGACCATACCCTGGGGAAAAAAAACCCCATAAATCAGCATTGTGTGGTCATTTGTAAGCCCACAACTTACTCAGAAGAGAGCACTGAAATGTCTTCTTTGCTATTTTTTGTTACCCAGCAGGTTAGAACACATTAGATGTTAAAAATGGCTCCAGGAGCTGTGCAGAGGCATCACTTCCCTTTTCCTGGCCCAGCAACTGGAATGAATTACACTTGTCATAATTTTAGTGGCACAGAGTGAAGGAGAGACAAACATATTTTAAAATCCACAAACACAACAAAAGTTTGTGTGTCATCTGCATCCATCTCCATCACAGAGATGGAGATTGTATCAGCTCCAATGTGTAACTGTAGTACATTGGCATTAATTGCAAATGGTTTCTTAACACTTGCCAGGTTTTAATGGAGGAGTTATTTTTTTGAGGAGTCTAATTTTGCTCCAGTGAGGTTTGTTTCACATGGCTTAGCTCTGGTGATCTTTAAAAACTGCAGGACAGTCTTGCTGCTGCCAAGTAAAGGAGACCAAAAAAAAAATACATTCTGGGGGCCAAATGGCTGGAAAGCAGCAGAAAAGGGCCAGAATGTTTATTCTAGTGAGGTTATCTGATTGGAGACCTTGTCAGTTAGGAAACTGAGGGGGAAATGGGAAAACAGAAACAAAATATACAGAGACAGAGATCTGAAAAAAACCCCAAGAGACACGGAAAAGAAAGAAACACCCCCACTAACTGATGAGCTATCAGGAAACTACAGGTGCCACTTGCAGGAAGATGAAACTGACTTCACAACCAGCACGGCTGTAGAGAATCGGAGACCTGGACTGGGAGGCGTGTGAGAATTTATAGCTCTGCACAAACCCAGCAGGGGCTGGAGCAGGACCAGGGTCCACAGCTGGGTAATTCAGAACTGATGGAACTACACTTAGGAAGAGTGAGAGAGCTCCCACCAGTGTAAAAGGGACAAACCCCAATTTGCAAGAGCAAAGCCATGTCAGCAACAGTAGGCATTTCTAAAGAAAAATGACTGATCGTTTTCAACACTTAGAACATGGCAGACTAGACACTACAGAGGTTTAACTTCATCAAATAAATACCAGTCAGTAATTATTAAAAATTCAACATTTCCAGGCACCTTTAATTACCTTTGTTCTGCTTCTCCATGCGGATTTTTGTCCTTTTAAATTTCACAGAAATGTCGTGGTAAACTGGAGAGGGGGGAAAAAAGGCATTACAGGTCAATTCCTCCTTCTAGAAAAGCTTTAGCCAGTATCTTTCTTTTTCTGAACTGTGAAGCTGATTTTACTCCCTCCTGACTTCTTTAAAGAAGATGAATCTAGGTACATTTCTAGAATAGATTATGAGTGTTGAAATATCTGTGAATACCATGTTACTATTGAAAAATAGGTAGATGTGCCTCCAATGAGCCTCATTTAGTTTTGAACTGAGCTCACAGGATATAATTTAACTCATATTTCTTAATAATTCGGCTTTTAACCTGAGATTTCCCCATAGGCATCAGCATTCTTGGATTTTCCATACAGAGTACTAACAAAAAACTACCAGGAAACATCAGACTGACCCTCCAGCCCAGCTTCTCCCTGGCTGCTGGGTCAGCATACATGGATTGAGTCAACAGGGAATCCTCTCCTCTGACACAGAAGGGGGAAAAACACAGGAGTTCACTGTAAAGAAAACTGCCCTGACAGTATTTGACTCCCTTAACTCAAACTGTGCCAGGAAAGACCTAATCTTGCTATTAAGAGCCTGAAATACTATGAAGTATCCAAATTTTAAGCACAGAACCATGGAATTGTTTGGGTTGGAAGGGACCTTTTTAAGGCCAGCTGGTCCAACCCCTCCAAAATGAGCAGGGACACCTTCAACTAGACCAGGTTGGCCAGAATTGTAATACAATGCATCAGATCAGACAAATTTTATTAAACTTTTTTTTATGCTTTGCAAGTAGTTGCAACCAGTTCTTGCTGGTATATTCAGTGCTTCCACTGAAAGAAAAATACTTACTTGTGTGGTTCTGATACATCTCTATAAAGTGTAAGGAGCTTATTGCTTTATTCTTTGCCTAGGGAATAAGAGCAGAGAACATTTTTCTCCTTGAATTTTTCTGCTAAGCATCTGCAATTGATCATTATTCAGTTAATTAGATATAAAAAAAGAAAGGAAAAAACAACTCAGGAAAACAGATTTGCCACATCTAAACTCCATGGAAATGAAAATGTTTAGTCTGGAGAAGAGGAAGCTCAGGGGAGAGCTTTACTTTACTGCTCCCTATGGACACCTGAAAGGAGATTTTAGTGAGGTGGGGGTTGGTCTCTTTTCCCAAATATCAAGTGGTAGGATGAGAGGAAATTGCCTCAAACCATGCCAGTGGAGGTTTAGGTGGGAAAAATTTCTCCCCTGAAAGGGTTATCAAGCACTGGAACAGGTGCCAGTGAAGTGGCTCAGTCACCATGGCTGGAGGTGTCTGAAAGATGTGCAGGCAGGGCACTGAGGGACACGGGCTGCTGGTGCTTGGCAGTGTTGGATCACCAGCTGGGCTGGACTATCCTAAAGGGCTTTTCTAACCTAAATAGTTCTATGATTATCTGTATCAAGACAGACAAAGCAAACACATGGGCTCACTTCTTTGCAAGGACTACAAATTACACTGATTATCAGGTACGAATTGTCATTGTCATCAAGCAAAAAATATTCAGTGCACATACTTTCCTTAAAGCATTCATCCTGTCACCTGCCTTCCCTACTGCAAAACCTGCAAGACAAAGAGAGGCATTTTATTGCTGAGAAACAGATAATGCAGATGATCTTCAGAAAGAAAAGGGGAAAAAACCAGAGAAATTCACAGCCACGTTTAGCATTTAAATTTCCACTCCACTGCACAGATCACACCCAGAAAGTGGTTCAGCAAAAATCACAGAGACAAACAGTTCAGGAGTTATGAACAGCCAACATCTGGATGCCAACTGCTTGTTGTCAAAGGAAAAAAAAAGGCTTAAGTTGTTTTTGTGTGTTTGACCAAACTTTGTTTCAAACAGGTGAATAGTGGTGACTGCTTCAGACAAAAAAAATAGTTCACTCTGTTTAAAAATAAAGGAGGAAATGAAGAAAAAAAGCCTGGGACATCTTCAGGTCAATCATTTAGGACATACGGATTACAGTGAGAACATGTTTCATGAAGAAACTTTCCAAAGAAGAGGTAGGAAGAGGTTGTTTTCAGAGTAACACATCTTTCTGCAAGAGAACCACACCTTCCTCTCTGTACAAATTCTCCTCCACACCAAAGTGCAAGCAAAATTCAGCTGGAGGAACACACAAGGCCTTGAATCTTTCACATAAGCCAAGTTCTGCAAAACTCTGGTTGACCATGAATGCAGCTGTCTTATTCAAGCTCCCACAAAATATCCCATCATCAATCAGATGTTACCTTGCACATGCAATAAATGCACATACCTGCAGCCCCTTTACCATTTCCAACAACCACTAAGGCACGTATTGATTTTTTTCTGCCTTCCTTTGCCTTCATACAAAACACATTTCTCACCTGAAGGAAAAAAACAGCACAAAGCTTCTTGTTATTGCACAGTCCAAACGGTTTGGGCTTTGTTAGTTTTTCTTCCTTTTTCTTTTTTTTTTAAGACAGTCAAATTTGCCAAAAAAGGTATTAGAGGTCTGTAGTATACACTTAAAATATCTATACTGTCTTTGTCAATGGGTATCATCTGCAGTGGGACACTGGCTTCAAGGCATTAAATACATAAAGGTTGTTAAAAATCCCCACTCAGAGAAAAAGTTACCTCAGTGCACTTCCATGGAAGTAACCCCTCTGCTGTGTTCAGCTGCACAACAGATAATGCTCTAATGCTGCCAGCTCTGTGTGTGATTTCAAGCATGATGAAAAAGCATGGGGAAAAAACTGGAAAGTGATACTAATATTGAAGCGCCCTCCTCATATTTTAACATATTTTAGTATCACTCCCAGGAATTGCTCAAGGTCTGTTGTTGCTTTACATGAATTAAAATTTAGGATTGAAATCTACTTGCACACTGCAAAAGGCAGTCTTGTTACAGGGATGACAGCTGCTGAAAAGAGGATCTCATTTAAGAGAGGGAAGAAGAAGGAAATGGCCTGAAGCTGTGTCACAGGAGGTTGAGGTTGGATATCAGGAAAAGGTTTTTCACCCAGAGGGTGGCTGGGCACTGGAACAGGCTCCCCAGGGCACTGGTCACAGCACCAAGCCTGGCAGAGCTCAAGCAGTGTTTGGACAATGCTCTCAGGAACAGGGTGTGAGCCTTGGGGTGCCCTGTGCACGGCCAGGCATTGGACTTGATGATCCTCGTGGGCCCTTTCCAGCTCAGAATATTATGATATTATAATATAATAATATTATGTATGATTCCATGATTCTATAAGCAAGTCACTGCTCTACAGTCCCCACCTTATATGGTCTAATATATCCTGATGTGGACAAGAGACAGGTGTACAGGTGGGAGGGAGAGCATGTTCTGGGAAAAGGGAGAATAACTTGACCTGAAGAATGCAGAATGTGGTAAAAAGTCACTAAAATGATGAGATAAAGGGAAGAGACTGGTTACATGTCAGCCCAAACCAGCTTTGGACTGCTGGGCTTTAGAAATACTTCAGATTGTGTCCTTTGGTGACCTTGGCTCATTTTGATGTGAAAACCACACCCCTGAAGCTGAGGCTACCTGACTCTGAGTGGAGACCCCTAACACTGAACATGAATTTAGAATGTGCTGTACCCTTAAATCCAGGTGAGAGACAGCTAAGCAAGGAGCAGCTCAGCCAAGCAGTGATGTAGATTCATTATGTAGAACTGCAAATAATCAAACTATAAATATGCTTGTATTTTTGGCTTTCAGTATGCTAGCTTTACCCACAGCACCCCTTTTGGAGCAGAACTATAAATAAATCAAATAGCCTGACTCTGTGTGGATTGGCTTCTTGCACACTGAGTGAGAGAACCTGATTTTGGGACAACAATCTGAGATCCATCTGCTCTAGTTCCCTTGTCTATGTTTATATATTGAGCTATATGTTATTTAAACATAGACGTATAGTTTATATGCTGCATGAAATATATATTAAGTATAAAATGAAATATATATTAAGTATAAAAAGATAATATATAGCATATATAAAAGTCCTTTTCCCTAC
>NW_008236640.1:661267-682209 GCF_000691975.1 Corvus brachyrhynchos | reverse complement strand
ACATGTAATTCTTCAGTAAGCTACTCTGGCTGTAGCGTTATGCATCTGAAAGTAGATTATTAGAAAATACTTGGTCATGGTTTAAACATTCTTACTAAAATTCACCATAAGAAATCCAAAAAACCAACAAAAAAAATACAGCCCCCAAACCCAACACCCCCTCCCCAAATTCCAGTGCCTTCACTAGGTACAGATTATGGTTAGGGTTTGAAAAATTTCACCTTGCTTTCATTAAAACAAAGATGCTGTTTAATTCAAGGTGCACACACATTCTAGAGAGCACTTTGAAGAAATATCAGCCTTGCCAATTGCTTATTCCAAGTTATTTTTCTTTCTTCAAACTCATTGCTTACAAGAACAAGCGAAAAAGCCACGGCCCATAAGATGAAAGTGCCTGTGGAAACGGGCTATTTACAGAAAATGCAAAATGATAATGGAAGAAAAGAGAGTGAAGCAGAGTCATCTCTCCAGGAGCATCAAGAGAATACTATTTTTGCTCTGCACAAACTTTTATCTTCTGTTGCCAATCTCAGCAGGTACCTGTACGAAAATAGAGTCAGCACGTCAAAAATAAAGGATGTGATGTTTGTAGAAACCTCGTCGTGGATTATTCCACTCCCTTTCCAGAATGTGGCAATAAGGACACATGCAAGGAGCTTCTCCAGAAGCCTTCCTCAAACTGCACTGGTTGGTTCTTTCTGAGCAGCTCTGTAGGAAAATGTGTTCAGCCCCCATCACAGTCAAGGCTATTGCATCTCCTGAAATGCTGTGAGGGCCTTTCAAGCTTGTTAATGTACCCAGGCAGTCACAGCTGCAGAATACCATCCTTAGATCCTCCATAACACAGCCCCATGCCTCCTTAGATCCAAGGAAGCAGTACTCTTCTGGAGTGTGCTCAGCAATGCTTCCCTCCCACCCTGGGAAACAGAGCAGGATGCTCAAATCCATCATCCAACTGCACTGGAATTAACTAACACAAAATGAACAATGTGCCATTCTTAAGACAGCCCAGTCTCTGAAAAGTGACTGAAACCAAGACACAACTACCCCTAGGTATCAGATTGCCACTCAAGTTAGATTGAAAGCCAATTTTTAAATTTTGAAGGCAGATGCAACACATGCTCAACCTAAATCACAATGTACCTCAAATTAACCATCTCCTTGCTTCCATCGTCCAGTGGTGATACTGCAAACTCACCTTGCTTTCTAGAACTGAGGGAAGAGTTCTGAGCACCTCAAAACCAAAATGAAACCACCTCAAACATTTAAGAGGAGAAATGACAATGTGGAAGTAAGTCACTTGGTTAGAAAAAGGGTCAAAATCCAACACTTCCTTGGAGGTTTTGTTTTTGTAAAAGCAGAATGAATGACTGGCCAACTGGATTGCTCTTGGAAATCCCTCCTTTCTAGAAATCCTATTCTAGTCGTGATTTCTGGGAACCTGCCACCTCTAGGCCACACTCTTGACACTGCTACTCTTTTGCTGCTGTTATGCAGAGAAGAGTGTCTGCACAGGCTGATCCCCTCATGCTGTAAGGACCTCTGGTCCCAGTACTTCTCCGAGGTACAAGAGGAAACAAGATAAAATGAGAGCAGGCTGCAGTGCTGGAAGAAAATCACTTCCATGCAAGTGAGCCTAGAGAGGCTCAGGGGCACAGCTAAAAGGTTTGGGAATCCAGTTACCTGGAAGAACTGAGTAATAAACTTGTAAACAAACCCCAAGCCCGTGTTAGCTACATCATGTCCCTGTCAGCCTTCTGTGCACCAAGGGCAGAGCAGATTTGTACCACAACTGCAGAACATCTCCCAGCTGCAACGTTTACACTGAAATGGTCCTTAACCTTGCACCCTCAAAGGAGGAGATGCTCTCCCCATCCATGTACCCTTACAGAAGGATGGGAATGCAATCCCACACTGAGCCCTGCACGTCCACACAAACAGAAATGAACAGCGCTCACACGAACACAAGCAGCACTAATAACCGCGCCCTGTTCCTCTCTCTCCTCTCTCATACTACAGCTCCCACCTGAGTACAGATCCTTTGGATTGACCCCCCAATAGTGTATCTCAAAGTCACTCTGTATCTGAAATGGCTTTGTTTCCTTTTCAAAGGATGATGGGTAATTATGCCCAATTAAAAATCACTTAAAAGCTTCTGGGTGTTCCAAATGCCAGTTATTTCTTCCATACAGGCTGACAGGTAAGAGATAAAAATCATTAACTATTCATTAAATGGAACCAGTTGAAGGTAGCATTCCTATACTCTACTTTTAGGGCAGGCCAAAATCTTTGAGAACTCCAAGAGTATCAGAAACAGTGCACAGCTCTGACCTCTCATTTTTTCCTTTGAGAGGTGACTTCAGGTGCCATCTTAAAAACTATCCGAAATTTTCATTGTCAGTCTAAAGACACCGTCAGTATCATCCAGGGAACAGAAAACTTCCCTGCAGTTCTAAAAGCAAAATCTAGAGCCTACAAGTACCCTTAAAGTACTTTTGAGGCAACATCTCATTAGAAGTAAATTGTTACTCAGAGAGTATCCTTTATACCACATAATTTTTCAGTCAAGGCTGTCGAACAATGAATCTCAGACACTGTCATTTCATGCAGCATTTCTTTTTCACAAGCCTTTTTTATTGCACCCTTTGCAGAAACAATAGCTAGGAAACAATTTCCAAGGACTTATAAAAAGAAACGAAGGGTTTAGGCTGTGCATTAAAGAATATTCTTTTTGTCACAAGTAGCAAGTCTACCAAGATGAGTCAAGAAGAAGAGGCTGGGAGCAGCTTCCTCATGTCAAAGTGAGAGCAACAGGGCAAACAAGATGTCCAGGAAGGAATAAAAGCCATTATGCAGCCACTGCCACCCAGAGCTTTCTGTCCCCTGCAGCCACCATCCTTTTATATTGTGTTTCTGGCAGTTCTTCAGAGTCCCCTAACTCATGGCAGTGGCACAGACCACACTTCCAAGCTGGATGACATAAATGACAGAGGTGTTTCCCAGTACCACACCTGCACCACGACAGAGGAGGAAGGATGAACACTCTGTTGGCTCAGCACCTATTTTCCTCACAGGTGTGAGAGTTACACGTTATGAACTAGAGAACTTTTGAGTTAGAAACCTCATTAATTAAATGATGAACTAGTGAATTTCTGTGCTAGATAGTACAAAAGGACTGAGTACAAAAAAGTACATAAAAGGACTGAGTGCTTGTTTTCCTGCTTAGCAAGCTCACAAAATGAACTTTAATTTACAGGTTATGTTGATCTGCAAATCTGAGTGATCCAAATGGACTGAGAGAAACACACCTAGTGCTATTTTGCATTCTGTAGTTTAACACTCAGACACAAATCACTGAGTTTTTCTGTTTCTTTGTTTTTTAAAAAATGATAGTACCATACTTTCACTATCTGGCTTAAAAAGAGAGCTATTCTGACACTGGAAAGGTTGCATTGACCCTCCTAAAATGGAGCTGTGCTTGCACAAAATTCTTCAAGTTGCCTTCAGCAGAAACAGGCAATGGAAACAAAAAAGCATGAACAAACCAGTAAGTGATCACCAAGCCCAGTTTTCACAGCTGGTAGCAGGCAATTTCAGTGTTGGACAAAACCCCTTGGAGATCTGTTTTTTGAAAAGGGCATTATTTATAACTTTATCTTCTCCCTTGGAAAGCTCCCCTACATTAGAGGCTCAAAGGGCCACTGACCTCATGTTCTGTGCCTTCAGGCCTTACTGAGCACTAGGTCTCACTTCCTAATTGTAATTGCACTACAAGGCAATTACTATCACAGCACAGGATGTCATGTAGGCTACTTTTTTTTTGCTGTTACCATGTTCATTTTGGAGAAACATGACAGAAAAATTCATCTCGGGGTGGATGACACATGAAAGAAAGCCTTCCAGTGAAAATAATAATGGCACACGTCAGCTACACCTGTAAATGTTAATTACCACTGTGATTATATTATGTTAGACACCAGTTAAGCATTACCACCAGCTCTATTTAAAGAGATCGTTCATATGTGCAAGATATGAGCAGAACAGGAAATGCGCCTTAGGCTGGCAGGGAAAATAAGAAACAGGTAACCCAAGTTCTCTATGACAACTTTAGTTCTAGTTTACATGAAAATCTGAGTTTGCCTATACTCTATTTTACAGTCAGGAGAAATCAAATTCCAGCTTTTCTGTTTTTCCATTATACGAAAACACTTTAATAAGCCCTTTTTTTTAGCAAGAGAGTGCAGCCTTTTCAGTAGCATAATCACACCAGAAAGGACCTATTGTACCTTTGTTCATAAGGCAGTCCTTTAAAAATGGCTCAGAGTTTCTTGCTGTGAAGCACAACTTCCCAGCAAACATTATTTTAATCTCCTGTACTGTGGTGAAGCTAAAGATAATGGAAAGCACACACAGAAATAGCAGCATGTCTCTCACCTATTTAAGCCAGAAATGCTAAAATGATCTATTTACTTCAAAACTCGTACTTGTTATCAGAAAATTTTAAGACTCAATTATCTTGAGCTCACTGCTGACTTTGAATATAGAATGTTTTGCTGCTGCTGCTGCTGCTATTTTTCTGTAAAAGCATTCCACTTTCTCTGTTCACATGTGTGGCAATCTCACATACCAGCAGGGCCCCAGCCTGCTTCTAAAAGCTTTTTTATTGATCAAATGTAGTAAATCATTGAGACAGATTTCTACAGCACACAGAACCGCTGCAGAGCAACTCAACTTTGCTGTTTGTAAATAATTCTGCCAGCACAGAAGGACAAGCTCCCCTGCTGTAGCATCCAAAGTGACAGTCAGCTCTGACACGGCACAGCAGCAGACCAACATTCACTGCTCTGCAATGTGCCCCTTCAGGTGACAGAAGGCACTGCCATCTGCAGGGCTGGGCAACAAAAATCACTTCTTTTAGGAGCAGTTCCCGTGCAATTCAATCATTGCAAATGGCCTTCAGACACAGACTCAGCTAAAGGCCAAGTGCTCCAAAGGGTCTTTGCTGTATCAGTCAAAGCCCAGAGTGTGGCCCAGTTCACTCCAAAAACCCACTGAGATAAGAAAATGGGTTAACAGGTCACAGATTTTGTCTCCCCATCCCTTCTGACAGATTATCTAACTTGTTTTTAAAAAGCTCCAATGACAGACATCCCATATACTCCCAATCCATTCCAGTATTCAAATTTCCATTTGCAAGTCATTTTTTATGTCTAAATTTACCTTGCTTTTTATTTATATCTATTGCTTTTTATCCTTTTTACAGCAGACATCTAAAACAGTTTATATCTTTCCACTCTGCACGATTTAAAAAAAAATATAGAAACCAACTCATGACTTTTAATTACCCAGACTGAGATTACAATACAGCATCATTTTCCATGTCTCAGAAGATACTAAAACCCACTGCCATGAGCAAAGATCTGGATTAACCTAGAAAACATTCAAGCCACTGGATAGAATTCCAGCTGATGGTCATCTCAGCAAAATCCAGAAAGATAATCAAGGGCAAAGGAACTCGTTTGCACATTTATCAGGACAGGAGAGAAGCCTCAGATACTTTTCTGGAGTAGAGCTGTCAGGTAGCTCAGCCTCTGACTTGCCTGATTATTCTTTTAACCTTCAGACAAGGAGCTGTTGTGAATCAGGCTATTTTGTTAAGAAAAATGTTTCTTATAACCCTCCTCTCTCGATTAAATAGACAAAGTAATTCACTTTCTCACAGGTTATGCTTGTACAAGTCATGCAGCTGAAATAGAAAACCAGACTCGTTCCTGCTGCTGTAATACTGACTTAGTAAAGACTTGCTAAATAATTGTATGGTCAATATAAAGTAGTGATAATTTTTTTAAGTCCCTGAGAAGGTTTGCAATGCTTACCTCGATGACTCTTGCTTCAAAATCTTCGTAAGTTTCTGTTGGGAGAAGAACAGGATGTTACATTTCCTTGTGTTACTTCTTTACCAGCACATCCTCCTGTAGTGGGTGCCACTTAAGAAGGACACAACCTCTATGGAACTGTAATTTATAGAGCAGTCTCAGCAACACATAGAAAAGGTAAGACAAGAACAATTTGAATCAGCAATGTGAACTGTGTTTTTCCCTAAACACTGCTCTAAAATTGCAAATAAACCTCAAATTTCATACATACAAAGCAAAAGCTGTAAATCATTAAAATCACCAGATGGGTCAACTTCCATTATGACTAAAGTATTATCCAATATTCTTCAGAATATTGTACAACCAACAGGGATTCCAAGAAATTTGGGGTTTGGACTAGATGACCTGTAAAAAGTCCCTTCCGACTCAACCTGTTCTTTGATTCTATGATACTGCAAGTACTTCTTGATCCACACTTTTGTGAAATTCCAGAAAGGGGAGGGGGAGCATGAAACAAAACAATACACAGCCACTTCAAATAACCATGCATCATTTAGCCCTTACAAGCTCTTGCTTTTCCAACGTATTCCATGAACACAAGCATTTCAGTGTAACACAGAAGACCATTATTTGGTGTAGTTACAGTGAGATTCTGGAGAAAAGCTTAAAACCATGGAATGGTGTAGAACTGGGGCCTCAGTCCTTCACCAAGCATTGCTTTATCATTTACACACAACCTCCAAGATGGTTATAAACACAATCATCTTGGCACAGTTTAGAGATCTGTCAGTCTACACAAAGCAGATTTCTAGCTCACAGTAAGGATACAAATCCCAACAGGCACCCTCTGCTCCCTCTGAAGCTCTTCAGTTGCTAAAGAAACACTGTAAACTCGGGAGAAAAGGAATTCTGTAAGTGGAAAATACTGCTCTTTCTCTACTCCTAGCTAGCACAGTAAGTGACACCAGGGAATCCAGTCATGCCACAGTCTCAGGTCAAAAGGATTCATTGGGTTTGGCAGTTTCAGGTCTGTTCTTCCTATCACCTTGACTTTGCATACAGTGAATGTCCCCATTCCCCTGCAAAATCATTAATCCTCTGAATAAAAAGATGCTGGAAGAACTACGGGGGCCTGAAAATCCCCAACATTTTTAACAGATTAAAAGGAAATCAGTGCATGCTAATCAGAAGCTGCTTTTTCTCAAACACATTCATAATACAAGCTGACAGCTTCATTTTCCTATTTTGATTGCAGTGCCCTTTCCTCTTTTTGGCAGAACTTGACCTTACTAGAACAGCCTCCACACAGCCAACTTTAATGCCAGTAATCTACATCAACAGCACCAGCCAAAAGCATAATCAAGGAAAACACCAGAAGGTAAAGTTAACAAATGCATAAACATTGTTTACAACAGCTGTCACTTCTTTTAGTGGTATAAACTCAACGGAGTCTTGTGTCCACAGCATGGAACTAGAACCATGGCATTTTCTTGACCTGCTCCACGTTCCACCACTGACTTATGGGGAATTTGGAACAATTAATCTCTCAAATCTCCTGGTTTTACCTTGACAGATTCAATGATAGCTGGCCAAGTCCACTGTCGCATCACTGCCTTCCATGGAATATTTGCTCTTAAGGTAATAAAATGAAATGCAAGCAGTGCTAGAAAATACCACCTGTCTTTCATAGCCCCTCTTACTACAGAAGTGTACTGAAAGATGCCAATAAGCAGAGTTTCACAATAAAAACTCAGCCCAACAGGAGTTGACATGTCTTTTTCATGTTTAACTAGTTGAAAAAGATTAGGCTTCTAAATATAAAAGCTACTATAGAATTTCTAGTGGTCTGAATAACAGCATTGTAAAAGAAGTCACCTCTCTGCTCTACATATAGGACCTCTGGTTTCACTATACTGAACTACTTAGGAAATAAATAAATAATTTTATAGTTATTATCATTACTATGGTATTTATTGCAGCTTCTAAAATCTACATTCAAACTACATAATCTTTAACCCTATTTCATTATTTGAACTAGAATTAAAAACAAGACTGATTTATCCCACAGAATCCTTTAAGAAACTATAAAAAAGCCATGACTATATTTCATACTCAAGACAATTGATGCTGGACACAGAAAAACATTTCCATCCTTCAAGACTCCTGGAACAGTCTGTGACATAACACAGTACTCTGTAATATCACATAAAATCATACAGTCTATAACAGAACAGTCTAACAGCTACAGGAAATTAAGCAATGTTTTAACAAATTTCACTGTTGTTAGCAGTACCTGCTCTTTGATTTAGCTGGCTTGTGTGTGGGCATGGAACAGAGAAGTATAAAACCAATTTTCAGTCACAGAAAAAGTCTGGATCTCGCTTTCTCCAAGCCTGCCCTCAGAAAAGCTAAGGGAGAGGAAGAAGATAACTGGTTTTCTTACCTCCATTAGGACCAGGGTCAGGAGGATCCAGAAGGATACCTCCCCAACACTTTCCACTCCATCCTCCCTCCCTCTTAATTTTTATTTTCCTTTTCTTCTCCCATGTATCTCTCTGATGAATAATTTCAGACTGAATTCTCTCTCGTTCTTCTTTTTTTCGCTGGGCAACTTCCTGGACTTTCCCAGTTTGCAACACAGGAGCATTAAGACCAGGCCAGAGGAAACCAGAAGGTCCTTAAAAATAACAGAGAAAAATTATGCTTTGTTCCAAATTAGGATGCAAAATGCAACAAAATGGAAAATTCTCTTATATTTCAAATGCACTGTATGATGCAGAATTTATATCTGAAAAAGCAAAACCAACATTAAATAATCATATTAAGATTTTTTGTTTGAAGACAAAAATATTTCAAATGCATTGTATGATGCAGAATTTATATCTAAAAATGCAAAGCCAACATTAAGTAATCATGTCAAGATTTTTTTGTCTAAAGACAAAAATATCACAAGCAGTTCTGACATCACAGAAAGGAAAAAAAAATTGTCCACTTATGAAATCAAGAAACACTATACACAAAACCATCAGCTTTCTATATGTGAATCTACCTTCACCAATCTCCTGGCCTCTATTGAGATTCTTCCTTAGCTTTTTCTTCCTTTTCTTTCCTCTTCCTTTCTTTACTCCCACGCCAGTCTCTGCCAAAGCTCCTTTCCACAGCTGATCAGCTGTCACTGAAATAAAAAAAAACCCAACTCCCATAAGTAATGTTCAAGTACAGATTACACTGGAAATTGAAGCTGAACAAAAAATAACCCCAAACTTGAAACTTGCTTGATCTTTGCTTTGCTGGAATTTAAACTGTAGGATTACTGCCTTGCCAAGAAAGTAATTTCCTACTCTGTGCATATGTATTTGGTGCAAAGATGTGCCTCTACTCCTCATTACTGCACTGAGAGAGGCACACAGCCAAGTGCCTGTTTTTAACACGGTTTTTCAAAATCGATTTAAAGATAAATATTCCTAACAAGTAAGGCATTAATTTCGTAACTCAGAGCAGCAATACCTTGAAGCACTTATCCAAGGACACTGATCAGTGGCAGTCAACTTGAATCACCCCTAAAAAGGCCTGCTTTAAAAGGCCACAAAACACAAAATGTTAACCAAAACATAAACCTGATGCTGTTCACATGTTCTGAAAATACGTCCCCCTTACTGCTTGTGTAAGTGGGAAGGAATGTAAGGAGGAAGGAATGCAAAACACTTTTAACAGCATCATCAGAGCTCTGGCTCTGTCAGGCCTCCTCAGGCAGTGGCTGTGGTGCTTCAAGCATTGCCTTGGCGCTTCACCCAGCACAGGAGAGCAAGACATAGGAAACACCTATTCAATAGTTAACTGCAAACCACCATTCATTGCAAACCACTGATGGCAATAGAGGACACCACGGCAGCTTAGACAAAAAAAACCTACACCAAAAAGAAACTGATTATGTGAAAAGACACCATAGACAGTATTTCCCAGAATCCCAGGGTGGGTCAGGTTGGAAGAGACCACCGTGGGTCACCTGGTCCAACCTCCCTGCTCAAGCAGAGTCATCGCAGAGCACATGGCACAGGATGGTGTCCAAATGGCTCTTGAATACCCCCAGTGAGGGAGGCTCCACAGCCTCTCTGGGCAATCTGTCCCAGTGCTCGGGCACTGCTCAGTGAGGAACCTCTTCCTCATGGTCAGGTGGAACTTTCTGTGCCTCAGTTCCTGCCCGCTGCCTCTTGTCCCATTGCCCGGCACCGCCGAGCAGAGCCTGGTCCATCCTCTGAGCCCTCCCTGCAGACACTGACACACACGGATGAGGTTCCCTCTCAGTGTCTCTTCTCCAGCCTGAACAGGCCCAGCTCCCTCAGCCTTTCCTCAGAAGGGAGGGGCTCCAGTCCCTTCATCATTTGCCACCCTCTGCTGGACCCTCTCCAGGAGCTCCTTGTCTCTCTTGTCCTGAGGAGCCCAGAACTGGACACAGCACTCCAGATGTGCCTCACCAGGGCTGGGTAGAGGGGCAGGATCACCTCCCTGACCAGCTGGCAATGCTCTTCCTAATGCAGCCCAGGATGCCATTGGGACTGGGCCACAAGGGCACTGCTGGCCCATGGACAGCTTGTTGTGCACCAGCACCCCCAGGTCCTCCTTCCCAGAGCTGCTTCCCAGCAGGTCACCCCCAGCCTGTGCTGGTGCCTGGGGCTGTTCCTCCCCACGTGCAGGACCCTGCACTTGCCCTTGCTGAACTTCAGGAGGTTCTTCCCTGCCCATCTCTCTGGCCAGAATACAGAAGCATCACCATTGTTCTGCTTGCAGATTAATGTTATTATGTGCTTGACCCAGGGGCAGTGTTACTATGGCAGTGTAAATCTTGTGTTCTCTGACTAGAAACTGAAAATTTTGTTTATTTAAAATAGACAAAAAAAGTCAGTAAACACTTTTAACCAAGGGAATTAAAATAACCATAGAATCACTACCACTTCCCATCAGCAATCCATTCTTTTCAGATTAATGCACGTGAGAGATCCTGCCCCACAGACTGGCAAATGCTTTGGAACTGGGGCAGCTCTGCCATGCTGACAACACAGCGAGGGACAGAAACTATCCAGGATGCCCAGCGGTACCACTTAGTGCCCAGGTTTATTTTTGTATTCTTTGTTTAAGGCGCCAAGGTGGTTCTTCCAAGAGTTTGACACATACACCTATTCACACAAATATCTTTCCCAAAGCGGGAAGCTTAACTGATTCCTTTTTGAGAATCCTGAATCCAGCAATCAAAGCTCAGCACACTGGAAAGCAAGGACACACAACTCTGCAAGTCCAGGGAGTACAAAATAGTATTACCTTAAGACAGCCAAGAGCAGAGTGGCCTCCAAAGTCACTACATACCCAAAAAACAAGGTGTATGAACACTACAACAAAGCAAAACATGTAACAGGAATTTTGGTTCTTTTGCAGACAAGTGGAAATCTGTGTACTATAGACAAGTAGAAATCCCCATGGATAACAGCAAAGTTTATCACACTTCTTATATGCTGTGAGGCAAGAACTGAAGTTGCTCCTGGGTAGGCTTTAGTCCCTGTAAAAAGAAATTTTTGTCTGAAATTACATGCTCTTTTCTAGACATTAAAGTGAACCCCAATGTCCAGAGATTTAGGAGTTTAAAAAAAAAAAATCCCACAAACAGCAGCTGTATCAAATGGCTTGAAACCAGTGTCTGAACTGTCAGCCACTAAAATACCTTCCAGCTGATTACAACACACTGATGCATGTAGCTGTGAGCTAAATGTGGGGGTGGGGAAAAAACCAACAAAAAACCCCACCAAAACCAATAAAAACTTACATAAAAATGCATTACCTCCTTACCAAATTTTTTTTCAGGGGAAAAAAAAAATTAAAGTAAGTAGGTAATGCATGATTCAGTAAATTCATGCTCTTAAGTGAACTATGTGGCTGCTCCATTAGGTGCAAGGCTGATCATCAATCCTGTTAAGCTTCTTAGCTTATTCAGAAAACACGGTGTAACTAGCAATTCCTTTTTACAGATTATAATCCTGCTAGCCTGGAAACATGGAATTACAATAAAGGTACTTACATTTTTTTCTGCAAGGCTATTTTTTAGCTGGAACAGTCCCTGAATCTGCAGTTTGGGTGACCTCACAAAGGGTCCTAACAGCTACAAAGGAGGCTGTAGAGGGGCAGCAACAAGCAGTTAAGAGCAGATCTGGAGCTTGTAATACACTCCAAAAAAATCCTGCACTTTGAGCTGCACTCCAAATATATCTACAATCAGATCACTTTAATTCCAATAGAGGAAAGTAGCAAAGGTCACAGAGTAAGGACATTGTCTTGCACCAAAGGAGACCATTCAATGCCAACAGATCCATGAAGAAGAGGTCAGGCCGAGTCAAGCTTTGGCCTCAAGCACTACACAAATTCTGACAAAATTAGAACCAGATGAAAACATCACATATGGTCCCAAAGTGCAGTTCATCTAATCAGCCTATAATAATAGCATCATGTGTTTGGAAAGCAGCTGCATTTAATGAAACACATCAGAAGCCTGCAAGCTGCAGAGCTGAGTTCTTTATAAGATGGAGGTATCACGCTGATTTTAAGATGAAGTGACAAGAATGGAATATGAAAGGGATAGGCTGTCATCGGGAAGATTACAGTGGTGGGGACATTGCTTATGACAGACAGACAACACACCACTGGAGAAAATAAAAATCTGCATGTAAGAAAGGTCAATCTGACTTGGCAGCAAAGCACCAAAGTGATTAATGAGCACATACACAGGCAGGAGAAACATCCTGAATTGGAGGAAGTAACTCCAAACAGAAAGGAGGATCACTGTACTGCTTTTCACACTTGTAGAGATATTATGGAATGAAGGCACTACAGCAGATATGTAGTCTCTTCGTGACTTATGGGCTTATTTTACTTTGCCTTTGTAAAATGGGGTGTTGCATGCATTCCTCAAGAGCTAAAATAGAACCACTTAAAATAAAGCCACTACACATTTTTAGTAAGTTACCAAAAAGCACATAGCTACTGAGTGGGGGGGAAAGTGTCATCTATAAGATTTTATTTTATAGACTAGGAAAAGATCCACTACTGAATTGAGCTGAAAACATGCTTTATGCAAGCTGATCACTAACAACCACCAGAGGTACATCTGTGTGACATCACTCCATTTTGCTGAATCTACACAAAAGATATTTTTTAATATTCTGGAAAGGATTTGGGATTGTGTCTTTTTATATTATCCCTGAGTATCAGAAATGAGACAGGTATTTATAAGACGAATATTAGGCCACACCTCAGTAAACCACAAGTATTAAAAGACTTCCTGTAACCCCCATCAGAAAACAGTACCCTAGATACTCATTAACTGAGATTAAAATCAGATTTCTCTGTCTCCTGCAAGATGAGTTCACAGCTTGCTGAGCACACAAAGAAAGACAAAGAGCAGTAAGTTGGAAAACTGAAGGGAGTAAAAGGAGAAGAAAGAATCAATTTTGTAAAACAGCTAAGCAGGCTCACTTCTTTCAAATACAAGGAATCTTTTCCTAAGGTTTTTGGTGACAAACAGCCTGTGGCAGCACAGCAGCAGAGATACAAAGACATTACTATTGACACAATAAAAACACTAAAGAACTTGTTATAATAAACATGCTTCTTTCAGTGCTCTGTCGTCCACTAATACCATCACATTTGTGCAGCTGTATTACCTTAAGGTAAGGTCTTTTCAATCACTAACATTCTCTTCCAGGTTTCAGCTTGGAATACACACTTTTATTAAGAGATGAAATCTTACAAGGTATATTTCAACCCCATTCCTTCTCCCGACACCAATGGACTCACCACCATCTCCAAACAAAAACAGCATTTAGAAAAAAATGCTTCATGCATATGAAATATGAAAGAGCAGAGAATGTGCTGCTTACATATTCTATTACAAATTTAATGATAAATTACACAGACCCTACACAGCTGCTTAATGACCACAATGAGACATTTCTTCTTGGATGCAGGTCTTTAACTTAAATAACTTAATCCAGAAGTTTAACACACTCATCTGGAAACTGGAGACCCATACACTTCCTGATTTGAAGGATTTCAACCTTGGTCTCCCATTTTCTGCATGAATATACATCTCTCTGTTTTTTCACAAAAACCATTCCAAAAAAACAACATTCTGCTTCTAGCTCCTTTTGCATCCATACTTAAAAGATTCCTAGGACAGAGGCTGGCACAGAACAGGCTACATGAACCACTCCAACCAGGATTTGGCAAAGAACTGCTATTTAAGTAGCTTAGGTCAGGAAAAGGAGTGCTCAGCTGTATTTTTAAATCTAGGCCTTATGACGTCTTATATTCTCTCTCCACCATGTTACAAAATGTGCCTAATAACCGTATCCTTAACTACAAGGCATTTAGGGTAAAGGTCCTAGGAAAAACCACACACAGAGCAGCTGCCTTAAGAGCAAAACCCACAACTCATTGCAGTGGCTGAACATGACTCAAATCATTTAGATGTCACTTCCAATTGCATGCATTAACATTCAACTTCAAGCTCAGTTCTTTTGAGTGGCTGGAGTAATTCTCACAATTATATTAAAAACCTACTTCCAAAACAACAGCAGTGAACCATCCAAAACAAAGATGGAGTTTGACTTTATACACCTTCGTCATCTTCAGCTGAACTCATATAATGTTCAAAAACTGTCAACTCAGTTCATACCATCTGTTATCCTTGACAAGTTATGTTTCTAATATATTTTCCCCTTAGTTTTAAAAGCGGAAGTCTTTAATTCCAAGACCTACTCAGGCTTTTTAAAGTTACTTATGGAAAATGTTTAACTCCTCTAGGTTGAATCCTCTCCTCCACGATTCAAAAGGGAATATTCTGCAGATGATAATACAAAGAGATTTATTAATGAGAGAAAAATGGAATAATGGCATGCTAATACCAGAGGGATTACTTATAACACGTGAGATTCTACAGCAGCCTCATCAAAATCAGTGTGTTCATCCCAAATGAGAACTGCTCTTGCCACTTCACCTCTGAAATTCAACTGTCTGCCACCATGTGACATCAGTGTCTTGACTCCCCATCTAACCCTGGTCCACAAGCAGAAAAGCATGGATCTATAGGATCCATAAGAAATGACATATAGTGCCAGATTATTCTCAAGTGTCTTAAGTCACCACACTGAAAACATTGTTTTCTTCGAAGAAAGAGAGCCTTTCTCAAAAGAGCCCTCTCAGCCTTTTTAAATAGACATGTATGATGCATATCTGATACTGAGCTCTGCTGAAAGATAACAAGAAGACAAAAACCTCCACCTCCCCAGTGAGGCCTTAAAAAAAAGGGGCTGCTTAAGCAAAATGCATGCTCCTGTTTGCAATTCTGCCTTCACCCTCTTCAGATGCCATCTTCCAAGGGTATTTATTATCTGTGAGCTCTGCAGGGCCTTTTTAGAAACCTGGGAAGTACTGAAGACTGTGAAGCATTCAGTCTAGACAGCCACTACTGAGTCACACAGCATTAACTGGGGTATCCAGCAGCAGAACTGCAAGAATCTGGACACTAAAAATGTCTCACTAAGACAAGGACTACTGCAACACCATAAAAATGAACATGAGGCCATTTAAGAGATTAGTACCTCAGGACAGATATAAAACAGTTTTAGGTAGAAGTTCACAGACTGAAAGTTAAAACTGCACATATCTGAAATGTTTCCACTGAAAATTTAAGCTCAGTTCTACTTCTCACTGCTAGATGGGTTTCCACAGGAGTGAAACAGGAAAAAACCCTCATCAACTGCCAAATTTTCTGCCCTCCGGTTATGCTAATACAAGTCTGAAGCTCTTGGAGCTACTACCTATTCATAGCAATTTAATAACATTGTTAAAAAATGCAAAAGCTCCCATTATGTGGATAGCATAAAAATTTTGTTTAGGTGTGTCTGCAAATTTGTTGGCAGAAAAAGACATCTATAGTCTAATTATTTTTTCCCACAAGATAGCAGCATGGGGAAGTTTTGGGTATTTTCCTCAAAATCCAGAAACAAATCTGTTGCATCTTGATAGTACAACAAAACCTCAGACCTGGAAAATATTCCAAAAGATGCATTCATACTGCTATACACACACAGGGAATAACTCTACTTAACTGCAAACCCTGAGCACACTTTCACAGTGCACTTAGATTAGAATTTCACATTTTCTAAAACTGGCAATTTGTCACAGTGTCAGCAGAAGCTGAGGACGTGGGATTGTCAGGTTGATTGTCAGTCCCAATTCAAACCCTGAATAAATCCAGCTACAAGCCCAGCATCTGAGAAACTGTATTTTGTTTTCTTTATAATGTTTTATTAAAAACCAAGGACCTTAAATGTAGCTAATATATGTTGTTGTAAATGCTACTATCTTTTGAAGGTTGCTTTGATTATTAAAGCTTTAATTTTTAATAACTATCATGCCTCAGTGTCACCAGATGGATATGGAGAAGGGAGATTCCAGTGAGGTCTGCAAACTAAACACCTTTGGCTCGGTTCAGTTCCTCAAAACAAAATGAAAATCAGGGGCTGAATGCCTTTGAAAAGTAATACTGCATCATAACAAATCAAAACCCAACAGAATGCCCCTCTAAGTACAATTAACTATATGACATTTTATATTCACTCCCCTTTTTCCTGACTAAACACAATTAACCAACTATTCTTCAATACACAGACAACTCTCTTGGAAAAGGAAAAAAAATTTAAAACAGCAGTTGAACAGTTTTGACTCTTTACATCCTTAATGCTGAAACATCAAAACTCTTCTTGTGATACCACTGGTAATGACAAGAGACAACTCTGTGATTATTTATCTGGAGCGTTCATACTTCAAGAAAAATTCTTTGTAAATTGAAACAAGTGTTTTTTAATTCTGATCATCGAGTTAGACATGGCTGTCAAAATGAACAGTTTAACCCAAAGAAAACTCACATAAGTCTACAAAACCATGATATAAAATGTAATTAAAGAGCAGCCTCAAGGAGCAGTGGAAGGTGTCCCTGGCCACAGAAGTGGCTTTGGAACGAGATGCTCTTTAAGGTCCCTTCCTAGCCAAGCCATTCCATGATTCCATGACTGGCTCCTAAGGGTAGCTAATGGAATTCACAGTGTGAGTAGGACAGTGTAATTTTTATATAGTCCCAGTATCAAATAAAAACTCTTCATTCTCACGTGCACTTGGATACATAACAGATGTTGAGAAAACCATGCTGATTTGGACGCCTTTGGGGTCAAAGACAACTCCTAAGGCTGGGAGACAGCCAAACCAGTAAATGAAACCTGAACTGCTTCCCATGGTCAGGAGGGTGGAAAGGGGAAAGAATTAGCCTGGAATGAGAAGATAATTTTACATTACTTCATTAAAAACTCACTGAAATATGTCATAGGACAAGAATAAATCCCTGTGTATGCTTTTGTGTCAGAGTTGCAGGAGACAACTATCTGGGTAAGGATCAGAGACTGCCTAGGATAATTGCAATTCCTCTGATTTAAATTAATTCCTTCTATTTAAACCAGTTAAACGATTAAAAATATGTTGAAGGTATAGATGACCCTACTAACAAGGGCATAGTAATATTATCCAAGGTATGATGGAAGATAATTAAGCATTCACAAACGAGCTAGAAAAATCCAGTCACCTTTCTCAGTCACAAACCCCGTCACTTGGCTGACATCTCACTTGACAACTATTTCACATTAAATGGTCATATCTGCATTTTAAATGTTACCACTTCTCAAGCAACTGTCCTGCTAAGGATTTGAGTGATTTATACTGTTTGTATCCACTTCATCTGAATTCTGAAGATTTTACTTTTTATTTCTGTAAGAGAAACTGTTCTTAGAATAATTGTACTTTGATACACAAAACCCTGAGTCTTCTGAATCTCATGGCTACTGTCTCTGCTGAAGACATAAAGGAGGTACACTTTATTTTTTCCAGGTTGTTACATCTTATTAAATAAGCCCATAGTTTTAGGTAGTTTGCCTAAATATATAAAATTTTACTAAACAACACAGATGCCATCCCAGCAAATATTTTTAATTCAGTCATTTAATCAGACATCTGGGAAAGTTCCTGGTAAAACAGAGCTCATCTAGAGCTTGAGAATATGAATACAAACCTAATTAATGAAACAATCTAACCTACAAATTGCAATCACATTGCAATCACTTGTGGTGCTACACGTTAAATTTAAGATAAACAAAATAACAACAGTGCGTGGCTTCTTACATATTCTGATCCTGTTGCTGCTTCCCTAAATGAGTTTTTCCTGCAGGTGGCGTCCTTAGAAAGCCTTTTCCATGCAGAGCCTGCAGTTCACACTGCAGCCTTTGCCAAGTCTTTGGAGACCGCTCTACCCTCAATTACTTGGAATCAGTCAATGGTCAAAATTTACTGGATAAGATGAGCAGCAAGCGCAGCCTGACTGTTTAACCCCGTCTTTAGCAGATGTAGAGAAAACAAACACATTCTGTCACCCAGATGTTGAGAATAGGAACAGACCACCAGTTCTGAAAACCTGATTTTGCAGAGCTCTTAAATTCTATGGATTATAAACAATCAAACTTTGACTCTCCCATTGCTGCAGTTATCCCTGCCAGAGATTATGTCCTTACCATGTATTCTCTTCCCCTGTGGGATAGGATAAGGAACCACAAAGCAGGTGAAAAAGCCCCTCAGTTACCTCAGCTCACAGTCCTGAGTGTGCATTTAAGCAGCCATCATTCCTCAGTTATGTTAAGCACGGGTATAATTCCTTTGAGGACTGGAGGAAAACACTGCACCCGACCAGACAATCTGCAGGATGCCACCAGCAGCTTCTGTGTAACACGTTCTTGCATTTCAGTAATTTCATTTCTGAGGCAGCACAGCTTGAACAGCACGCCTTGCCTGTGGCTCAGAAATAATTCAGATGATAAACACACAATTTATACTCTCAATAAAGGAGAAAGGAAACAGAGGGGGAAGATGCTTCCCCCTCCCATCCAGTGACATATATTAGATGGATTCACTGTGACAAAAAGCAAACCCTTGTTTGCTATTACAAGATAATAAACTGGTTTTGTGCATGCACTTCTGTCAACACCTATAGCTGCAACTGAAATCTCAGGAGATACAAAAAAGTCAGGATACACTGATTTTCAAGACTGTATCTCTCCAAAGCAGTATTTTCCTTTCCTCTTCTGTTTACTACAGTTAATAATTTTTATCCAAGTCAAGACTTACATGTATTGAAGAAACTGCTTTTCCTGCACTGCTCGACTGTCCCAGTCCAGGGGGCAGAGAGGGAACACCGTGTCTGGAAAGCCCATGCCAGGCTAGAGTAGGAACTGCAACCCCCTTTCACTGGCACAGAAGCAAACCCTGGGAACAAAGACAGACAGGTGTTTATATACTGCACAAATCCTTCTTAACACGGTATTCCCTGCAAATATACACACCAGGAGAAAAACCAGTGATTTTCAAAGGGAATCAGAACCTTTTGTCTTGAAGTGCAAAGCAGAACGTGGGAGGGAAAACACTGCAACAGAAAATGCCACAAAGAGAAGAAGGCTAGAAGGCTTCGAGCATATTGCTGATAGAGTGATTTTAATTATGAATTATTAAGAAGCTGTTGCAGCCTTTGATTTTTCCTGGTTTACCTGCAAGAAATGGTTGGGGTTTTTTAGGGATATATTTGTGACTAGAGTGTGAAAATGCTTCCCTCCACTAAGGAAACTCCACTGGCCTGTTTTCAAGCCCCTCTTAATGTTCAGGCTTTAATCACAGTTTGGCATCACTTCATTATAGATTGCCCTGAGGATGAGAAGAGACCCAAAATTCATTAACTACTTAGATTTTGTTTAAGAAAGAAAGGCAAGAAAGCTTTTAGAGGACTGTAGAAGACAAAAATGTTTTCCCTTCCTTATAAGTATACTTTGACCTCTGCTGGGAAAAAAATAATACAGCTGAGTTTTGAAAAGTGACTGAAGAGGATTAATAACCAGAAAATTTTAATTTAAGAAAAATTACAGAAAAATTAGAGAAAACAAACTTGGATTCCTATTGACTAAAAAATGTCCACAACGAGGAGAAAGAATGGGAAGAAAACTATAATTTGAGTAACGATGTCACTTCATCATCTCAAGGCAGATGTTACTTAAGTTACTCTGATGGGATAAGGGCGACTGATCCAAAGGCACAGCTGCCTTGCCCACCACCCTGTAAGAATGAGTAAGATCTGCACACCTAAACTCCACTTATGATCTGAAGCACATGTTTATTTTATCCAGTATTTATCACATTTCCTGTCCTGGAGAAGAATAACACATGCAAGAGCAACTAGGGTGACACTACTTGGCAAAATGCAAGCTTTCAAAAAACCTGACACTTGTTTAGAAAGTCCCGTTGGCATTGCTGAGATACAACACTGAATTGTTATGCAGCTCTTGTAGGAGCCAGAGTGATAGAACTGCCACGGGAATGTGTGCAGCTGTGGAATGTTCTGATCCACGCACAAGCAGCCCCCACCTGGCTGTGTGCTGGTCTGGAGTTCACCACTGGCCATTTAATGCTGTGCCACAGCAGCCACTGCAAAGTGTCACAGGTGCAGCTGAGTTCAACACACCCCAAAGCACTTTTCCTACGCTGGAATTAACAAAATGGAGGGAAAATCACTGCAAGGGCTCATAAAACTCAAATTCACGGATGTACAGACCCCCACTCTGCCAAGGACCAGCCGCCTGGGGATCACGGCAATGCTCCTCATTCCCCTGATCCCGCAGCAACCCTACGGTGAAACCCCGGAGCAAGGGAGCACCAGGGGCTGCTCTCACCAGGCCACACCTCAGATCCATAGGAAGGCAGCAGAGACACTGCAAACCCCTCGCCCGTGCTGCCGTGCACGCACACGCGGACGTATGGATGCGCACATGGATGTATGGATGCGCACATGGATGTATGGATGCGCACATGGATGGATGTCCGGGTGTGCACACTCAGCGCGCTCCCCTCGCCCTGCGGGGAAACCCCCCACCTCCCGCG
>NW_008236640.1:639924-660929 GCF_000691975.1 Corvus brachyrhynchos | reverse complement strand
AGCCGCAAGGGGAAAGCCCTTGGCAGGTCCCCAGCGCCCTGCAGGGCCGGGCTCGGTCCGGGGCTGTGTTCTGGGGACGTTGAAGTCTCTCTTCTAGGAGAGACTCTTTTTAGGTACTTCTTTTCCAGCACCATTGGTGTCTCATGGTTTGAATTACACTATTAAAGTTGTTAGTGCTTCGTCTTGCGATGCTTGGAATAAATATTGGCATTAGGGAAGTGTTTAGGGTTTTGCTCTGATTACAGTGCTACTTTTATCCACAAAAGTAGGTGAACAAGCCAGTAAGTACACACCCGAGAGAGACATTGATTATTTATTTCAGAGTTGCACAAGCCTGGGTCCTCTGTGGTATTCCACCAATCAAGAACACCAACTACCAAAACTTTTTACTATTTATACATTTCAGCAAACAAAGCAATTCATGCTCATTGCTTTTACATCTGCCTCATCAATCATTTGAATGACACATGAAAATAAAAATGCTGACTGTAAACTACCCAAACAGCAACATGAGCCCCAGTGTTGTCTGAAAAAATCAGATTCTTTACCCAGTGCAACAAGCCAATAATTACACACTCGAGAGAGACATTGATTATTTATTTCAGAGTTGCACAAGCCTGGGTCCTCTGTGGTATTCCACCAATCAAGAACACCAACTACCAAAACTTTTTACTATTTATACATTTCAGCAAACAAAGGAATTCGTGCTCATTGGCTACAAGTTACGTAGTTATCTTACTAATTAGTATTCTACTATTGCCTAATGGTTCTCTCTCTTCTCACTCTGTTAGTCTGCATGCTCAGGCTTTCTCTTGGTCTGAGGTGGGTTCTCAGCTGGAGGTTGTGATCTGCCCCTGCCAGAATTACCTTTTACCCAGGCAGAGCTGACTCAGCACAGTCACTGGGTGGTCTTTATTAGCCTCTGCCTTATCTTGGGACTTCTGCTGAATGTCCTTGGGGCCCATAAATTCTGCATTCTCTGTGTTCACCATCAGTGGTACATCCTTCTTCCCAAGCCTGGTTAACCTCCCCCTGGGTCAGATCTTTGAAACATGCCCAGCCCTAAACCTTAAGGAGACAATTTACCCACCAGTAACCAGCACTGGGGGAAGAGCCTGACCCGCACCTGGACACACCCTGCTGTCAGGGAGTTGTAGAGAGTGATAAGGTCTCCCCTGAGCCTCCTTTCTCCAGGTTAAACACCCCCAGCTCCCTGAGCTGCTCCTCACAGGACTTGTGCTCCAGACCCTTCACCAGCTCCATTGCCCTTCTCTGGACCCATTCCAGCACCTCGGTGTCCTGCCTGAACTGAGGGGCCCAGAACTGGACACAGCACTCGAGGTGAGGCCTCAGCAGTGCCGAGTACAGAGAAAGACCCGTCGCCCTGCGGGCCACACTACTGGTGATACAGGCCAGGTGCCATTGGCCTTCTTGGCCCCCTGGGCACAGCTGGCTCATGTTCAGCTGCTGTCAACCAACACCCCCAGCTCCTTTTCTGCTGGGCCACCTTCCAGCCATTCTGTCTCCAGCCTGCAGCACTGCCTGGGGTTGTTGTGGCCAAAGTGCAGGACCCAGCACTTCCCCTTCTTGAACCTCATAGAGATGGCCTTGGTCCATGGACCCAGCCTGTCCAGGTCCCTCTGCAGAGCCTTCCTGCCCTGCAGCAGATCAACACTCCCACCTGACGTGGTATCATCCATGAGTTTACTGAGGGTGCACTCGATCCCTTCATCCAGATCATCAGCAAAGACATTAAACAGGACTGGGGCCAGCACTGATCCTGGGGGACACCACAGGTGATCTGCTGGATGCAGCACCATTGTGCACCACTCTCTGGGCCCAGCCATCCAGCCAGGTCTTAACCCAGCAAAGAGTGAACCTGTCCAAGCCGTGGGCTGCAGCTTTTCCCAGAGAATTCTGTGGGAGATGGTGCCAAAGGCTTTGCTGAAATCCAGGTGGACACATCCAAGTCTTTTCCTCATCCACTAGGTGGGTCACCTGGTCATAAAAGGAGACCAGGTTGGTCAGGCAGGACCTGCCTTTCCCAAACCCATCCTGGCTGGGTCTGATCCCCTGGCTGTCCTGTATGGGTGCTGTGATCACACTCAAGCTCTACTGCATAACCTTTCTGGGCACTGAGGTCAGGCTGACAGGCCTGCAGTTCCCCACATCCTGCTTCCAACCTTTCCTGTGGATGGGTGACACATTGTCCAACCTCCAGCCTCCTCCAGCCCGTGGTCAGCCAGGACTGATGGTAAATGATGGAGAGTGAGCCCTTCCACCAGCTCCCTCATCATCCTAGGATGGATCTCATCCAGTCCCCTAGACCTGTGAGAGTCTAAACGTGCTTTAGAAGCTGCTCAGGACCCTAAAGTCACTCCCAGCAGGGGAAGGAAGGCGGCCTGGCAGTTCAGCCTGCTGCACACACCTTGTCCCCTTGGGTGCAGTCCCCTGGGCTGGGAGCTGTCTCTGCACAGCGCCTGCCACTGTGGCTGTGAGCCGTTACCCTTACCAAGGATGAGAAGGCAGAATGCTAGGGAATGAAGTCTTGCTCTTTCAGAACAGTGTCTAGGACAGGGAAAATTTTCCTGGAGAGGCTTCACAGCAACTTTTTTCCTTCTTATTTTCCTCCTTTCTGTGCAGCAAAGGCAGTGGAGTTGTTGGTCTAAATACTGTCTTGTACAACACAGGCGTGTTTGTGTCCTGCATTACCAATCTCCTTCCTGATGCACTGGTTTCAGTATTAAAGCCTACAGCAATAACAAATTGCCTCATTTGCATTAGTGAGCAGAAGCACACAACCTACAACGTCTTCAGTATTTGTCATACATTCAGCATGCAACACAATGATTGCTTTGTACCTTATGGAACAAAAATACACCCAGAAGCTGTAAAGAAGAATTTCCTGTAGTGTTCTGGCAGACCAGCTGCTGGCAGAAAATTGATGCAAGACATAATCTTTTAAACAGGGTTTTTATCTTATCCTCTGGCACTTTAAATATGCCCATTCTCACAGCGTTTAGGTATCGCATGTGTCAGGACGTGACCCTGACAGTGTCACCGAGGAGAAAACCAATTAGTCTCTCATAAATTCCTGCAGATTTGTTCGCTGAGGTATTTATTTCCAGCTCTTCCTTTTGGAAGTAATTGTGTCATGTAGAGAATTAAACCCTCTTTTATATTTATGCACTGGGTGATGTAATGGAAATGCCGCTTTCTGCGCACCATTTACCGAAGAGAAGGAATTTGCCTTGTACAATTTTGTCACCCAGGCAGTGAAGTGACTGTTTAGTGACTGTACCTTGTTACACCGGGACAGCTGCTCAGTGCCAGCAGTGCGAGCAGGGCTGAGTTTTCTTGCCTTGTGCCAATGGGAATTGCTTTGTGTGCTAACCAGCCTCTCAGAATGCTGCACAGATTAAATATACAGTCCTGAAAGCCGGTTCCTGAAGTTCAGCTTAAAGATTCAACTCAAAGAGGAAGAATTTCCTCCTTCTTTAGAGTTATTACACTTATTTTCCTCCCACCCCCTCTAAACAAATGGAGCTACGTTTTAAGAAAAGACTTTCCAAAAGGCTAAATCATCTTGGAGCAAAACCTGCTTTTTGTATCCCACTGCACTCCTGTGAGACACCTATCAGGTTTGTCCTGCACTGGAATACTTTCAGCAAAGTGATGTTAACAGCTATTTCTTTGCTGTCTCAGGGCAGAGAAAAAAATCCATCATATCTTATAACTGATTTAGATCAGGATTAGTCATAGATTTGTGCACAGTGCTGCTACAGGGAGGGACACAATGCAGGCTGATAAAGGACCATACAAGGGCAGGCTTCCTGCTCCAATAAAGGAAGAATTGTGCACCCTAATGCCAGCAGACAAAAATTTCAGAGGAGATGTGATTTTGATCAGGGTTTTCCCATCTCTGAATAATAGCAAAGTCTCAATCTAGTTAATTTGTTTCTGCAAGACTGATAATTTTTAACAACTGATAACATAAAACACTGGGGGTTTTTTGCCTGGCTCATTGCCTGTAAATCTCGAATGTTTTAAAGTCACTCCCCGGTGTACGTTTTCCCATTGCAAAAGCAATATCAAACAAATGCATTGCACTGCTTTATTCTCCATGGAAACCTGCACTTTAACAGTTTGCTTTTGTACATCTTGGGCACTGATGAGCACCATCAAGAATCCTGTTTCAACAAGGTGTCATGAAAGATGCCAGACCAAGGCCATCAACAGTATCCATGAGGCCATGCATCACACTTGCCAGAGTGCAGATGCCTTTACTACCAGTGTTTTTAGGGTTTCTGCCAAAAACCTGCTTCTCCTCAGCCAGGCAGCAGTGACTGACACACCGTCTCTCAGGTGGTCACTCCTTTGTTTTGTGGCAGCAAAATGAAAATTCCCTTTGCAAATGCTACCCTTGCTGTTCCTGCCTGTGTTTGTGTCATGGTTTAACCCCAGCCAATAAGAGTTGCTATGGAGTGTATCTCTGGGACCAAAGATCAGATGCCACGGCGAGTGGGAAAGACAATACAAATCTTTGCTAATCTAGAGGTGCTGTGCAACTGCTGAAACCAGGCAGCTTTCAGGAATTTGAAATCTTCAAGGTGTTTAATAATACACCTGCTCATTGATTTGAGGTCAGAAAGATTCCTGCCCTGGTCAGTATGGTTTCTCCTCCTCTCTGTCTCTTCTCCTCTATTTTCAGTCCATTTGTCTCACATTTGTCTGATCACTTGTTTTCTTCAGGAGTTCTGGGTACCTGATTTTTCTTATTATTTGGGCATAAGCATCAATTTCATGGAGGTGGCAGTGACACGTGAATCCCAGGTGTCTCCATTATCAGAGTTGTAGCTGCTGTAGTGATGCTGCACTTAACAACACCGTGTGATGTGGCACCAGGTGAAACCCTTGCTGCTTCTTCCCAATAAAAATGATACCAACATTCACATGTAAAGCACGTGCTGGGTGCTCTGCCTGGTCACTCCTCCACTTTTGATACACAGCTGGTCAGCTTGGGCCTTGCAACTGCTGCTTGTGCTGAGAGTCACACAGGAAAATAAGTCATTCGTAACAGTTAACCTGGTTTGAAGGCTGTGCAATCAGGAAAAGTCAATCAGTTATACAGAGCAATAAACAAAGCAAGATCTGTCAGGCCCAGCCAGGATAACATTCATCTGACTCCTGCTCTGCTGCACATTTCCTCTGAGATCTAAATATTATTGTTACCTGGCACCAAATGCATCATAGTTGGTTTCTGTATGGCAGCAGCCAGAGACACAGGAGTAGTTAAAAAAGGAACTGATCTGCTCTGCACATTATTCATGTTGTTCTCCTTCGCATTGCTGGGAGGAACCAACCATACTCCACCTGTCTCACACACATCATTTGCTAAGCAGAAGGCTGCTGTCCCCAAAAAGCAGCTGCTGGCACTTAGGTGGACACTGGCTCCAAAAGCTCCTGCTGAGCTCCACACTGGCAGCATGGCTGGGAGACACAGACACTTGCTGTGGCAGTGATAGCACAACAGACCAACCCAGGGTGTCAGTACAGGTCCTATTATCGCTATTGTGCTGGCATGAGCACATTCCAAGAGCAGGAAATCAGAGGGGGTCTGTCACACCAGGCTTCACTACAGGTATTCTACACTGGACTTCCCCAAATCTGATGTGAAATAGAGGGTGCAGGGAGGAATCCTACAGGAGCAGCTGCTGCAGTTAAGCTGGACACTTATATCTGCAAACCTCCTCTTCCAAAGGCTTCTTGCCAGGGCCACCGTCACATGGCAGCAGGAAATAAAGCTGCAAGCTGTTGCTGGTGGGCTCAGATCCCTGCCTCTGTCTGAAGCATGAGTGTAGAAAACAAAGAACAGAACAGGCAATTTTGATACTGGTCACCCTGAAAGATACCAGTTACCCCAGAGGAAGGCAGAAACTCTGTACAGGACCAAGGCACTCACTACCACCACTAAACCTATAGGGTCTAAATTGGAATTTCTCCTTTGACTGCTTGGGGTCTTTGTCTTCCTTCTCTAGAAGCACTGTACTGGGAGAAGTAAGAGCAGTGTTTGTCACGGAGTCACCCCATAAGGATCTTTTATGTGGTTTAATGCTGCCAGATCAACAGGTTATTTATTGACCTGCAGTATCTCAGTTTTTGCAATGACTACAGGACCCTCAGGACACCTCTCTCTTGCATATTCTTAGGTTGTTAAACAAGCTCCAGCAGTCAGTGCTGGGAACTCAGGTGAGTCAGAGCTAGCAGGAAAAGATAGTTTAAAGAGTTCTGCACTTACTTGGGTTTGCCCCTTTCCTGTGCTGGTGGCAAGGATGATCCTGCCACAAAGTTCACCATCTTTTGGACTGCTGTCCAGGACTGTCCTGGCAGCCCAGCACCTTACATTCACTTGCTTCCTATCTGTATGATGTCTGAGCAACACCCAGCTCCATTTATGGACCAAAGGCTTATCAATGAGATAGCAAATGTAGTGAAGAACCAAGCAAAAAGTCAAGTCTTGTGTTGGCTGCCCACAGTAGTAGCACAAAATTAAGAGGCTGGAGTGCTGGGGGACTGCTTCTCTCCCAGCAACAGTAAGAACCAGCCTGCCTTGTCTTCCTGAGGAGGAACCCAGTGTTTTCCCAGACGTCACTCAAGGTCCGTAGAAATCAGTCCTAATAAGGGTGACGTGTTACCAGGGACTGGGACATCTCTAGAGAATGTCAAGAAGTCAAAGGGTACATTGTGAATAACAGAGATTAGAAGTTATGGCTCAGAAAACAGATGCTTTCAGGCACACAATGAATGTCCATTTTGCTTGAGAGGACTTTAAAAAAATTAAAGCATACTGTCATCTCTTTAAACTACATCTCTAGAAAAGAGGTGATGAGATTTTCTTTTTTTCCTCCCTAACAAATCAGAGATTAAAGAAATTTAAAATTAATGCAACACTCAAAAAAACTTAAAAAAAAAAGAGAAATTCCCTGTCTGCCAATCCTGTGAGCTGGTGGAGGTGACCTGGGCCAGGGCAGCTGAGCTGTTTTATGTCAGGGCTTGAAATACAGAACAAACAAAGGCAGGGTAGCTGTCAGACAGGTCTGAACTCTCTGCCTCAGATATCCCAGCATACTGAGGGGGAATCTCAGCCCTTTCTCTCTTCGGTGTGGTAGGTAAGCATGAGCACACTGCCAAAGAGGATGTGAAAAGCTACTCTGTCTGTGAGGAAAGGCTGGGAGAGCTGGGGTTGTTCAGCCCGGAGCAGGGAATGGGCTCCAAGGAGACTTTATTGTGGCCTTTCAACACTTAAAGGAGTCTTAGAAGAAAGACAGGGGCAAACTTTTTAGTGGAGCCTCTTGAAATAGAGCGGGGGATAATGGTTTAAAACTAAAAGACGGTAGATTTAGGCCAGATATAAGATACAATTTTTTTAAATGAGAATGATAAAATGCTGTAACAGGTTGCCCAGAGAGGTGCCCCATCCCTGGAAACATTCAAGGTCAGGTTGGATGGGACTCTCAGCAACCTGATCTAGTTGAAGATGTCCCTGATTATTGCAGA
Source organism: Corvus brachyrhynchos (assembly GCF_000691975.1). Classification (NCBI taxonomy): domain Eukaryota; kingdom Metazoa; phylum Chordata; class Aves; order Passeriformes; family Corvidae; genus Corvus; species Corvus brachyrhynchos. The sequence goes on along the minus strand of NW_008236640.1, from coordinate 653,372 downwards.
CTAGGTGGCCTTTAAATGTCACTTCCAACTCAAACTATTCTGTGATTCTGTAATTCAGTGATCTCTGTAATCATAATCACTCAGTGTGTTGTATTAGGTGCTTCATCAAACTTCCTAAGACATGTGGTTTACTGAGGAAGCTGTGATTATTGTCCTCATGAAACACTCGTGTAAAATCTGCTGTTTGCAGTCCTATTGAAAGCCCAGCTTGCTCTGTACAGAATTCAAAGTTAGATGATGACCTGTGCCCACAATACAGCGGTGGGCACCAGTTCAGTGGTAACTTCTACATGAAACTGAGCATCCCCTGCTGCAGGTTCAGGGCAACTTGCAGCTCCTGAGTCACTCTGCTTCTGCCAGGTATCACAGTTAGTTGTGTTAAGGTAGCGCAAGGTCTAAGTACAGCTCTGTGTTATGAACTGACCACAACCCCCATTTCCATCCCCTGGCATTATTTGCAGGAAAGAAGGTAAAAAATTGGGAATGAAATTCAGCCATGGAAGAAGGAAGAGGTGTGGGGCAAGGTGTTTATTAACTTTGTCTTTGTTCCTCATTGTCCTACTCTGTTATTAATTGGCAGTGAACTGAACTCATGTCCCCAGGGATTTTAGTCACAGCCCAGGGGTGCACAAGGCGCACTTACATCTCCACAATCAAATGCAACCATGGATGATGGCTCCAAGCTGAAGAAAGGTCGATTTGAATTAGATATAAAGGAGAAGTATTTTACAATGATGGTGGTCAAACACTGGAACAGCTTGCCCAGAGAGGTGGTAGATGCCCTGCCCCTGGAAACATTCAAGGCCAGGTTGGATGGGGCTCTCAGCAAACTGGTCTATTTGAAGAGGTCCCTGCTGATTGCAGGGGGATTGGACTAGGTGACCTTTAAAAGGTGCTTATCAACTCAAATGATTCTATGAGGGCTGTCAAAAAGCCTGGCAGCAGGCTCTGGGAGGGAAGGCTGGTGAGAGCAGGCTTTCATGAGGCACCTGAAAGGGGCTGGGGAGGATTCACAGCAGGGACAGAAAGCTGCATCATTTCTAACACAGTCTGCTGATACGTTCCTCCTTCTTTTTATTGCTCCCTACTTATCTGTGTTTTCCACTTTTTATCTCCAATACTGGTTTACCCACACCACGAGGCTACCCCTGGAGGGACCCTGGCTGATGCTGTGATGTGTTTTCACAGGCTGAGATCTCCAGGCAATTACAGGTTGACTGGAAATCAGTGGAACAACTTCACAGCCACATCCTGTCAAGATTTGATCTAAGCAATTGTACAAAAATTGAGAACTAGTATCTTCACATACATAATGCATGCTTTGATTTTCTGCTTGCTTGGCATCCTTCTAAAGAAGCTGTTGAAATATTTCATCAGCAAATGAAGATCTCAGCAGAAGCCTGAGGTAACATGCTGAAGGAAAGGAAACCAAAGCAAACTGAGACACTAGATTTTCCTGAAGTCAAGTCCTCTTCTGCTCCTTAGCATTCATGTGACAGATCCTGACCTATGAACAGTCCAACCCACTGTTGAGGGCCCAAAGTTCAGGCTGATGTCCAGCCCTGTAGTGGACAATGATGTCCAGGCAGCTGCATGAACAACAGTAGCAACTCCCAAGGGCACATCTGGAAGCATGCCCATAGGAGCACATCATTACTGAGGCCAATGTTCTCTTGCCCATAAAAGAAGCAAAGAACAAGGCAGAAACCTTTCATTTTTACTGGGCTTTGGGAAAAAATTAAAACAAGAATTTTTGGAAGCCCAAAGAAAGATGGTCTCCTAAAAAAGGAGATTTAATTTCTATGCTGAGAAATTTCACTGGAACTCCAACTTCAGTTACTGGGTTTTGCCAGTGTTTATAGCCAGTAATAAAATAACTACTTTCCTCCCCCCCCCCCCCCCCCCCCCCCCCCCCAGTGAAGCAATGAAACTTAAATTACGTGCAGTGAATAGTTTTTAAAATACTGCATAGAAAGTTGCTTGAGCACTTGTAAGCAATTGAAAGAGATTATTTTTAGCACTGTGTTTGGGGTGTTCTGCTCCAGAACACACCCTATGGAATGTTACTGGCACCGGTGAGAAATGGCATAGCCTCATTAACCCCACAGGTTACACTGACCACACTGCTTCCCCTTCCTCCTCCTGCCTTGGGAAAAACCTGGTTTGCCAACAAAGGATACTTCAGCCTCAGAGAGAAGAACTCAGTTACTAATAACTGAATCGAGTGCAATATATCCAGTCTGTGCAGGCCTTCGAAACCACTCAGGGTGTGCAAACCCCTCCATTTCACAAGGAAAGAATCCCTGAGTGCCATGGAGTAGTTCAAGACCATTAACTGAAGCTAACATTTTGGGAGCTTCAGGGCGTGAAGGGCAGCACAAACCCTGACAAGAAAGTTTGGTCTTTAGGCCAGATGACCCATGGGGTAACAATGTCATTTAGCAAAGAACAGAGGTCTTTCTTGGTGAAGGCACATTGTGTCCTCAAAGATCCCATTTCCAAGCAATAGCAAATCCATGCAGAGCAATCTGTTGAGTCTTTATCTTCAGGCCATTTGAAAAGACCCCCAGAAGAAACCACCTCCATGCAAAAAAAGTTCTTGTCATTACAGGGTCATGCTACAAAAGCAAACTGGGGTTCTGTTCTTTCCCTCTGGATGGCCATTGCAAAAATACTGGTTTTTGTACATATCCTTGCAAGGGCATGAAGCTAAACACCTGACTTCAGAAAACAGCAATTCTGTGTCAAGGGAAATGAGCTGAGGGTCTTTTGCTTTTTAGAAGCCAAGAGCAACGTGGGGTTTTTTTTCTTCTCTTTTTTTCTTTGTCTGATACGTTGTCTTCAGCATGTGAATGGAAGGCACACAGAGAAATATCTGTTCCCTATCAGGGTGGGAGAGGATAAACCCTTAGACTGAGCTTTTCCCTGGCAAATATTACCAGAAGGTGAAGATCAGGATTGATTATGGAGGTTTCAAAGGTCTTATAAGGAACCAGGTGTCCCAACCCTATTGGTCATCAATAAAAAATGTATATTGAAAATTGCTTCAAGAATCTTCTTTTTCTTCCTCTGAATGAGGCAGTCATAGACATCCATTGCTCCACAGAAAGTAACACACAAAAATATGTTAATGCTGGAGACTTAGAAACTTAAAGACTCCAAGGGTTACTTAGATGTATTGCTAGCTTCAAACCTAGTGGACTTTCTGCTGTATCATCAGAGTGAAATAAAAAAACCCAAACGCTGCTGATAAAGCAAACCATTGCTCTGTTTAAATCCTGAAAAGAATGCATTTTAAAGACTGGTTTAGTCATCAGGCCAGCCAGGAACAATGAGGAGTAGAAAACTGAGTTATCCAATCTACTAGCAAAAACCTGCCGCAGGCATTGTGAGAAAGGCAAGTGTTGACCTGTAACAGGTTCACAAGAAGTTCCTGAACTGTAGCCCTCTCATGCAGAACTGCAGAGCATTTGTAATGCTGATGAAAGCCCAGAAAAACACAAGGAAACGCATGAACTGGAAGGGATGGGCAGTGCAAGCATCGTAAGGAAAACAGACCATCCTGTTCCACTCCCGAAATCCTTTGAACTAGCCGGTGAAATGGAGGCTATTGCCACAGGAAGAAACTGCAGCCAAAGCCAGCAAAAGGTAAGGGCATCTCTGTGGTTTTGTGAGGATTTCAGATACTGCATCTCATTATGATGTTTTGAAATCAACATAGAATCATAGAATTCTGAACAAGTCCAATGGTAACATCAGCCCCTTCGCTGGAGTTTAATCCCTCCTTACTAGAGGATCTCCAGGGCAGAGATGGGGCATCCATCTGCCTAGACCTGTCCTCATAGAGCTCGGGAAGCTCCTGGAGTGATCCCTGCCTTAACAAATGGGAACAGGTTCCTGCCCCAAACCATCAAATACTCAGTGTAAGATCCTTGTCAGCCTCCAGAGGTTCCCCATTTTGCTTCAGGGGTTTTTTTTAAGCTGTGGATGTCTCAGCAGCTACGTGAGACTGACTTGGACCAGCTGCTGAGGGATGTAAATGCTTCAGGGTAAGCAGGGAGTAACACCCTCACTGAGCCTGCCTTGGGGCTTTTTTGTGTCACTTCGCCCACTCAGGGTGTGCAGCTGAGCTGACTCACGTCTGGCACAAGGGCTGTACAGGCCTTCCCTGTGCTCCCAGAGAGCCTGCACTTGCCATGCAAGCCTCTCACCCCTCAGCAAAAGAAAACCTCAATTATTAATCTCATCCATGTTCCCTCATCTCCTCTGTGTGGCTCCATTATTTTTGCTACATCTGATGACACTCACCAGGGTGTGAAGTGTTAATGTCCTGCACTCTGGGGTACTCTCAGGATGCTTTACTTCTGGTCTCACCAACACCTGCAGCATTTGACTCCTGAACCAAAGGAGGCTTTTCTCCATGCACCACTGGTAAGTCCTTCAGGGGCAAACTCCCCCTGCCCTCACCTTCTCCCACCACCCCCTTTGCCCCAGGAGCAGGCAGGGACTGCACAGTCCCCACTATTGGCACTCTCCCAGGGCGGGGCAAGACCAAAAGCTCTAACCTTGGGATGAAGACAGGAATGTGCAAAGGGATGCACTGGCTAAGAGGATGAGCAGGAAACTGATTCCTGTTTCTCTGCGTTGAGTCTACCTGTGAGGCTGTAGGAGCCTCTACAATTCTCCATGGCTTTCCTGATTCTCTTCCCTCTGTTTCCTTCCTGCCTGGATGGTGAGTTAGGAAGCATCCAGGCAATTGAACCCGGAGTTTAGCCAGATAAGTGGAAAAATCCAGGACATAAAGACCGAGATGGAAAATTTCTCTCTGTTCAAATTATCATTAGATTTCACAGAACAAGAGCAATACCTTCCCCTAAAAGAACCAGTGTCTTGTTTTTGTGGGGTCTAGGAGCTGTAAGAAATCTGCCAAAGAAATATCTCTTCTTCATTTTCTCTGCCCCTGCTTTCCCCTGCCCCCTGCAAACTTGAATGAAGAGAGTTTGGAGGTTTCCATAGTTACACAGCACCATTAAGCAAGAGGGAAAAACAATACCTTGGGGACCATGCAAGAAAAAGAAAAAATATGTTTATTAATATGTCCAGTTTAACTGCTCCCAGCTGACATCATCAAAATTAAATAAGCTGTGTCACAGAAGAAGGCTGCTAGTGAGAATCCTGTGAATGCCCTGTTCACTTGTGGGTGTCAGACTTCGACTCAGAGTGTGATGTCTCTGGTACTTCTCTGCCAGCCTGGTGCTGTGAGTGCCTGAACAGAAAATGACCAGGATTTTCCCAGGTTCCTGCTTAGCAGCACGTTAAGTAGTGACAATGGGGACCTCTTGTGGGGTCCCATTACAGCTCATCACCAACACGAAAAACTATTCTGTAACCCGGGGAGGGAAGCCTGGCAGGGAATTTACAGTAAATGCTCAGAAGATAAGGCAAGTTCCTTATCTTGCTCTGTTTCCTGTCTAACACTGAGCTTTGCAGGTTGTGTCGTACTAACAAGGCAAAGAGGTTCCAGTCTCTGGCAAACTATTTGTAAGGAAAAGTGGATTGATCCAGGAGTTTTCCATCTCCCTTACAAACATTATGCACTGGTGGAAGTGAACAAAACAAAACTTTCTGAGTGGCTCTGGGACAAGGCCAAAGTATTCCAAAATAAGATTTATGCCAATTAACTTCCATTCTCTGGTTACAAAGCAATGTGTCTTGAGGTTGGGGTGTGAGTCCATTTTAAATTTAGGGAGTGTCCCATATATCTTTAGGAATGTTGGACATTGTGGTGTAACAAAGTACCTCATTTTTTCAGTGGATGCCCTATGGTAAATTAATTGTTACGGAAAACAAAATCATATCACCATTTATGAATAACAGAAGTGAAATTATGGCTTTAGTGCTCTGCAGATAATGCTGAATCCTATTTTTTTTTCCTCATCTAGGACAAGGATTCAAACTCTGTGTATACATCATGTTCCTGAATTTACCCCGTATTTTCCCATGTACTGAGCAGAGGGATCACCTGAGGTCTGGCTGCACAACAAAAACCTAGCTGCAGAAATGGCCTTGCTTATCCCACAGTCCATGGCTTCACATCCTTGTGGACCACCTGCCAGCTGCTGGACTGGTCAGAGACCATCCCAGAGCTACCTCCTTGCAGCAGACCTGCTGCTCCCCACTGCTGAAGCTCAGGAGAACAACAGGTCCCAGGGTGGCCAGTATGTAGAAGCCTTGGCAAAACAAAACTGCCCTGAACCTGAGGCCATTGTGCAGCTGAGAGCAGCTCTGGCTCTGCCATCCAACAGCCCCAGGGAATAAAGGTACCTGGAAGAGCCACTGTGGAACAAGGGTCAACCCACAGGGCTGCAAACGGCCCTTGATGAGGAGAGAAGCAGCATCAGCACAAAGTGAGAAACTGTGTGGTACCTATGGACACAGGAGGAGAAACACAGAAGTCCAAAAGGGGAGAGCAAAAAGTGGAGAAATCCCAAGATTGCTGTTTGGGAGGAGTAGGATGGAGACAGGAGGGAGAAGGCTGGCAAGTCCAGAGCAGATGGTTGCTTTGGAGAAGGACCTGACATGCTCAGATGGAGAAGTCTGCCAGGGCCATGCAGAGGCTTCACAGGCAACATGCCCCCACCTTGTCTGGAAGTCAATCCCCCCCAATCCCCCCCTGCCATGCTATCAGCTGGGAGGGGACTGGATTGAGATGAATGAAAACCACTCGCATGAGGAAAGCAATATTAGTTAAAATGTCTTATCATACATTTAGTTAATTACTAAGTGAATTGCTTTAATGCTACATAGAATACACAGCTGTGTTTAATGAGCTGCTGAAAGGCTTTCTGGGCAAACTTTAATAATATCACAATTCTCACTGAGGAAAATTGCTGCAGGGGAAAATGCAGCTGTTCACACCTAAAATGTTCCGAGTGACAGCTCGCCAACTATTATCTTTAGAGCACACGGGAGTCTGTTTCATTAATATGAAATGTTAAATATTTATGCTTATCACCAGTGTGCAGCCGCCTGGGCAGGCTGCAAGCCCAGTTCTTCTGGTGACAGAGAAGGCAATTTCCAGGACAGGTTAAATAAATCCAACCTCTTCTTTTCACTTCCTGTCACAGCTTACACTTCCCAGGTCTCAGACCTGGAACCACCTCACACTTTCCCTGGGACTCTCTCCAGCAGGCCTACATCCCTTCCATGAGGAATGCCCCAGTTAAGACACAGCTCCCCAGCCCCCAGCTGACCTACTGCAATTAGCAAACAACCAGTTGATTACTCAGGTCCAAGGAAGACAGCAGCCTGTGGTACATCCCAGTGCGAGGCACGCCTTCCCTGAGACAGCACAGGTGTCTCCTGTCTGTGCCTCGGGTCACTTCAGCAGCTCTCCAAGCCAAGAGTTGTAACTCCTACCCAAGTACAACCTGCAGTGAGCTGCATCTCATTTGTGGGTCTGGCTGTCAGGTGGAAAAGGGCAGCATGCTGGCAGTACTTTTCTGAGAACTTGCCCCAGGAGTCTCCTGCTGCCTCAAAGTGACTTTCGGTATCGTGATGAGTTGAGACAGACTGAAGCACTTAGAGATCTGAGAGCACTGCGAGGAGCATTTGTTTATCTTCGCTTGGAAGAAGCACAGTCACTTGGGAAAGATAAATTTCAGCGATGTTTTTGACATCTATAAACAAAGTCAAATATTTTGACTGTAGCGATGTAGTGACTGCCATGCATTACAAATACAGTCAGAAGCACTTTCTGCTAAGCACTTGATCAGGCTGGTGGGTACTTGGTCTGCCTTCTATTTGTTGCCTCATTCAGAATAAAGTACCAATGTTCTGAATATAATTTGTGAATAAATTATTCTATTTTGAGCTCAGGAAACGCTTCAGTCTTTTCCGATTTTCAGAGTACTTCAAGGACCGAGTGCAAACATTCTTGCCAGTATCATTTTTTGAGGAAAGAAACCATTAGCTGCAGCAAGAGCAATATCTTAGCTGTGCAATTACGCTTATGGCTTGTCATCTGCCACTAATGCCTAGGGGAAAGAGAGCTTTTATTGCAGAATTATGCTGGAAAAGAAATAAGCACCTGTGTGCCGGGGAGACCTTGCCTTAACTTGCTCAGCAATAGTGGCCAGGCCCATTGGCTCCTTCTCTTGATGAACATTCTTGTTATGGGGTCATTCTGCTTAATGACTCTCTGCTCAGGTTTCTACAGCTCTCGTGTGGGTAAATGCTGTGGATGCTCCCAGCCTACTTCGTTGTTTCCCTGGATGCTTCTGTCCCTGCCTTGCAAGAGCCCTCAGAATTACAACCCGCTCAGGGCATAAACATATTTGTGAATATACATGGGGCCATAAAATCACACTTTACACTCTGCAGTTTTTAGAGTACTGCTTTGAAGGAGGCTCACAAGATATTTAACTGGCTGAGTTGCTGGATGGGAAGTGGCTTGTGGATGGAGCTAAGAGCTTTCTGGGCATTTTTTCCAAACCAGGCAATTCTTCTCTGAGCCTCTTTGATCTTCAGTAACAAGAACTCCCAGGAGACTTGCAGCTCTTCCTGGCTACTGCCAGGCTAAAGAGAACAGTATTTTTCTCTCCCTTTTTTCTCTTATTGAAGCATTTTGCCTTCTGGGAACAGTTTCCCTCCATAACAACCTGATTTTACTTGTCTTTTTTTTTCAAAAAAGGAGAGATGGATTGGAGAAAGAAACAAACCAGCAAAAACTGAGGCCAGCCGAATCTTTGTCAGGGCAGAACTAACCTTATGACCTGAAAGAAGATTAAGAATGAGAATGTGTCCCTGATCAGTCCTATGGAGAGCAGAAGAGCCAGGGACAGGCAGAGTGGCTGTGCATCCCTTAGTGCAGTGTGAACCAGCAGCTACCTGCACAGTGCAGGGCTCCAAAGTTCACAACAGACACCTTTGAAGTGGTGCTGGGAGAGCTTCATCTCATCTGGGAGTTCTTCATCTTCTGCTTTCTTCCAGCACTGTTACTACAGCAGGCAAGAGCACAGAGAAAAACCAAGAGAAGTCTGGATTTCCCCCTGACCACCAACCGGTACAAGTCCAGGACTTGGATTTCCATGGCACTCCTGAAGTGACAAAGAGCACAGCAGCTCCAGAAAGGAACAGCAAGTTGTTCTCACCTCTCATGCCCAGTGCAGAAGTCTTGTTTCCTTTGCTCTGCCTGTGACTCATAGAAATTTTCCTCCAGGTATGCAACAGACACCAACAAGTGTCACAGCAGAGAGGAGCTGGCTAGTGACAGTGTGTAGGAACATCATTCATGTAGATTTCTGCAGGCCAGTTGGATTCATGAGCTAATTTAACTGTCTCTGACTCTCCTGGGTTTGGTTTTTTTATTTTTTAGTAAGAGAAGAGCTGTCTTGTCCAAGTAAGTAAAATGTTCCAGGCCTGAAGAGGTTTGCAAAGGGAACTCGACAGTTTCTTGTAAGAGAGAACATATGTGGAAGTGCCAGAAGAAGCAGCAGAGCACAAGTCAAGGATGGCAGATATGCAGCAAGTCAAGAGAGCAGCTGTGCCATCCAGAATGGAACACAGATCATTCCTGGGAACTGGCAGCAGGTGGAACTGTGAGGACTGCTGGGTGCACGCTGGTGCTGGAACACCAGTGGTGTGACTTCTCCCTCGGTTGCTGAAGCCGACTGAGGTCTGGGTTGGGTTGTAAAAGTAACAGTCACACAGTATCATGGGTGCTCTCAGGAGACTTGGAATCTGTTGTTTCAAGTCTTCTGTGGCACCACAAGGAATGCTGGACAGCCATGTCTAGATGCTTGCGAGTGTTGAGGAATGGGAGAGCAACAGAAATGTGTCTGGTTTAAAATCAACTTTGTCCTCCCCTTTTGCACAGCCTCACCCTGAGTTTTGCCACAGTCCTGTGTGCTCTCCAGTGTCTCTGCCCACTTAGGTGCTGGGGAGAAATACCTCTTCTGACACCAGAAGCTGACCAAAGTGCCAGCTCTTACATTTGGGATGATTAGTTTGGCACCTTCCTGGGAGGGTGGCGTAGCCAAGCCCCAGATCTCCACAGAGATGGGGACTGCCAGCCATGGAGGCTGCCAGCACACAGGCAAAGCCATGATCTAGTGTTGGCATCAGCCCAGCTGTGGGTCAGAGGCTGGATGCTCCATGGAGCCATTCTCATGTTGAGGAAACTTCCCTGTCTGACCATCCAGGAGCCACTCTGGAGTCACTCTCACACCACCTGAGCTGGGACTGAAGCCCCTTCTCAGCTGCACCCCCCACACTCACAGTCAGACCAGGTTTCTTTACCAGCTCAACCTCAGGTGTAAATTGTATGAATAATATAGGATAGCTATGGCTATACTCGGGAGAGTAAAGATAGGGTAAAGAGTAAAGATCCTTTATATCCTAGAGATACTTCTGCTACTTTGTACTCTTCTCATTTGTGTAGCCACATAAATGTTTACAGGAAGTGACCTGCAGCTTCCGTGGTTACCAACCGCATGAACGGCTGAGTCTGGCACTTGTGAGCTCTTTCTCTCCAGGGACTTGTGTCTAACAAATGCTGAAAGCAGTTAAAGACCAACTCACCTGAAGAGATCACCTATTTTTCATATATTAGAAAAAAACACTAACAACTGCAAAGGCCAATAATAAATGGTGAAGCCATTGAGTGATGCATTTGTTTTATTGTTGGTAGAAAAATCCATGTGGGTAAAAGGTGTGCATCGTATTTCTACTACACTTGTGCACAGGAATGGCCTAGGATGCTGTGTCCTGACCAAATGCCAATGCCATGAAGGAGAAAAGATGGGAAAATTTGATCTGTTTGCTCTTGTGGCTCTATCTGCACTATCTAGGGTCTGATAGCCCTCAGCATGGCTATTTCCCAGCTAGAGGAATGCTGGTATCATACTGTTCATTCAAGTCAGAGCAAGAGCACACCAGGAGGCAGAGCTGAGTGGCAGAAAAATGCCCTGGAAGGCAACTTGGGAAAAGTAGGTTTATTCTCAGCTCCAGGACAGAACTTGTGGTCGAGCCAGCTCCTTCATCTATAAAGCAGACATCTGTGCTCAGAAAGTCAGGTGCTGGAATTGTACAGGAGCTGCTCTGGGGAAACAGACCAGCTTTAAAAATGGACAGTTGTTCTTGGAAATAAGTCATATATATATGTGTGTGTGTGTGTATGTGTGTATTTTCATTTTTATTTATACCTACCTATATTTATTTGTCTATATAAATATGTATTTATGTACTTATATTTATGTACAAATGTACAATATGTCCGTATTTGTTTATATATGTGCATGTATACATACAGGCATGTACACATATTCACATGCAGAAATAAACTGATTCTGTGCAGGACCAGAATCTCAGCTTGTGCTATTCTCTTTCTCACTTCTCCTTCTCCTTCACTTTCTCCTTCTCCTCCTTTTCCTTCTTCTTTAATGAAATGGAGTGAAAAGGCTTGAAACTGTGAAATGAGTGCCAGGAGGCAGAACAGAAGGACTCTCTATCCGTGTGAGGATTTAAATAACCCAGCTTTCAGGGGCAAGGCTCAGGAGTTTTGAATGCAGAGGGCTGGTAGATTGCCCTGCCTCTAGAAGCAGTTCTCAGGCTGCCCTTCCTGTGGGTTCCTCCAGCTGACACCTTGCTGTATTGAAGGTTGCCAAATTAGGGGAAGATAAATGGTGAGATATAGAATTTATATGGTTGTATTCATATGGTATTTATACTTCTGCCCTGCATAAGAGAACCTTTGGGCAGGCTCACATCAGTGACCCAAGGAAGGTCAAAGTCCTTGACATCAAGTGGTTTGCTCTTCATGTAATCAAAAAACCATTCCCATAGAGGAACAACCTGCAAAATGCCTGGGTGAGGCGTCTTCCTCCCCCTCAGCCTCTGAGGAGTTCTCTGCACAATTGGGCTCAGATGTACCACAGCGGTTTCACCACAGGACTCCCCAGTGCTGACAGGAGATGAATGCTTAAAACCTGTGCTTAGGTCCTTAAGAAGCCTTTGAAGTAGTTTACCCATCTTTTAATCAATACCAAGACCTTTTGAAAGACCTGGAAACAATGAAAGCAAACCAGAAAACTTCATTCCAGTCACTAAAATCAAAGTGTGTAACAATGAAAGAAGAGAGCAGTGCCAGACGGACATATCGAGCTGCAAACAGCAGCACTGCACATTAAAGTGTGCCTGCCAAAACAAAGAAAACCAGAGTTCATGGAGCAGTCTCCCAGACCTGGCATTCCCAGAGCAATGTGTTTGGGTTAGAGACTTTTCAATGGCAGAGAAGCCACTACAGGGGTTAAAGAATCAAACATGTCATCAGCTCTTATTCCAGAGCCCAAGTGAGGAGGATGGCTCTGGGCTGTATGCCAGGACCCCATCACACAGCAACATTATCCAGAATTCTAGTTAGAGCAGTATGGAAAGATTTAGACCAGGCAACAACCCCCAAGAACACGCCTTTCTGTCAAAGCTGGAAAAACCTTGTGAGAACTGTGTGGTTCTGACAAAAAGCACACAATGAAAATGTTTTACACTTCATTTTGGAATATTTTATTGCATCTGCTATTATTTCCCGATTTTGTTTTTAATATTCTGACATCATGGGAGAAAATATGGATTCAATATTTTAATGGGAAAATGCCATGGTTGAAAATCTTTATTTCTGTGACTCTCTATTTAATAGGGCAATGGATTTTTCACGATACATGCTGGAACAGGGACCAGGCTGACTGTGGGATTGCCATCCCTGCAGATACTCAAACCTCAGCTGAGCATGGCCCTGAGCAAACCCGTGTGATTGGGCCTGCTCAGAGCAGGGAGTCAGACTTGAGCTTCTCCAAGCCAGCCTATGTTATTCTGTATTCTGGGATGTAAAGGATGGGAAGAGGCCTGCTACGACACAGGGGAATGAAAGCCTAAGGAAGATTTCTTTCCCCATTTCACTCTCTTCTCCACAGAAAATCATGAAGTGCAAACCATTAAATTTCAAAAACCTAAAAATATTCCACAGTGCTGCCTCCTCTGTCAGAAGAGTGGTGGGGTCATTTGATCTTCCTTTTAACACAGTTTTTTTTCTTTTCAGTTTAACATCAAACAGCTCCAGTTTGAAGTGGGACCTGAAGGATTTGCCCTCCTTGGACCTGGCCTACTCTTGCAGCGGTGTGACGATGCAATCCATCCTGGAACTTCACAGTGCTGGGTGGAAGGCACACAGCAGGGACTGACAACAGCACCAGCTTCCCTTCCTCTGCGTTTTCAGCTGCTTTCTCCACAGAGCCAAACAGGATTCTTTGCCTTTGCAAACGGATCATCCCAAGTTCCCGTTCTTTCATGTCAGAGGCAATTAGTGGATATTTATAGTGCACCCCACGTAGAGGGACTGCTTTGGATCTAAGTGCTTTGGCCCAGTCCAAAGAGAGATTCGTGACTGTGGCTGC
>NW_008236640.1:611490-639840 GCF_000691975.1 Corvus brachyrhynchos | reverse complement strand
AATCTTTAACTTCAGATTTAGTAACCCTCAAGCAGTTTCTATTTCCTCTTTACTCAGTGCTTCAGTACACTGACCTTGACATCCCACACCTCTCTGAGACCCCAGTGCTGGTGGCTTGGGAGCACAGGTGCCCCCAGGGCTTGGAGCAGGAGATGGAAGCAGCTGCCTGCACTGGCACTGCCCCTCTGGCAGCTGCCCGACCCTCCTCTCTCGTGGGCACCCATCCTGCGGTGGGCTCTGCATGAAATGTGCATGGAATATCCTGATGCAGTGCCACATTTTGGCTACCCTTTGCAGATTCCCTTGCTGAAGGCACTGATTTCAACGGACCCCAGTCTAGAATTAGTCCTCTCTCTCTCTCTCTCTCAATCACACTCCTCTATACTGCAAATACTTATTACTGTGTTCTGCTACATGCAAAGAAAATTAGGCAGCACACAAACCTTTGCAGTTCAAGTGTCCCAAATAACGCTACACAGCCACTCTCAAATTCTCAGCGTTTGCCATCCAGGCTGCTTAGAAGGAATTCACATTAACAACATATTCTAGTTAAATATGATGCAGTTAGAAAATCGAATTTCCTCCATAAGAGAGACATAAGCACTGTAGAGAAAAGCAGTTTATGACATTGCAATCAACCACTCCTGTGGGGTGGGGGAGAGTACAATAAAGTTCACACAGGCAGCATTAAATCTGTTACCTGCTAAATCATGGGTACTTGATTTTTACAGTGGCAAACATTTTCTTTTAATGCTTTTTCCTGTTATGCATTTCATTGAGCCACAATTCATCCCGGGCAAAAATCCCTACAGATGCCACCTCCTGTGGTTATTTCCCCTAGGACAGGTTGGAAATGGCTGGAAATCCTGTCTGAACTATGATTTAAAACTTCCACTTTAATTGTAGCAGGGCACAAACCTGATGGGCAGTTTGAATCAGATGTGGATATAGACTTCACACGGAGAATTACAAATGCTGAGGAGCCAAATGCTGGACCTCAAATCCTGCAAGGGAACCTGTGAGGCTCTTGGGACACCCACTAACTCACCAGTCTCACCTGCACCCCAGTTCTTACTGCACCTCTCACTTGCTAAGGCCAAGCAACAGCTTTCTCCTGCAAACCTCTGTGCTAATCTGCTTAGCTGAATTAAAAAACCCCTTCAGATTCAATTAGCAGCACCAGTTAAGACTTCTGCAGATGTTAAAGCAAATGACCTCCTGATTTTAATGTGTGCCTGACACCAGGCGCCTCTGAGAGGATGGTGGGATCTGTTCCCTTGCTCATTTGCCTGACCCTGGTGCAGGCTTGTACTTAATTTAAATTCAGCAGAGCCATCATGAGGAGGAGGCCCAGGAAACAGCTGCCACCACCAGGCATCTCTTTGCAAGTCACCAAGTTTCCATGGCCCTGCCCTCTTATCTCTGTTTAAAAGTATCACAGTGGCTTCCCACAGGGAAAAGGGTATCTCAGTGAGATTTAGGAGGAAAGCCTAATTCTCGACATTCTCTACTCTCAACTTCTCCAGCAATCACAGAGCCTTTCTCTTTTTCCTTTTCATTCACTTTGACCCAGCTCCAAAACTACTTCCACCTCTTGATGTGGATTTCAGTGCTTCCACTTCTGCCTTCTTTCCAATATCTGCCCAAACATGCACCAGCCCACATGCACAACCACAGGAGCTCCCTTGCAAGAGAACTTTGGTCCCTGAGAAAAATGAAAACCCCAGTTGCTTACTCAGCCTGCCCAATACAGGGAGACTGTTCCCTGCCTCACTTTTACTTGGTGCAATTCCAGTTTGACATCTGCCTGGTCATCTTGCTGCTGTGTTCACAAGTGCTCTTGGCTGCAAAACCTAGTTTGCATTTGTGAAATCTGCGTGGACTGGATGCTTCTTAACAGCTGATAATATTTCTAAATCCCATGAGAGCTTGAGGATGCACCCTGACCTCCTCCTTCCTTTAGCTTAGCCCTCCACTTCTTATTTCCATATCAGTTGCTTATGTTGGGCACTTCTGACATTTGAGAGAACACAGTGATACCTTTTGGAACCTTCCTTTTCCTAAAGCTGTTGGGAGCAGATACTTTGCAGACAAAATCTCAGCTATTTCTTGAACGAGCCCTGTGCTGGCAGCACAAAATGATGGCTGTGTTTTACCAGTAGCTGTAAGCAGTGTTTTACAGAGCATTTTCCCCACTTTGCCATGTATGTAGATGTGAAGCAGATCTGATCCCTGCTGTTAACAGGCTGGGCAACTAAACCACCACTGGAGGTTATTCTAATGGCCACCATCAGAATTGCTGTTCTAGAAAGAAGGAAGCAAGCCTGAGAGGAATGATGCTTATCTCAGCAGGATGCCTCTTGGTTTTCTTTGGTTTTCTTTCCTTTCATGCTTTTTTCTTTTCTGTCTCAGGAAGTGATATGTTATTAAGTGCCCTTTGTGTGAGAGTTCAGGGAATGATGGCAGTGATTTGAGTCTCTCTTTTGCTAGTTGCTAATGTAAACATCATTTCAGATTTGGTTAATTAAATGGAATTACTCTAAAATCAGCATTTACCTTAAAAGTACTAAAAACTTCCTTCTGAATAAATGATAGCAATAGATACTGAAAAAGCCCAACATATATTTTTCTAAGGAACACACAGTGTTGGCCTCTGAGCACTTATGATGAACTTCACCTTACAAATTGCTTCAAGAAATGCTTTCCACTCAGCTGCAGGACTCATGTCTCTTTATTCTCCCATTGCTTCTGTGCAGAGTGGTGCAACTAATTGATGTTTATTTCCCTGGCTGTTAAGAAAATGAAACAATTTCCATTGCTATTTTTGTTTTTAACTGAGGTCTCTATAAGTTAAAAATACATTTCACATTGGCCAATGAAGTTTAGCTGAAAAATGACTAAAAGATGGATGTTGACAAGAATATAAATTTGCATTAACAGTCCAACATAGTGCATTAAAAAAGGCAAGAGTAAGATTTTCTGAGCTGCCGTGAGCAATCTGGTGAAACAGCATAGACTCTGTAGGACATTTTGGTGTCAGCTAAATCTGCTTTGCTGCTTTCCCATTTTTGTGAATCAATTGCACTTTCTTCACCCCACAGATTGTGGACTGCTGCTCTGGCCACAGACCCCATGTTGCGTTGAGCAGAATGCAGGTGTCTTGTCCTGAAGGGATTTATTGACTGCACTGAGCACAGACCTTGTAACTGGGGATCTGATTCAAAAAGCAGACAGGTGTTGGTCTAGCTTTGCCTTCAGCAAAATCCTGCTGGCTGCAATGCAATTGAAAATCCTTTTCAGTGTTAACGCTTGTGAGCAATATCTGACTGCTTTGAGGAATGCTTAGTCATACTCAAATCTCACATTTGGATTCTGCTTGCACTGGTCTGGGGTGTTGCTCTGTTCCTCAGACACAGAGTGGACAATATGTCCCAGGTTTTTAAAGGGATCTGCTCCCTGCAGACACACACAGGATGAATAGACACAGGTTTCTGTTAAAATCATGAGCAACCAGGCCCTTACAGTACAGTAGGGCTGGCAGGGCCTAGTGTTTACATCCCAAAAGGGTTTTATAACATGAAGTTAATTGTATCTGATGTATCAACTCCTCTGTTCTGTAGAGCTCATAATGAGAGTCTGGCAAACAATTTCTTCTGAATAATTTGTTGCATGAATTCAACCCCTTTCCCAGCTGACAGAAGCCATGAATAAAGTGCAATCCCTTCAATATATTCAGTGCTGCCAGAATTAATGGAAATATGTTGTTCCCAACTTGCCCTTCTTGGTTGGGAGGTCAGGTATAAAAACAGCACTGCCACTTCCTGGCTACTTCAGCGACCTTTCCCTTTCTTTGGTGGGGAAGGGCAGCCTGTGTGAGCTGGCCACACTTAGCCCAGTTCAAGCTGCTCTCCCAGGCAAAGGGGACCAGGATTCCTGTGGGAGCTGCTGTGTGCTGCCTGCCTTTGGGGCAACATGAAGCACAAGCAAGGAGCAGTTTCAGTATCTGGGAAGAAAGGATCCCAACAGAGCAAGGATGTTCCAGCTGCACTGCCTCCAAGTTCAGCTGCATCCATACTCTCTTAAAATCAGACTAAAATCACAGCCTCAACCCTCGTGTCATCTGATTCAGCATCTGAACTTTACTTTCCTCTTAGGGTAGAAAAGGACCCGGAATTTAGTCTGAAGTTGGCTGCAAGTAAAACTTGCCAGAACTGCAAAGTCAACCCCAGAATGGCAGACACAGGGTGGTCTTTTATTTTTTGGACTGTGAAAGCTAAGATCTAAACTATCTTAAGAGCAAGTCCTGCTGGAACAGAACAGGTGGGTAATTTCTCCTCTCTCAGTCCACTTAACTAAGATCAGTCTTGGATTATAGTTAAGAATTGGATAGTCCTTTGCCCTGATTTTTTTTTTTTGTGGGATGGTGGTGGTGTGTGGAGTAGAGTTGTGGCTGGTTTTTTTTTGTTTTTTTTTTTTTAACTGATCATCCTCCAAATAAAGCACTACTGGAGAAGAGATGTGACTGTGAAACACTTGACAGAAATATTACCTGACCCCATCAAACCTGACAAAGAGGGCCAGGAGAAATTAACTGTTTAACAGAATTGATTTTAGTAGTAGAGAAAACACTGCTATTGAAAGCAATTGCTAAATAAAGGGGCAGCTTCTTGTAGAAGAGCCTGGCACTGTGTCTGGTTTGAACAATTATATGGTGTTGCTGTGTAAACAGCTCAGTGCCATAGCTGGTCATGTTCTGGTACCTTCCAAACCACTGCATAAAGCCATTCTAACTAACCCTAGTGATCTACCAGTATTCAAACAGCAATCTTTTTCTTTTTTTTCCTCCTAGAGATTTCCTAGTTCTGTTTTTACCCCATGGCTGTGTGGTTAAGGGCAAAGTTTGGGAAGATGCACTCAGCTCCTTTCAACAGGAAGAGAGGCCACATTCTTTCAGGGCAAACGGAGCATTAAGGATCCTCGCAGGCCAGTGGAAACAGAATTTCAATTGTTTTGAAACAGGTGGTTTCAAAAGCAAAGACAGAAAAAGAATCAAGATGATTTTTCACCTGCTGCCCCCAGGAGTGATAATTCAGTTTGTCACTGTGACTTTGGGTGGAGAACAAAAAACCATTAATTCTTTCCACCTGAGTGAGCTTTACAAAATGTGCCCATTGAAGGTGTGAGAATGCCTGAAGGGATGAGATGTTCTTTGCTGTGCAGTACTCATGACTGGTGATTTTATTTCTTCTTTCTGCACCGAGTTCATTCCAGCTGGTGCGCGAATCTCTCAGCAACATTCATCTTCCTCACCTCCTCATCTTCCGTCAGCTCACCCAGCTCCCTGTGATGCACAGCTGGTAATCTGGTTTCTAAAAAAGCATCAAAGTCCCCAATGATACTTTAAAACAGCTAAGAGGGGTGAATCATCTCTTTCATTTAGGCCATCATGCTACCTGAACCAATAACTCCTTTAGCTCAGAGAGAATCCAGGGCTGCCTATTCCCTCTTCCTTCTCTTCTGTGTTTCAGACTGCAGGAAGAGACTCACTTGGTTGACTCCTACACTGCTCAATTCAGACCTGACCACGCTGCTAACATTTCTCATCACAATTATTTATTGCTCACTTTTTCCTCATAAAAGGTCATATTAACCTGATTTCGTCACAAAAGAAAAATGATCATCCTTGCAGACCCATGAAGTGCTAACTAGGAGCCATGGCTGGGTGTTTGCAGCAGACATACATCTCCTGTCTGAAAAGTCTTATCACTGTTAAGAGAGAAGAAAAGAGAGAAGAGGAGAGGAGAGGAGAGGAGAGGAGAGGAGAGGAGAGGAGAAGAGAAGAGAGAAGAGGAGAAGAGAGAAGAGGAGAAGAGAGAAGCAGAAGTTTCAGCTGAAAGGGATCTACAATGATCATTTAGTCCAGCTGCCTCAGTACTTCAGGGCTGATGAAAAGTGAAGTTACAACTGGAAATGAGAAAAAATTGTTCCCCATAGAAGCAGTGCCATTCTGAAATGCCCTTTCAAAAAAAGAATTCTGTAGAGAAGTCCTTGTGTCTGTGTGCCATTTCCAAGAAGTTTAGCTGGCTGATCAAAAGAGGTTCTTTCCCGTCACAGAACGTTCCTGTGCAATCACTCTCCATGATAAAGAAGGCTGAAAACACCATTTCATCGTGGTAAAGACCCATCAGCCTCTTTCATATCGGTGGAAAAGAGCGTCCCACTGCAAAAATTTCAGGGCCCCTCCCCAGCACTGCTCCTGGAAGATCCCTGACAGAGGAATAGAGATGCAGCAGTTGTCACAAGCAGGAGCAGGGGAGAAGTAGGAAAACATTGGCATCCTATTTATGGATTCTGTGCCTGAGTCCTTCAGCCCCCAGAACATGATTGCCCTCTAGAAAACCCTGAACATTTTGTTTTAACATTAGTTACAACCCTTCTGAACATGTTCTACTTGGCCAGCATCCTGCTGCAAAAGTACCTAAAATGACTCTTTTGAGTCATTTCTGCTGTATCTGGATGGCACCAAGCACAAAGTGGGTTTCAGCCCCCAACTCTGCATCTTGTTCACTGTTGTAATAATATTCAAGAAAGGATATTATTCAGGGATATATTCAGGGGGAGAAATAATATCAGTGTTGAGATCCATAGACTTCTCTCCAGGCTTTCTAAATCTGCAGTGATTGCTGAGAGCCCCTTAGCTACAGCCATGTACCTGCCTGATGCAGGATGACTGTAAAAAAAGTCCAATTTATTGGAGCTTGCCAATTGAAAGTTCATCTCCACCTCCCTGCTCTTGGCTGAGCAGAAGGGGAACAGTTTTCCTGCGCAAGACTTCATTAAGTTTGAAGAATTGTTGCTCTGTGCAGAGATAATTTATGTAGCAGGGCTTGGCTATGACGATGCTTTGTATTAAAACTGATTCGTGCTCACAGCAGAACAGATGTGGAGGTTCAGAGCAGAACTCTGACTCCTCCCCCTGTGTTAGTGCTGCACTTTTCACTGTGATCCCAAACAACTTTTTCCATCTCTAGAGAGAAGGTCCGCGGAACTGCCTATCCCAGCAGCACAAGGACACCACGCCGTGGGCAGTGGGAGAGGGGTGGCAAGTGTGGGGCAAACTCTGTCCTCAGGGTGCCTTGGGCTGGCCCAGGCCACACAGCACATGCCAGGACAGGACACTGTGCTGCAGAAGGGCCCTGCCATGGGCAGGGCTGCCCTGCAAGGTGGGAGGCAGAAGAGGAGAACAGGGCTGAAATGCAGTGCTGACTTCAAAAGAGGATCGCAAGGAAGAGCTGAAATTTAAGCCCAGTATGAGCCCATTTCCCAAGGCTGCTCCACTTCCTGAGGCTCACCATATCAGATGTAACTATTTCCCTTGGTTCTCAGCAAATTAATTTCTGAAAAAAATTAAGTGAAAGAAAACCGTTTCTCGGTGTGATTTCAAGCATGGTGACATTGCAGGGCAAAGCTGGAGCCTTTCCTGCAGCAAGCTCCTGGGGACACTCCTGCCAGGACCCTCACTGCAACACCAAGCTGAAGACATTCTTGCTCATTGCAGGGGTTGGACTGAATGGTGTTTAAAAGATCCCTTCTAACTCAAACTCTTCTGAGATTCTGTGATCCCAGGGTCACAAGCCCCATTCTGTTAGGAAAGCCAAGAAGGAAGGAAGCAAAGTGAGCTCCATCTCCACCTGTGAATGGAGAGATTCCTCCAGGAAAGTTCATTATCACTTGAGAAACCTCTACTCTCATCCAAAGTTTTATTAATACCACAAAATTATTTTATTACTATGGCAAAAGCCACAGCCAGCACTCAGTCTTTGCACTCAGCTGTGTCAGCTTGGAGAGGCACTTTCACCTGACAAACAAGGCTCATGGCTTTTTTTATTATTCAGGCAGGTTTTTTCAACTCTGCTTAAGCTTCTGGAAGGCACTTGGCCCCTGAATCCCAAAATTCTGATGGGCTGGGTGTCTGCTGGCTCAGCTGGGGGTGATGCTGCAGCCTGTAAGGCTTCGGTGTTGAGAGTGGGTTTAGGACAAAGCACAAAGACCATGTGCTAAAAGAATTACAGCCTGGCTATGTGATGGATATAACCCACTGCTAGTCCGTGGTGTTATCAATGCTGATAACAACTTCAGAGGACCAGGAACCTAGAGGAACTACATACAATTAGATACACCTATGTATAATAAATGTGTAATAGAGTACATAATGAAAATGATGGGCCACTTGGTGAGCTTACACAGTAAGTACATCCCATTTAAAGAAGTGCATTTTAATTAGGGATGGACAGACAATATCCGCCATGCAGGAAATGTTAATGCTGCATTGCTTAATTTAATTATGAAGTGGAAAGAAAAAACACTGTTTCAGCATCATTTCTGGAGGATCAATTCCCCCTCCTGCACAAATTCTTTCAACTGCCTAGAAGGCATGGAAGGGCAAAAGTCATGCTGTGGTTTTACCAACTAAACAATGTAAAGGGCTGTGGATTATGGAATCCATCACTCTTGGTGAAGAATATAATTTATTGCAGCAGTTATATTAAACTCAGATTAATCAAAAGGCCACATACAACTTTATTCACGTGAAAGGTGGAGGAATTGGGGTGAGGGGCAGCTGCTTCCTGCTTAAAATCTCAGTTGCATGGAAGTGTTCTGTTTTCTATGGTTTCATTCTTAGTCTGTGGGTTTTGATCAACAAGCATTTTCAGAAGGTGAAAAAAATCGCCTTTTCTCCAGGTCTCTGTGATAGTGAGGGACACAGGACCAGGAGGGGCAAAGGGGGATTGATGGGATGCAGTGATGAAGAGGGGCACTGCCACCTTTGGCTGTGCTAGGGAGCAGTAGTAGAGCACCAGCTGTGCCAAGGGGCCTGGCCATGAGAAGTTTGTGTGCCAGGCCCAAACCTGTGCTTCTTTGAAGGCTGCTGAAAAGCTGGATAAAATCCAGAAGAGGACAATAAAACTTGGCCAGCAGCTGGAGACGATACTTTGCGAGGAAAGAGAGCTTGTTCTGCTCCAGTTATTGAGGAGCAAGAGGTGAGTGGTGCATGAGCTTTCAGGAGATGCAAATGTTGAAAGGATTTTTCACTGAATGGGGAAAGAAAACCCTAATCTTTCTGTTCAGGATGGGACCTAGGGGCTTGCTTTACCAGAGAGCAGATTCCTGAGACCAGTGCAAAGGAAATGAGCAGATGTATATGGCTGGCCAAGTGCTGTGGGGAGAGCAAGTCCCACTCTGTGGTACCCCATGCCATCCCCTTGCCCCAGCCAGGAGGAGAAACAGAACTGAAGAGCCACTTGGAGTATGAACAGAGGATAAAGAAATTCCCTGTGGTGCTCCCATGAGAACACATCCCAGTTCATGTGTAGCTCTTCCTTGCACTGCTCCATGAGGGCCAGACCTACTCTACTGAGTTAGAGGTTTGTGGGGTGATCACTGCATGCACCAAGCCAACCTGGCTTTGGCAAACCAGGGGCAGCATCTGGCTGTGAATGGCTCAAAAGTGGCTCCTTGATTTTTTAATGCCACTTCTAAATCTCTGTGCACTGCCCTGCTTCATCTCCCCCGAAGCGGGACAGGGTAAGGCTGAGCCTTCAAAACCTAAGTAGCTTTAAATGACAGTCCCAGGCCACTGCTCTTGTTTGAACCCATTATGTAATGCTTAGATACCTTGACAGAAAGCACATTATAAATTTGGATAAATACACCAACACCATGTTCCTCTGCTATGCGAGGTATCCTTGAAAAGCTTATGTTCTTTAGCCTTTCTCTCTGAAGAAGACTGCCACCTTCTCCTTTTTTGCACCTCAACAATGTTTTGCTGCCTGTAAACACCAGGCAGCTCTGAAGGATCTGCTAAAAAGAGCAAGTCCATTCCCAGGAAGCTTCAATGTACCTGCACAGGAAAATATCTAAGGGTCCATAAAATAAGAAAACTAGATTTCAGCTTAGTTGGCAGCTATGAATATACAAAGAAGGAAGATCTATTGTAGTCTTTGCAATGGTGTTCAATATTTTAAGTTAAATGTCCATCAATTAACTGAAGAAGAAAGGTCTCAGAACATTTCCCTGAAGCGACTATAAATATAATTTGCTGTAATTATGAAGCCCTTTCTGTTGCCATAGTGACTTAAAATGGCTTTAGTCTACCTGAGAATTTGGTTAATAGGTTTTGACTTTAGCTCACTGTCGTGGTTTAACCCCAGCCAACAGCCAAGGCGCACACAGCCACTCACTCCCTCCCCCAGCAGTAGGACTGGGAAAGAATCAGAGGAGTAAAAGCTGGAAAACTCACGGGTTGAGACAAAGACAGTTTAATAGGGAAAGCTGTGCACACAAGGAAAGCAAAACAAGGAATGGGCAGGCAGAGGTTCTGCCACCTCCAGGAGGGCAGGGCCCCATCACACAGAACAGTGACTTGGGAAGACAAGCACCATCACTCCAAATGTCCCCCCACTTCATACAGGGATGTCATATGGAATGTCCCTTTGGTCAGTTGGGGTCACCTGTCCTGGCTGTGTCTCCTCCCAACCTCCCATGCACCTCCAGCTCTCTCACCAGCAAGGCCAGAATGAAAAGCAGAAAAGGCCTTGGCTCTGTGCAAGCCCCACTCAGCAGTAACAAAAACATCTCTGTATTATCAACCCTGTGTTCAGCACAAATCCCAAACACAGCCCCACACCAGCCACTGAGAAGAAAGTTAACTCCACCCCAGTCAATACCAGCACATTCACATAACAATTTTCAAGGAGCTGAAAGATTATCATGGTTATTTTTTTGGTTATTCAAAGGTAGATAAGGACCCCATCTGCGTTTGGTGCTCTGCGTGAGCACAGAAGCACCCCAGGGCAAAAGACAATGCCAAACAGAGAGCCTGGCATCTTGTTGTACTGTTTGCCCTGCTATGAAACTAATCCCTCTTTCTTTGAAACGTGGCTAGGCTTAGGCAAGGAAGCTGGGAAGGCATTAATGTTTTTACTGAGAATGCAGGGAGAATATCCATAGCCACTGTACACACTGTTGTGTAACGATGACCTAGATGACAACTTGTGGGCTAAGCTTTTGTCAATGCACTGTTTTGATTTAATAGGGCACAATCTGTTTAGCTGAAGCATTTGGCTCCTAGGTATATGAGCTTGGGAAATATCTGAATGTTAACTTCCACGCTCCTGTCTGCTTTCTAAACGTGTCTGAATGCTCAAATACATGCTTGAAGTCGCCTTTATTCCAGATGGCATCTCATTGGAAACAGTCATGCCCAATGTGTGCAAATAGGCTGTGATGTGCAGGAATGTTTACGAGGCAGCCATAGGTCATCCGGCTCCTCCGGCTGCTGCAGAGGGTCCAGCACTTTCTCCCAACCAAAGGGAGAAGCTCAGCTTCTCACTGCCCAGCTCCAGTGAGGCTGTGGACGCCACAGCCACCATCAGTGGTGCACGTGGCCGGTGGTGGCCTGACGCAGTCACAGCCAGGTCACCGGGTGTCGCAGGGGACTGCACGTCACGGTGAGGGGCAGGGAGCTGCCTCCTGGGCAGTGCGTCTGAAGCCTATCTCAGCAGATTTCCACTGCCAGGGTGCATTTTATCCATGATAGGAACAAGTCATATGGAGGCAGGTGAGCACAAAAAAGCCCACCTCGTGCTGCATGTGCACCCAGACTGTGCCTCGTGCGTGTGACCGTGAGGCTGACAGACTGGAGCCACCTTGCTTGGAGAATATGACATATACTATAAAGTTCCACACTGCTGAAGTTTAGGGCAGCTCCTGGGGGACCAAAAGATGTGGGAAGCAAACGTAATTGACTTTCCATAGAACATACATTACCACAGAATATGCATTCCCAGTCGCTCCAGGAGCATTTGAAAAAAATCTGCTCTGAAAGCCCCTGAGCCCTGAGCATAGCCTACCCTGTTCATGGATGCCCCCTGTGCATTGTAATTATTCCTTTGACAGGAGTAATACATCAGGCCATTTAAGAAGGCAGTTACAGATTCCCCTGCATGCTTTGAAATACAGTGTCAGGTAACCTAGGTTCACACACTTTTGCCATTCTTAGGAAGAACTACAGGAAAGGTATAATAAGAATGATTAGCCCCAGGTATAATACCTGATATTTCCATGTCTTATCCAGGGTCAGATTTCATCAGATCATTACAGTCTGACCTTGGCACATTCCAAGATTTTTTCCCCTATTATTGTTATCACCTTCTCTGCTCTTTAAAGAAATTCTCCATCCACATTAGCAAACTGTTCCACTAGTTAGAAAAGTCAGACATATTTTAAGAGCTGTGTGGCCAGGGGGTTTTTTCCAAAGTGCCCAGGTATCTGCTAGAAGTGTTCCAGAAATATAGCTGTCAACATGGAAAAATGCTAACAGCAAAATGCTCAGATGAAAATTTAAGATGTACAGAGGGGAAGGTATTAAATTTCTGATGCCCTGACAGAGGTCAGGGAATTACAAAAGTCAGTCTCTCAGCCTGCTCAGTCTCTCTGTCCTGGAAATGCTATTGAGAGAGAAATATTACCAGCTCATCTCATCTTGGGTCTGCTTTATTCCCCTCCTCCTGGCTCCCAGCATTTTCACTCTGTCTTGCAGGCTCACTATTGGTTGGAACTATTTTTCTGTGCATCAGGATGAAGGTACTGATTTTTTAGTTTTCCCAGTGGACTATCTCCAGGAAGGGCAAGGAGCTGAAACTGTAATTTAACGGAATTCCATCTCTGATTTGGAAAATCCAACAGCCTTTATTGCTACATCCATTCTCCTTTATGTTTCAAGCCTGGATATTGCAATGGTAAATATGGGTCCCAGTTCCTTTGTTTTTGGCACAGGAAATAATCTACCAGTAACAAGTTAATGTCATCACCTAGATATTGCTATTTTTATATATGTATATAATTCTGATATCAATTAGTAATTTGGGCTCTTGCAGCATTAAGGACCAAGCAAGACCTAACAGTCTTGCAAATCACACCTAAATTTTGTACTCAGTCACCAATCACATATTTGACCGAGGGAAAAGCTCATATGAAGTGGTATGGGACTCAAAATTCGTTTACATAACATTCTTCCAGTGCAGGATCTTGCTTTCCCCTCACCCCCTCATTTCCTAGTGCCCTGTAGGAGATGTACAGTCCCCACACACACGGGGCCCAGCTCTGTGCCATCATCCCTCTCAACTCAGAGGAGATGTTGGAGTAGCAAATCCACAGTGGCACAAGGCACATCCCATCTGCTTGTAGCCAGTGTGGCCCACGTGGTGGCACACGGACACCCAGCCTTGCCCCTGTCACTCCAGTGTCACTGAGCACAGGGGCAGTGATGTCCTCTACTAATGCAGGCCATGGCCTGCTGTTTTCTGCTGCAACTTTGTTGGGGACAAGCAAGTGGCCTCCAGGGCCACCTGCAGGTGCACAACAGGAGCTCATCAGTGGTCTTGCCCCCAGCAACAACACTCAAGCCAACAGAAGATACTGGCTGTCCCTCGTTCTGCTCACATATCAAGCCACAACAGCTGTTCCCACACAGCCATGACACTTCTTTTTGTGCTTGCAGGTGTAGAAGAGCCTGGTGCCCTCTGGGCTGCTGGCCATGAACATCATTTTTCTGGCACAAAGTGGATTTGTTGCAGTCACTGACAGTCCTGGTGTGGATAGGTTGTGTTTCCCCATGGAAGCTCAGAGGAAGCAGCACAGCTCCCTGCTTTCTTACTCTCTCCAGGCGTCCTCTTGCAGGCTCTGCTGGTGATAGACACAGGTGGATACACTGCCAGGTGGTTGCTCTGCTCTTCCTGAGCTGGAGGTCATGGGAGCTGCAGCTCTAGGCTACTCTGATCTCTCAGGTGTAGCTGTCTGCCAGGGCTGGGGCAGCACAACCTTGTGCATCCCTCAAGGTGGTACCGATGCATGGAAGCACTGGCTTCAGGAGGCTGAGACAATTAACAATTAAAGTGAATCAATTAGAGCAATGCCTCTGATTTCAAACCAGCTTCAAACTTGATTGTCATTGATTTTAGTTTTTCCAGTTGATGACAGAGAGGCAGTGGGATAGAAGCACTGGTGGTGAGATGAAATCAGTGTCCGTCAAATAGACAGAGCCATAATAAATGGTCAATTGAGATCAGCAAGCTAAAAATGGATGTGATTAACCAGAGGGAGTGCAAATGGGAGCTGTGAAATTGGAGTCAAAATAGCAGGGCAACGAGTTATTAATGAGATGTGGCAGCAATCAGAATGGCCTTACTGCATTAAAGTACTCTGTCTCTCATGGGTTGTATTGGCTGACCTGTCAGTGGCATATTAAGAAAAGAAAAGCAAAACAAACAATCAAGCTTCATTTTAGAGGCTGGGGATTATAACAGACATGGTGTAAACACAGTTGCTTCAGATGTGACCCTAGTTCAAGATGCTGTTGTGACGTGTAAGTCTGTATCAGCCTGTGGAGGGCTGTCACCAAAGCCACTGTCTCCTTATAAAGGCTCAAATTTCACTGCACCAGTGAGATTATTTTCCAAGGCAAACTGTGTTCAGCCTCTTTTATGGCTTGCTCTGGTATCTCGTTCATTTTGACAGAAACTACCATGAGTGCTGCTTCTCTGTGTTAAGAGCATCAAAAAAGGGGGCAAAAGCAGTGCCAGTGGGAGAGCTTTCCTGATGGAGACACCAGCCCCCTCCCCCTGGTTTCCTGCCCTGGAGCCATTGCTTGATAACCCCTGCACATTTCCCACATCCAGCTGCCCCTCCATTGCAAACCCATGGAACATAGCAATGAATGGCAGCCAGGCATCCTTTTCCAGCTGCACTCAGAAACATCCCTGTTAAGCTCTTCTTGGTAGATGGGGAGAGGCAGTGAATTCAACATGGCATTTTTCAGCTTTTTAACACAAGGACTTTCTCTACTATTTTAAGACCTCTGCAGACAAAGACAGGTCTGCTCTGCTGGGGACAGCCAAGCATGGCTACTAATTAGCCCTGTGAGGAAGAGCATTTTTCTTTTATGCCCTGATTGGGATAATGCACTCTATTACAAGCAAAAAAGAGGGTACATTTAATAATCAAGGTAAGAAATTGCTGTAGAAGGTCTCACACAAGCAGAGGAGGAGTTGCACCAAGTCCGGATCTGACTGATGAGAAACTGTTTAAGCAACTAAAAAACAGCTATGCAGTTTCGGCTTTTTCTTTCTTTCTTTTTTTTTAAATAGCAGATAATGGACTGAATGCCTTACCATCATAAAGAACATCCAGGAGCTGTGCATTAAAGGGATTTCCTTGCTGTGGAAAGGAAGTAGAGACATTTTTAATCTCGTCAGCCGTGGGATTACTGGGCTGTGCATCTCCCATCAGTCTTACTCATGCTGATGGGCAAGTGCAGCAGCAGGAGTAATCCAGCCTGACTCCCACCAGCAGCTGTGCCAGCCAGCTCCCTGAGCCACATTTTCAGGCAAGGAGAAATCATAGTGCTCAGCCAGGAAAAGGGCTCTTGAGAGGAAGGAGGAAAGGAAGCATCAGGTGGAGGAGCAGAAATCCTTCTGAAAGGCTGGTTTGTAGGGAGACAAGGAGAGAGACAAATCACAGGGAAGGATAGGCCAGTGGGGGTGCAAACTCTGTCATGAGAAAAATGACTCAAATTGTAACCCAGACCTCAGCTTCCTGTAGATTGGCAGTGACTTTACAGATAGACTTTCAGGTGAACAAGATGTCAAACACCCACCCCTCTCAGTAATTGCCAAGACTAGTGCTTGGCTAGGGTAATGGTACCCGGTCTTGAATTTTTGATGTCAGATTTCAGGAGGATTCAATATTACCAGCTTGGTTGTCAGATAAAGCTAAATCCTAAAAGAAAATCTTCCTGCTGTCTTAAACTCTAGAAATGTGCAGTGTGTATTTTTCTGGGTAATTTTCATTACCTGAAGAAGTTACTCTGCCTCCCTGTAAAAGCAGGTGATAGGGATTTGTTGTGTTTTGTGATTATTAATAGGCATACCACGTTATCACACAGAGCACCATGAACAGCCACAGAACATAAGAAGTGGAAAACCAATGTAAATGGTGACATTTCAAATGAAAAAGCAGTTACAATCTAACTATAATCTAGTTTCAGTAGCAGAGAGCAGGCCAGCTCAGAGGGGTCTTTTATAATTTCCTTCCTTTCTTTGATGCGATAAGGTTTACAACTTAAGGAGTTCACATTGTGTTCCTAGTCCCTTTCATAAGAAGGTTTTTAAAAACAAGGCCAACTGAAGTTACTTTAACCAGTTTCTTTGTGCAATGGCTTTGCAAAGTGCTTCAAACTGGCTCAGTGCTGGAGGTTATCAGCTTGGGGGTCTGGTTCCCTGGACAGAAGAGAGAGGAGAGAAATTCCAGAAAATTTTCATATTTCCTGCCTGTTACATGAAGATGGAGAAAGGCAAATGAGCCAATTTCCTAGAAAAACTGCAGTGCACAGAGAGATCTTGCAGGCTCACTGTTACTAAATTTACCACGTCAATAGATGCCAAAGTCATTATGACATGACTTATTGCTGCAAATCTTACAGATGGAAAGCACAGATAAGGTTCCTTGAGACAACATCACAAAGTTCAGAAGTTTTCCCTGTTTAGTAAGATTATTTAGTGTTATTTTGACAGAAATGCATTGTGGGGTGAAGTGTGGTACTCAGGAACACTGTGTTTCCCTAAGAAAGGAAATGTTACAATTAAAATTAAACCTACTACAAAATTGCTTTTTCAAAACTCTCTTTTTTAATGAATACCCTAGGAATTGCATTTTCATGCTGTTTCAGTCAGGAATATAAAGCAAGACAAAGATTGGTCACAAGAAATGGGTTTGGACTGTCTTGCTGTGGATGCTGAAGGACAGAAGTCTGATACCCCTTTGAAATCTCCAGCTACCTGAACACTAAATCTTGATGTATTTATAAACCCTCCTCCCTCTTGGGAACTGCCAGTATCTGCCTCATGACTTCTGCCCAAAAATGAGTCTCACTGCTCTTGGGGTTCTTCATGGGCAGGTCATGTTTTGTCCTTTCACCTCATCCCTGGGTTAAAACCACATTTTCTCAGCCACTTTCCAGATCAGCTTTTCTAATAATTGGCTGATTTTCTCAGCTTCCTGGGTGGTTTGGGGCTTTTTTGGGGTGTGGTTTGGTTTTTTTTTCCCCTTTTTTTTTTTCTAGAAAAGAATCTCTGTATGTGTGTAATGTTGGCTTGACCACTGGGGGAGCATTACTCTCACCAACGTGGATTTCCATTTCAGCCTGCCTTATTCTTGTGACAGAAGTATTCAGCCATGTTCCAGAGATTCTCTGACAGCATTTTGCAATCAATGGTGCACTCCAAGGATGTCCTTCAGCTGGTGCACAGGGACTCTGCTGGGCTGAAGGTAACTCTGCTGAATATGCAGAAAGTATGAGGGGGGTTTCAGCTTTTTGGCTTGTTTCAGCAACTTGGGGGAGCACAATGCAAACATGACTGCAAGAACTCTTGTCTAAAGATGACTTCTTTCAGTGCACATGCTGCTAAGCTGCTGAGAAGTAAACTGATGTTTGATGCTCCTTTCCCTTCTCAGACACAGAGACTGTTCTGGAGGGGAGATCATGTTGCTGTGATGGGCTTGATTGAGGTATGTCTCCTTTACTCCTCCCATTGACTGGATCATCATCTGCAGGCCACAAATTCTGTCCTTGGTACAAAATACTACAAAATGGGTGAGTGCCTTCAGGACAGAGTGGGTGTACCAGGAGTCTTCTTGCAGAATTCTTGGCATGTGTTCAAAACTCTGGCCTCCTGGTGAGGGCTGTCCAACCCCTCCCTGCCCTGCCAAAGAAATCACAGTCCTGTGAGAGGATGGGAGAGCTGCACTTTGGAAGGAGGGTCTTGGTGCTCTCTCTAAGCTCACAGCAGCTTTGCTTTGAACTCTGAGTGTGTACCTAGTGCTGCATGGAAGTTGATGAGAAAGTGTCTCACTCCAAACACCTTCAATCCTGCCCTCATCCCAGGGGGAATCACAAGTGCTGGTCTGTGAGCTTGACTCCTGCATGAGTTGCATCTGCTGGGAAATGCTGCACACTCAGAACAGATACCCACCATGCCTGAATGGGTTTCACTGGGGCTTGCAGGGACAGAGCAAGGAACACAATTCCATGTAGTACCAGCTGAAGGAAAAGCTCTCCTGGCAAAGCAGACCAGGGGAAAGAAGAGAAGCTGAAAGGGCCTGGGGCTGTGGTGAAGGCACAGTTAGCTCCAGTGAACCACAACTGAAGAGGGACAAGAGGACTAAACAGAGGCTATGGGCACAAATCCTCTCCAGCACACCCCATGGACATTTTCATCCTACACAACACATCAGCCCTTGCTGTGATCTCCTTTTGGTTTTGAACTGCACTGCTTGGCCCAGGGTCCCTTGAAAACCTTTCCTCCTCCCACTTTGCACCTCCTCACCCCATGAGACAGACATCTCTCCACCCCAGGCCTTGTCATACATCCCAGATTTTCTCCTCCCTTTCCCAGCAGCTGCCTTTCCTTTTTTTCTTAGACCTCCCCCACAGCTGTCTTTGAAGACCAGCCTCAGGGTCTGGTGTCAGCACCCTTTACTGTCACCATTGCTGCCAATGACATTTGCCTCTGTCTGTGATTCAGGACTTTTTCTCATCTTGCATGGGGACAATTCAGTCTCTCAGAGGACCCTGTACTACTTTAATAACACAACCTGTTATTCATGAGGCACAAAAACTGTGGGATTTGTGCCATTGTGTTAGAATAGAAGACTCAGAGGGGGTCTTATAAATTTGACACTCCCTCAGAAGAGCTGAAGATTTGCAAGTAGGTCAAAAACTGGGTTTTGACTTTGCTGTGACCAGAGACAAAAAAAAGTTAAAAGAGTTAATTTCCACCAGCACTTTTCTATGGCAAGCAGTTTTCACTGTTGGTCTTTATAACTAGAGAACATGCAGATGGCACCGCCACGTCCCTGTGTACACAGCGGTGAAGGACTCTGTCAGGACATAAAGCTGGGCTCCTGTTTGACACTCGCTTCCAAGCACTGTGGGACTGTAAAAGAACCACTACTTCGAAGGTGGTGATGCCTGAAGTGGCCACCTAAAACCAGAGACTAGACAAGAATAAGGGAATAAAAGTAGGTATTTATTTGAAAGGCCTTCAAAGGTACACCCTGGGGAGTCCAGAGGCTACTGCCAAGATGGACCCCGAGTCACGAGTTCTTCACACTTTTATAAGTTTAGTTCATTTGCATATCAGGGTTAATTCTCCAATTAAAGCTTCAGTTAATGATGTAGTTTCCCCAAGCTTGCCTCCCCGTCCCCCCTTTAGAGGCTTTGGTTTACACGTTTTGGGCCTAGGACGGTCTGCGTGTCCTTGGAGAGCAGGCCCGGAGAGGCTTTGTTATGTCTACCTCGCATGAGAGAGCAGAAGTTAACAGGCTACAAGAAACTTCAGTTACACACTAGGCAGTACAGGATTTGAAAAATATGAAAGCTAAAACCTAGGGCATCATTCACAGACACCACATCAGGATCATGAGCAGACAGGGGCAAACATGGAGTCAATGCCTTCACTGCAACCTCTTTGCAAGGTACCAGGCACAGAGCTCCCCAGAGCTGGGATGTGTCCCTACATCCACCTTCTCCTCTATTCCCCATCAGATGGAGGCTGCATCTGTATGGCAAAACACCAGCAATGCTGTCAGCCAAGAGAAGAGTTGCTAGGCAAATCTGAGCAGTGGGAGGATTTCATATCCCGCAGCCACCCGAACTGCTGCCTGCAACTCTCTTCCAGCTCTCCCCCCTCAGGGTTCTCAACTCCTCCTCTCCACCCTTGTGATACCCCTTTCCATGCCTTTTCAATTTTAAGGGCAGGCCCATCTCTAACTCCCTCTTAAGCTTGTTCCTTACCCTTCCCCATGGGACAATCCACATGTGCAACCATTGAGGAGCAGCAACTTTCAGTGCTCCAAGAAAACACCCACTTTGCCTGGCTCAGCCCAGGCAACCACAGATCTCTGTGACACTGAGGTGATGAAAAGTGGGGGTAAGCTTCCTGAAAGAGATCCAAACGTGAGACACAAAGCCCATGAGTGGAGGCCTTCCCTGGTCTGGTGGTGCCCTATGTGCTCAGCAGGCTGAGCACACAAAAAAGGCACTGGCATCTGGAGGTGCTGGCAGAGGAATAAAGCCCCTCTGCCAGGAGGTCACCAAATATTGCAGAAGAAAAACACCCTATGTTAAAACTGCTGTGAGATCTGGCCTGGGGATAGAAAGCAAAAGGTGACCCAGAGGGATTAAAACCCAGCCACTGCAGAACAGCTGAGCAAGGATCACACCCTGTCAATCCCTGCTTGTTTTTCAGTTTATTAGCAAAAACTTAACTGGAGAGAGAGCTGGGAGATGGTGAAAGAGCAGCAGTAGGAGCTTATTTGTAGGATGCCAGCCAAAAAAGAAGAAAATTTGTGGGAGGAGTTCAAAGGATGGAAATGGACTTGTTTTTTCAGGCATAGTCTGAAAAAGAGTTCCAGGGCTCAGGGTTATGAGAGGGGTCTGAAGAGCAGAACAACCTTCTTGGCTCTGAGTGGACAGGTTTGAAAAAAGGACACCCCCCAAAAAGAAGATTGAAAGAATAATGTGCGTTTGCTTTGTGTTACACTAAAATATTCCTTTTTCCCCTCCATTTTTGTGTTAAGAAGATTTTTTTCCCCCCCACAACATCCAAAAGGCTCTTTGGAAACCACAGTTTCAAAAGTTTTTGAAGAACTTTCTACCTTTTACCAGACTCACCTGGATGAGGCCTCAGACTGATGGTGCTGATACCAGAGCTGAGAGCAATGAGATGTTTGACTGGCTGGAACAACTGCCTTACTACATCATTCTGCAAACTGGAAACAGAAATAGGAGAGAGAGAAGGGGGGAGATACCTACACTCCTTTAGACCAGCCATGCGAGCAGAAATTGTTTGCCCAGCAACCATCCTACTTTGTGAGTGAAGACACTGGCTACAGTCCCTATATCCAGAAAGTTTCCAATGTCAGAAAAGAGAATAATAGAGCCATCCACAGTAATTTGTGTTTTGCTAGATCTGAGATTGTGTTGTTTAGCACTCTGGCTGGGGGGGTGGGGAAGAAAAAAAAAGAAAGAAAAAAGCCCAAATAGCTTTAATAATAGATTTTGCGGGACTTTAAATTGTCAGAGCCATTTTCCAGTGACAGTTTGTCTGAATCATACTTGGCACTGGTAATATACCACATCTCCTGTCATTCTTTTAATTACTTTACAGCCTTTTAAAATAGCATTTTAAAAAATTAATTAAGAACACCTCTGATTTCAGACCAAGCTTAAAAAAATAAAATATCCCCTCTGTTTCATTTAAGTGGCAGGTTGTGCTGGTGCTGCAGATAAGCTCTCTGAAAAACCTGACAAGCCAACACCAGAACAACCCTGAAAGATAACTTAATTTTTTATCCATTTAAGGGCTTGGGAAATGCAGCATTTTTGAATTTGAGGAGACAAAGGACCTCGGTTAACTAATTATGTCACCAGAAGTCTGTGCTAAATGGATTGGTTCCACTCTTCACTGATTGAAGCTTGAAAAGAAACTAAGGTTAGTCTAGAGCTGGTTGTAGCCTGTGGTAGAAATCACTTGCAGATTTCTTTTGTGCAAAACCGAGGATATGAACTCTTTGAAATACAGTAGAAATATCAGCATTTTAGGAGTCATATTAGAGTTGAACAAGATGTTTTGCTTTAACAACTTATTTGATGGATTTTGATCTCTGCCCAACAGAGATGTGTCTAACAGCCATATTCATGGGGTTAATTCAGGTGCAGATTTTGGGGTCAGTGGGACAGTGCTGCCTGTTCTACAGCACAGCTGTGTTGCTTGGTTAGAAGTGGCCAGCTCCATCCTCTGGGGTGGGTATGAGAGGGAATCTGGAAAATGCACTGAAAATCTCTGTGGATATATGGACAAGTAAACATGGTTATTTGCTGCAAATGCATTTTGTACACCCAAAAATGTGTGTGTGCCATGTGTGTGATGGGAGGTGTCAAAGGGCATCATTAGGATCTCAAATAGCAACATCTGAACCGTTGGCCCTGCCTTACTCCATCCCACACACGGATCCAGCAACAGGACCAATTGCACCAAAGGGGAAGAGGAGAAACCCAGAGGGGAATCTCACAGGTTCACTGGAATAATGAGCCACCTTCAATACTCTTTGCAGCAGGTTTACCCAACACCAGTGAGGCAGGAATGTCTCTGCTGTCCTTGTGACATCTCAGGGGGAAGAGACAGCCTGGTCTGGAGCAGTGGGCACTACCCAGGCTCTGGGAGGCCTGTGTCTGCTCCTGGTTCTGCTGCCCTCTCCAGCCCAGGAGGCTTTAATTTACCCATGCCCCAGCTTCTAAGCTAAGCCAACAGTGACCCTTTGGTCTGTAACCACACAGCTGTCAGGCTGTTACTTTTCTTCAGGAAAAGACTGCCTGGTGTTAAGTTGCAGTAGGTGAGTCAAGGGACTGTTGTCCAGCTGCTCAGAGCAGACTAAAAATACCTAGGTGGCAGGTTTGCAGCACCTACCAGCCAGGCCCCATGTCCTGGAAAGGTACACTGGCCATCTCCATGGCTCCTTCCTCCTCCCACCCCCGAGCACACAGAAGCAGAGCAGAGTTGTCCTCTTCTACAGCTCCTTCAGCTCTGACAACCTCATTGCCATTGCTCAGGGACACAGTGTGATAAAAGGGTGGCAGGGGAGGCTGCTCTGAGCTGCAAGACATTTTCAGAATGAAAAATCTGAATGTCTCCTAGGCTACCTCCAACATCCGGTGAGAATCACCTGCCCACCAAGAACACTCCTTGGTCAAAGGCTCTTGTGCATCAGCTCTTTAGGCTGAACGAATCAAACCAGGCTACACAAACCTGTTTCAAACTACATGGGATTCATGCAGATGCTAAAAGTGCACCCCTGCAGAGCAGCCTCTGATGCCCAGCTGCAATGCTGAGTTTGCCAGCACAGCACTGGTGACTCTGAGCAGCTGCTGCCTCCTCACAGCTCTTGGGAGCCCACCCACAGGCACAGGAGAGAGGAAGCGAGCAGAAGGACTCCTCCAGTCTTGGCATCCTTGCTGAGAGCACAAAAGGTCAGAGCTGCATGATGGCAGGGAGACAGTGTGGGAATTGTATCCCTCTCCTTTCTGTAAAAAATAAAAATAATAATAATAGCAATCACAATGAGTAAAGACCTAGAGCTCAGGCTCACCAGTGCTGTCCACTAAGCACAGGGTTGGGACACATCACCCAGTGCATGTAGCACATAATCTGTCATCTTTCCCACAAGGGTGACAGCTCTGCCTGAAGGGTCTTTTTTTGCTTTATTCACCACAGCATTGATTAAAATCCTGGCCTGTGATATCAGGAATGCTTTTCTCCCAAAGGAGAAAGCCAAAGGGCTGGGTTAAATTTAGGTCTGCCCTCAATCATTCTGAGCACCAAACAGGGCTTTGTGCATCTTCTATCACTGATGATAACTTAAAGGAAAACAACTGCAGATCAAATCAAAGGCAACTGGTTTTCAAACAGCCTTTTTACAGAGGTAACAAATTAGCTGCCTGAAAAGGAACAGCTCTCTCCGCTCCTCCCTCATCTCATGTGTGAAACACACTAAGGCTCTCAACAGCCAAAATATGTTCAATTCCTGACCAAGAACTGCTCAGCAGATGGGGAGAAGAAAAAAGAGAAAGAAGGGTATCCCTTTCCCCTTTTCTGAAGACGAGAATCCGCTTGTCTTCTCCACCCGGCCTGTTCCCTGTCATTTGCACTGCAAAGACCCAGAAAGCAGCCAGGCAGCTCTATCCTGACATCAGGTAGCCAGTCTCCTGCTTAAATTAGTGGGAATAGTTGCCCGTGCTATATGAGAACATGTTTGATGGGAATATGGACAGGTTTCAGATAAAAGGCTGCCCTCCACTCAGAGCAGCATATTCTTGACCTGGTTGTGCTGGGATACAAATGCCTTTCTTTCCTGAGTTACTTTTGAAGCTGACTCTGCTTTGCGTGAGGGGTTGGACACAAATCCTGTCCTGTACAAACTCAAGAATAAAAGTGTTTATGTTTTCATCACTAGATTTTCAATGCTGCAGGACCTTTCCTTCAAAATTTCTCCAAATTGCAGGTAGAAATTAAAAGCATTTAAGTTATCTTGCTCAACCCACAATCTTTTCTTCTTTCCCAACTCCCTTCCCACCCCAGTGCCATTGTCTCATCTTAGCAGAAGCTGGTGACATCCACTGACAACAACCTCCATTTAGGGGTTTCAGAATCATCTGTAAAAAATAAATCCATGGTTTTGGTCAGCTTGAACAGACACAAGTGAGTCAGGATGATTCACTGTCCTACTGAGGCACTGTTTCAGCCACAGGTTAACCCCTGCAGATGTAGTCCTCTTTGCCCTGAATAACTGCTCTGGGGGAACAATTAATGAGTCTTAATTGTCTTCAGATGCCCCAAACTGCAGTTAAAGCTGCTCTGCTTAAAGTCTGCTCCTTTAGGCACAGATCCTTCAAAGGTGCAATTGAAGAAATTTCCTGTCCAGCCACTCCTGTATTTAAACCTGGAAGTTGTTCCTCCAGCACTGATGGAAAAAGGAAAGCAAATCCCATCAGTGCTGGTACTGAGGGTCCCTGGTTAGGCTTGGTTATGCACTATAGCCATGGCCACACGGAGCAGGATTTCCTAGGCCCTTGTCAGGCTCAGCTCTTCACAGCTTACGAGTAATAAACCTACAGGTCTCTTCATTTCTTAGTTTGTGGTAGCACAGCTCACACAGCCCTCATGTATGGTCTCCCTTTGCAGTCTGTCATCAAAGGTTCATCACGAGTATCACCCATAGCCACCATCACGTAGCAATGATTTATTAATCTCTAGTTGACAGGAAATAGCAAGGAAGATAAACAGAATGACTTCAGCTATTTTCCTGGTTTATTCAGCAGATGTTTGAGGAGACCCACAGATGATTCTAGCCTTGCTACGGAGCCAAAACCCAGTCATGGTGTCATTTGAGACCTCTACCTGTTCTGCTGTTGGCTATGCAGTGTTTGTGAAATAAATGTGCATAGGTTTAGCCAATATCACTGCAGCAACACTCTCAGCCAGCTGGGAGGAAATGGGGCAGTAATTTACAGAAAGAGATGAGTATTTCTGTTCAAAAGCATCCATGCCATGCTTGTGGCTGCTCCACTCTTACCTGAAGGCTTGATTGTCTGATGCAGTTTGGAGTCACGTCAGTTAACTATAAAGTTTAACTAATTGCTATTTATAGAGAGCGCTTGAAGGTCTGTCACTGGAAATGTTAATAAAAAGCTCAAGATACAGTCATCTAGTCATCCTGCATGTCTTTTATGCTGGGGTTTTTTTGGGTGTTTTTGGGTTGATTTTTATTGGGTGGGCTGTTGCTCTGTGCAAACCTTCCCCTGCATGACCTTGGCTCTCTTAATAAACAAAATTAAAGCAAACAAATGAGAGGGTCTTCAAAATTTACCAGGAGGATTGTTCTCAGAAACTGTTGGAGATCTCCTGGTTGTTCCAGAAACATATTTATTTTTCACCTCCCTCTTCTATGATTGGATCTGAGCCCTGCTGTCTTTCTGCATGCCCAGCTTTCCATCAGAGCTGCAGTGACAGGTGTCTGCCTCCTTTGTCTTCACCACAATGACTGATGTACACAACCCTGACTTTAGTCAAGCTGCCCTTTAGTCGAGTCACTGTGCCCTGCCAAAGAACATTGAGCCAAGCATTGAGCTGCAGGTGGAAATGTCTTCTGCAAGGAGCAAAGTAACCTGGGCTGGGAGCAACATCCGTCTGGGAGCCTGTAGGATCTGGGCCCAGGGTAAACCCCTCGGGAATGGGGGTCCAAGCTGCCAGCAAGGCACGGGAGAGCTGGGAGCCAGCCACACGCTCTAGGGAATGATGTCCATAGAAATTAGAGGGAAAGCAGAAAATAACTGCTGTTATACCCGTTGTCATACATGTCCCTGGGCTAGGCCCCCCACTGAGGACTTCTGGGACAAGTGGGATGGGATGGGGTTTTCCAGTGGTGGAGTTTCACCCTATCTCTACTGTTTCAAGGCCAAGGGCAAAACCACACACTGAGTGTGGATCCCTTTTCCATCACAGCCTGTTCTGCCCTGGCAAACATTGTTTACAAGGTTTAGGTGTCCTCTGAAGACTGTTCCCATAATAGCACATCTATACATCATTGCAGGCTCTGGGATTTCACGCAAATCCTTTTTGGATTGAAACACAGAGACAGTAAATGAATCATGGGCACAATTTAGAGATGCTGGTTTTGGCTAGATGTGTTGTTCTGCCTTGCAGTCAGAGAAGAACTTGCCAATTGCCATTTGGATAGACAGGGATAAAGCCAGAGTGGAAGATGGGGACAGGTCTCTGTACTGACAGTCTGGAGTTACTGAGGGAGGAAATGATGCCTCTGACTGTTGCAAAGTCTTTCTCACTGCATGAAATCTTAAGTCTCTGAGGAAACTAACTGGAGCACAGCAGTGCTCGCACCCATCTTAATGCAGATTCACTCACCATCAATTGGCCATTCAGAGCAGCTCTGATTTCAGGTGGATGTCACTTCATTGAGCACTCATGGATGTCAGGTTGGTTTAGCTACACTGCTCATTTATAAATTTCTTTGCAGCAGAAGTTCAAGTACTTGACAG
Organism: Corvus brachyrhynchos; assembly: GCF_000691975.1. NCBI lineage: Eukaryota > Metazoa > Chordata > Aves > Passeriformes > Corvidae > Corvus > Corvus brachyrhynchos. The sequence goes on along the minus strand of NW_008236640.1, from coordinate 613,109 downwards.
AGCCTTTAGAGAATCCTCTGTGGACACTGGATAGATGGCAGGAGTCAGATTGCAAGGTGAGGATCACTGACTGACAGAAAGCTGAGCACCTCCTGTGAGTCACTGCTGTGTGCTGAAACACCAGGGATTTCAGTAGGGCAGCAGGAAAGGTCAGCCTGCATGTGAGTCACCAATCCTGATACTGGATTTACAATGCCACCTCGCAGGAACCAGTACCACAAACTCCACTGTAAGTCCAGGCTAAGCTTTTCCCACCGCAAATTTTACATCCAAGTTTCACAAAGCTGTGCTTGCTGTCCTTTAGCAGAGCAATACTTAGTACAAGGAACAAAGAAGCAAATATCTACGTGGAAAAAAGTAGGTGAAAATAGCCCTACCTGAATGTTTCCCTGTCTGGCTGCTTTCCACTCCTTTTCAGACTTTGGCTGTTCCTCCACCACTTCTGGTCTTTGCTCAGCGTTTTCTACTTGCCCAAGGCTCCTAGTGGATCTCTTAATAGTTTTGGACCAGGATTCATCAGAAAATCTGCTTGCTACAAAAACTATGATCCAATGGGGAAGTATTAAAAATGTCACTATGGTTTTACAAGAACTTAAGTTATGACATTAAAAGAAAAAGCAAGCAAACAAAAAAATGCATAAAACATTTAACAGCAATGAAGAATATGGCACCTCCCTCCCCAGCACTTCTCATTCCAAGACATATGAATCAGTATTCCTCTAGCTTGAGCACTGCTGTGAAGAAAGCGTGGTCTTCATTTACTTGTTTGTTGAAAAATTGTTTTGCTCATTCCCCTCTCAATTTAATCTGTGCCATATGGATGTTGTGTATGTATATATGTCACCATCCACTTGAATCTGAGTGGCAAAGTCAAGGATTCCTTGGCCTGCCAGCCACATCTCCCATTTCAGGCACAGGCAGCCTCTCACAGCCCTGGAAACTGGCGTTGTGGCTGTGTGTCCATGACAGAGCCAGGCAGGACTGTACCTGGTGTGATGCTCCCAAGGTGCAGAATGCAACACAACATCCCACTCCATCTCTGAGAGCCTCTTCGAGGTGGAATTTCTGTCTTGTTTTTCCTAATCTCCCTGACTCCTGAGTCCCAAACTGAAATACCCATCAGTTCTCTGAAAAGCTTATGCAAAATGGAGCAGCTTATTGGACAAGCACTACTCTGAGACATTTCATCCCACATGGTTGCTTCCGCTGTCTTCTCAACAAGCCCTCTCTGGGTGCTTTGTTAGTTTTCTTATGCAGGCAGGATTTCCATTTTATTAGCTGGAAAATTGCTGCTTCAGCCACAATTCCTGCAATGATGAATAACACAACAAGAACAACAAGCCAACAAGACCTCCCATTTATAGCAGTACATTAGAAAAATCCTTTTCTTTTCTTTTTTTTTTTTGTAAGGTGGAGGAAGATATTACACAAGAGGGAAAAATCCCTTCAAAATCTCCTTGTTGCTGGACACATAATCTGCTTGGTAAAGTATTTAAAAACCAACATTTATAAGGTATGTGTCAGCCCCCAAAAAGAAATAAATACCTAATTAGATGCTTTTGCAAGGATTGCAGGAGTGGCCATGCACTTTGCTCAGGCACTCCCGTGCAGGAGAGCTG
>NW_008236640.1:592661-611268 GCF_000691975.1 Corvus brachyrhynchos | reverse complement strand
GGAAAGAGCACAATACCCCAAGCTTGTGTAACAACTTCAGTCTGTAATATACATCAACATGTAGGATGTATAGACACATCCCTGTGCAACAGCTATGGGGAAAAAATCAACCTCCCTCCCTTCTTTTGGACAAGGATGCAGATTGGTTTGCATTGAGGATCAGTGTCAGTTATAAAACACATCCATCCACAAGTGAGTTTGAGATACTTTTTCTTCTTCATTTCAAAAAAAATGTAGGGACCATTTAGACCTTTTGCATTTTCTTTTGATGGGTTTTTTTTTCCTCTTTGCTGATTTAAACTCCTCATTTCAATAGGCTGCCCTGGTCAGAGGAAAAGGAGCGGTGGTGTTCTGGCAGAGCTTGCTGGGAGCCCTGGACTCCTGGGCTTTGAACTGCTAAGCTGAGAATGAAAATCTGCTGCTGAAATGCTTTTATGTTATTTTTCAAAACATGTCTAATGTCAACAGGTTCCAAGCAACCAGCCTTTTTCAGCTGTAACACAAGAAATATTTCTGAAAACAGCTGGGAATTGGCAAGATAATAGAAAAGTTAGAACATATTTAAGAGTCACTAATTTATAATTAACTAGGCCTGTAATTGTTTTTTAAAACCCCAATATTAGCTTAAAAAGACACACAGAGATAGAGTCCTATAGCTAAATCCTCTCTCATATATATCTAAAATTCTTGAATACTTTATTTCTCAGACAAAAAGTTCGTAGCTGCCTTTCCACCAGTCACAGAGCCAGATGGAACACTATCACATTTTCCATGAAATATTTCCATTTTAACTAAAGCAACAACAATGACAATAATTTGGGAAACAGGCTACTGTCAATTCAACCACTTCCTTCCAGAGAAGCCCACTGGAGACTCTTAATCCCTCCTGTGAGTAGTGGACCCATAAACCAAGGAGCAGAAGCATAGAAAAGCGATTAATAAATATGCTTCTGCTTCTTTATTGTATCAGCAGAGGAAAAAAAGGAATGCTGTGAATTTTGTATTTCATGGCCAGGCATAGAAAACTACTCAAAACACACAGTGTGTAGAATATTATATGTTGAATTCAGTAGTAATTAGTCAAAATTTTGGTTTCTGGTCAATTTAAAAAGCTGTTTGGGACACCTCATCTGCTCCCTGTGTTTTATGAGCCCAGAGAGATAATTTTCTTTATGTTCTCTTTGATTATTCACCTTCATCCTTTCTGTGAGGATTTTTACCTAAACTTTCCCTGTAAGGACTCTTCTTGCTTGGGACTCACATTCTAGACTGGTCCCCATCCCAAAACAACAAGAGAGCCCAAAATCTTCCTGCCTTTGTGTTCTGGGTCCCTTCAGACAAGTGAGCTTCCTCAAACAGCTTCCTGCATTCTCCAATCCAAGTAGTTACTACTCATCCCATCATTTAATGTAATCAACTGTAAGCTCGTGTGATCCAAGCTTAGTATTTCCCCTGCCTATCAAGTTGAAAATAGCAGAGTCTTTGATGGATCATTAATTTCTTGAGCAAGAAACTTCCCAGCTGTTGCATCCCCTTGTGATTTTTTCCCCCTTTTTTCCCTTCTTCCTCCTGGGATCTTTTCCCTTTCCCATGAGCCCACATTGAGCTGGATAAGAAGAGTCCTAGCCCTCCCAGCCCTTGGATGCTGTAAGGAGCCAATGCTGAGGGGGGCTAAGCTGGCAAAAACTGGCACTGGAGCAGCTGGTTCGTAGCAATTACAGATGTGCTGGTGGGGGGAGGCTTCTGCAGGTCTCCACTCTCCAAGCTCTTGCTCCAGGTTGGTTGTGCCTTTGCCTTGGAAAGCTCCAAGGACAGAGATAACTCACATGACACAAGCTCACATACATCTGCTCTGCTGGTTGAGAAAAACAGCTGCCAGACAGACAGACAAGCCACGTGTGCAGAAGGAATACCCAAAACTTGTGACCCGCAATAGCTGGGTCCAGCTACCCTCTTTTAATCAATTATGTGTCAGCTCCTATAATTAAAAGTGTGCCAAATTAATTGCCGGTGAAGGCTGCAGAAGATTTATGCTAGAACAGGAGTAAGTAATAATTTGGAGCAGGACAGGGCTGTGTTATCCCACAACTATTCTTGTCATTACACATGAAACAAAGCTCTTTTTCTGACCCTTTGTTTCTTCACTTGGCATTTGAGGATATCCAATTAGTTGCAAATTAAACCAAGCCCCAGGCTCTTCTTTTTTAATATAAATTCAAATCTGGATCTAAGGAAACCAGAACATCAGCAGGGTTTCATAGACTCAGAAAGCTTGAGCCTCTCTTTTTGGAGGAGCTTGATTTCCTAAGGAGGTTCCCCTCCAGTCTCACCAGTCCAAAGCAGCACACGGGCACACACATCTGCTCACTAGGAGTCCAACTCCTTCTGAAACCCTCCTGGCTCGCATAAAGACCATTTCAGTCAAAGCCTGGGATGGTTTCACTTGGCAACATTACTTCCAAGTCTCAAGAGCTTCTGGTGGTCTTCCTCAAGCACCCAAGTGTCCAAAAACCCAGCCTCCACACCGACACCTTGCATCAGTTTTGGTGTCAGGAAGAGGGCATGTTTTGGTAAACACAACCTGAACAAAATGTCAGGATCAGAGAGAAGGGTAGGAATATGAGCCAATCATTTCAAAACTCCCTTGTGGGCATGGTGTTCAAGTTTTTCAGAAACAAAACAAAACAGGGTGGCAGGGGGGTTTCCCCACTTCCCTAAATGAGACATTTTGGAATGTATCCCTTCATGCTATCGTAAATCCAGTATTCTGTTAAAAAAGAAGTGACTTCTTTTATTTTGTCAACAAGTTATTAAACAATTCACACTGAAATACTGAAATTTCATTTAAAAGACTGGGGAAAACAACTCCAGTAATATGGAAATAAGCAAAATTCCATTTCAAAGATTTACCCTCATGTTATGCAAATGCTAGAAAGTCCTCTGAAGTGCACCACTTTCAGGCTCAGCTTTAATGTCCCACATATTGACATAATTCTGGAGACTGAGCAAGATGAAAACACTACCAGAATTGCATAGAAGGATGAGCAATGGGAGAACAGGGTATTTACTTGCAGTATCTACAAGCTGCTTGAAATTTCAGGCTTGGCCTTGGCCATCAGCTTGGCCTTAGTATTTTAGCCTTCTCTTCTTGTTACGTTAGAGCACAGTAAAATGTTATTTGCCTTGGCTGGTCACAGTGCCCACCTTAGGTAGAGGGCAAAAAGTAGTGCACTTCATCTGTTTTGAAATGTGGGGCACTGCTGCCCCAAAATTCCCCTGTGCAGCAGGAAGAAGAAAATGGGAATGCAGGGGATGAAGTCCTGCCCTGCCCCAGGGAAGTCCTGCTCATAGGAGTGCTTCTACCCACGTGATTCCTTCTGGGGGGTGCCAGATCTTTTGGCAAATATGGGAGTAGGGCGTTCTGAAGCAACAGTCCAATCCTTACTCCACACAAACCACCCCTCTTTGCAAAGATCAGCCCACAGCTTCCACCACAACCCTGCAGCCTCACCCAGAGGCCAGGTGATCAGAAGGATCTTGCTGCGTTTTATTCCTTTAAACCACGGGCTAAAGATATCTGTGGATGGAGAAAGACAAAGAGATGCTGGAGCTCCTGAATTTCCTCTTCATTTATGTGTGGGCACATCTTTCCAGCTGACTCTACCTATGAGTGGGTTTGACAACACAGAGCAGTGAGTGCAGTGCCCTTGCTGGCCCTGTCTGTGATCTCCAACTGCTCTGAGGTCCATGGAGTGAGGAGAGCTGGATGTCTCCGGGAAGGACAGCATGCATTTCTGGCACTGCAGAAGGAACTGGTGTTAGGCTTGTCTCAGTTTGTCTGTGTCCCAGAGAGATCCAAGATTCACTTCACATACCTTGCTTCAGTGCAGCCAGGAATGTTTTCCAGGGATTAATGAACAAACTGACTGACAGCTCAGGGAGCAGCAGAGACCATTAACCTTGTGGAATGCTAATTTTCTGCTACCCATCAAGGATGTTAGCAACTGGAAATAACTCCCAAACAGCAGCTAGATTTGGGGTTGGTTTGAATGGGTAATGCTGCTCCTTGGGTCATTTGTAGAAAAGCTGGACTTTTTTACTTCAGCTGCTACCACCTGTCCTCTGTGTTTGAGACAGCCCAAATGTGCAGCTTCCTTCAGCTGCTGCACTCAGTTAGGATAGGACAAAGGGCTGTGGCGCTGGCTACCTCAGTGCCCTGCTTGGGGGGCATGGATGCTGCTTCATCCCAAGGTTTGCTTTGCACCTCCATTTTCCTTGCCAGAGACTGGGAGCAAGCTGGGAAGGGCATGAGCCACTGTCAGAATGCAACGATTTTGCCATCAACAGCTGTGTTTCCACGGCTGCAAAACACCCTGCACAGTCCTGGCCTGCATTGCCTTATCCCATCCTACATCACACACTCTGGTGGGAAGGGACTTTGGGATCATCCAGGGGTAGACATCCTTCATATGGGTGGCTGTACCACCCTGGGGCAGGATTTTTTGCTCACTGTCAAATCTGAGCTTCCAGAAACACAGTTTCTGGCTGTTACCCCTTGTTACAATGTCTATCACAACCATCCTTACCATAAAATCCTTTCAGGAATCAAGTAGCTGCTCCTAGTTTTGGGGTTCATAGGAACAGAAGGGAATAAGGGCTGAGATAACCAGGTACTTCACCTTACACTGGATAAAACACCACCAAGAGAAACCTGTAAAACTGCCATGTGGGTGCTGAGATGAAGTGCAGCAGATGAAATGTACAACACTGATATTAAAAAAAAAAAAAGCACATTAAAATTGTAAAACTGTACTTATGAAAGTTATAAATTTTTCATTTTTTGATCCTTTTTCAGAATACGAAGTGAAAAAAAACCCCAAATTTTTCATTTTTCCAGATAATACACCTTTAAGAGTATGAATCATGATTTTCTTAATTTTTATTGCTCAGGACTAATGTACTTGTTTAAGGGACTCACAAAAAGTTTTTGTTGCTTTCCCACTCCTCTAGGTTTGAAGATTTTGGGTTTTATTCATTTGCTATCTTCACTGTCAGAGGCAGAAAGCATCTAAAGTACTTTTTCTTCTGATCTCTAATTTTTTTTTTTTTTTTTGAAGTTGAAGATATTGTAAAAGCTTGCAGAGAGAGGAAAAAAAGGAAAATTCCACCCCAGGATAATCCATCTTCTAACATTCAACATGACTATGCTAGATGCAGATAACTTTCAAAAGCAAAACTGAAACAGTCAGTTCAATATCAAACTTCTTTTGGGGCAATTATTTAATAATTTACCTTTTAAATGGTGGAGTCTACAGCCTCTGGTACCAAACCCAGCTGACTCTGAAGTAACTACAAAAGAACCTCTTCATTGCACATGGGAAGACAAGACCGCTCTGCCTATTTTTATTGCACATGAATTGCCAGAAATAAAGCCATGAGGACAGACCAGAGCCTGTACCAGCCATCTCTGGAGCAAGCATCCAAGGAATAGCATGAGGCTGGAAGCCAAAAACCAGGCCAGCTTTGCCCAAAGGGATGGACTGGCCTGGCAGAGCCACCCTTGACTCAGCCATTGATTGATACAGGAGTTCAGACCAAGCACAGCAGAATCACATTAATAAGTAAGTATTGTCTTCTAATTACCCCCTCTCACAAATAATCTCTGCCAGAGCCCCAGGTTTGAGAAGAGAACTTTGCCAGCAGAGATGGCAGTGCTTGGGTAGATAAAACCCTCAGCATCCCAGTCTCTGAGGTCTGAGGACTGCTGAGCTGAGCTCACAGAGCATTAGGACCTAAGACACCTCATCACTGCTGCCACGGTTGCCCCAGCAGTGAATAATGCACTGAGATGCTGAGTATTAAGGGCATTTCTCAACTACTGGTGCAGGATCCCCCCTTCACTCGTTTTCAGAAGTAACCAGCACAGGGATCAGATGTGCATCCCTTTGCCTGCAGAAAAAATTGAGGCAGACATCAGCTGGAAGGCTGCCCTGTGGGAAAGGTTGGGCAAGCAAATTGTCCTAAGGACAACAGGAGAAACGGGTAGCAGGAACTGCTCAGACAATTTGCTGAGCAAAATCTTACACATTTTGGTGAAGAGGAGTTCTTGCATCAAGCTGCCCCTTTTCCTTCATCTTAAAAGAAAAGCAAACTTGCAGCATTGAGGAAAGACAAGGCACTTTCCTCACGTTTAAACCTGTCCGATTTTTAAAGATTTTACTGACACCGTTGAAGTTTTGCAGGAACTGGGATCTAATGCAAATGATAGTGGTGCTTGGGTCTGCTTAATTTCTTTGTGGCCCATGGTTTTGTTCAATTCCCTCCAGATATCCAGGTCACCTGCTTCTCTTCTCCCATTTCCCTGCCTTATTACAGCTGCAGACCAGTGCTCCCCTTTTGTGTCACGCATAGCAAAGAGGGCTTTCCCTTAGCAATGTGGCCAGGAGAAGCTGTTTCCACTGCACATAAAACTTGCTCCAGGGGTTACAGACTGGCTGGAGTTTTCCATTAACTCCCTTCCAAATGGCAGGGCTCTAGTTTTGACCCAGAATTACAGAATGCATGTTTCTGCACTGGTGTTGCTGCTCCTTGCTATGTTTTTCCTGCTTTTCCTTTTTTTTACAGAAATCACATGTGGTGGCATATGCATTGTTAAACTGATTAGATAAACAACCTAACAATTTCCCTTTAATTCAATTACTTTGAAATCATAGAATCATAGAATCATAGAATGGCTTGGGTTGAACCTTAAAGATCATCCAGTTCCACCCCCCTGCCATGGGCAGGGACACCTTCCAGTAGACCAAGTTGCTCAAAGCCCCATCCAACCTGGCCTTGAACACTTCCAGGGATTGGGAACCCACAGCTTCTCTGGGAAACCTGTGCCAGTGCCTCACCACCCTCTGAGCAAAGAACTTCTCCCTAACATCTCATTTAAATCTCTCCTCTAAAAGCCTTTTTGGCTGCTGAAAAAAAGAAATACAACCAGAAAAATAAGCATGATGACAAATACAGTGAGGTAACATACGGTGTTTTAAACTTTCTATGCAGAGGGAATTCTCTTTCTGGCCCTGAATCCCAGCTTCCCAGGCCCTGAATGTTTTTTGTTTCTTACTAAAGCACAGACTAGGACCCATCACTTTTGAAACCCTTGCCTGTACTGCCTCAATTGACTCACAACAAATATTTACCATGTAATAAGAAATAAAGACACGATGCAGGCAGTGGAAAGCCATCAGCTCAAACCATATTAACCGGGAGATTTTTGGAAGATAATTCACCAGGCAGGGGTGTTCTGTTCTCTTCCTTTTACTAGTGCTAAAGAGGAGAGAAAATGGAAAAGAAACTGGGAGGGAAGGAATGAAGGAAAGTAAAAGAAATGCTATTTTGATGATGATAATAATAATAATAATACTAATACCCAAAAGGGTAAAGGGATTAAAAAAATTCCATGGAAATCTTTGATTCATGGACGTATTAAGGTATTCACAGAAATTCCCTGACAGGTACACTTTTTGAGAACAGAGCCAAATGGAGATCTTCTTGGATGTCCTAAAAGCAACAAACTAAACAAGGCTTCTGCAGGGAAGTTGTGCAGTTCTGTGCCATGACAGTTATCATGCATCCAGCTGCAGAGCTCCAGATCTGCTCCTCAGAAATGGTCCTACAGAATCAGTCCTCCACAAAAAAGGATCTGTCATTGCTGTTGTTGAATATCCAGTGTCATAGTCGAGACACGTACTTGCTTCTATGAATAGGGCCAAAAAATTCAGTACATATCTGACCTTTGATACATTAATAATATTTCCTTCTGCTTCAAAGAGGCAGAACAGGAGACTTATTTTTGTATTTCTTCAAGGCACTATTAAGTGTGGGTAGAGGGCAGGGACAGGACCTTTAGGGCACAGCAGACGCTGCCAGTGCCCCACCTCTCCTGGTACCTATAGGTGGGTTTTCCCTGAGCTCATACTGTCAGGAATGGCTCCACAAGTCAGGTCCCAGCAGCAGTGTGAGTTTCCAGCCATCAGCTGACTCGCAGGAAAGCTGTCCTCTGTACACCTGCAAACCCACAGTAGATGTGAGCTGACTTCCTTACTTAACACTGATTTCCAGCCATTTGGCTGTGTGTCTCCTCACTCAAGGATAATCCTTAAAATCTACCTTCCCATCGTGGTCCAAGCCAAGATCCAACTCCTCTGAGTTCCTGGCATGAAGTAGCAGTTACTAATTTTACAGAAAGCTTTTATTTGTAATTTTGTAAAACTGGCCTGAGCTACAGGGTTTGCTTTTCAACTTTTTCTGTGTTTGCCAGGAGGTTGGATCTGGATACTGGCATCCCTCTACCTTACAAAATTTATGAAGCATAAAAATGTTGCAGGAATGTTACTGCACTGCAAACATCAGATATTAAGGTATTAATTGCTATTCTCACTTCTTTTCTACTGTGCACGGTTTGGAAATCAGAAATAAGGTTTTTCTCTAATTTAATTGAAACAGAGCTCTTTCAAATCCTGTAGGTTTTTTTAGTGCCAGAAGTCAGGTCCATGGAGGGGTTTTAATAACATCGGGTCCCTCAGGATTCATCAGCTCCCACTGAAGACTAATATCACACACAATTTACCTGGGGAGTTTCAGTCCTGAACCCAACTGACCTCAGTGACAGACCAAAGGACAATGAGCAGCAATATCCTTTGATCACCTGGGTACTGGACTGCCAAAAGCACTCCTGCTCAATGTGAGAGGAGGGAAAACTGTTATTTTCAGGAGGGAGCTGCAAGATGTGTTGGATGTATGACTGGACAAAAACCTTAATTGTGCAATTCAGAAGAACATCCAGCTACCACTGAGGCAGAAGAGAATCTCATCTTCCTCTTACTTGCTTCTCAGCTCACTTTCATACAGAAGCCTCAGAAAATGGAGACACAACTGTGCTGCTTTACCAACCCACCCCTGAAACAGGATCTCAAAACACAGAGACTGAGGCATTTGCTCAAGGCAGCTCAAACTCTGTGGGAGAACCTGTGTTGAACCGGGAGTTCAAATTCTCATTTGCTGTGTTCACAGGCTGTTCAGTACACCTCGGCTGTGGCTGGAACAAGGGCAACCCATGACTGTCTACATCTAATTGGAGCTCCCCTTGGTTGCAGATTGTACCCATGGCTTCCTATTCTTTCTTTGTACCTCCGAAAATGTGTCTGGACCTGTTTCCTCTGTGCCCTTCCCAGGCTGAACAAGCCCAGCTCCCTCTGCCTCTGCCACCACCCTGAGTGCCCCAGCCCTGACCACCTCAATGGCCTCTGCTAGATTCTACTAGACTTGATCCATTACCTCAGCTCAGCATTCAGACATGGTCTTGACAGTGCAGAGCGTGTGCACCAGGGCCCTCATCTCTCCTGCAAAGCTGCTTTCTAATCTGTTTGCCCCAGTTTGTCCTGCTGGCGGTTGGGTTTGAGCTGCAGGACTTGACATTTGCTTTAGTTAAACTCCCTGAAGTTCCTGAATTGAGGATCTTGCTTCCACATCTACGTTTTTTTAATGCACTAAGAAGAAAACATAGAAAAGCTGACATTTTTCTGACAAATCCTTAATCTGTTTTTTTTTTAGTTACTGGCATTGGAAAAATTGAATCCCCACCTACTCAGTTCTCACTTAGGCTATATTATTATTTTAAGACATTTTAAAATACTCTTGATTCCCAACCATAAACTGTGGAAAAAAAAAAGATGTCAGAAAAGAGGTTACAGATTCGAGCTTCCCTGCTGTCAATTCTCCCACACACACACCTGTGCCCTACTGCTGATCTGTGAGTTATTGAAAGAGTATCCCAGGGAGACTAAACGTATATCTAAAATAAGCCACAGAGATTTCCATCCATTCAGGCAAACAAGTGAAAAAAAAAAGAAAAAAATTCATCAGGGAGAAAAAAAAAGCAAGGAGAAATGATTCTCCTAGTGAGAAACTCTGAGAAGCTGCAAGGCAAAAATATCAGTGTGTGTTCTGGCACCTTTTCCTTCCCCAAGATTCAGTTTTTGTGTTTGTTTCCTAATTGAAGTAATGTGTAATGTGTAAAGCTTATCTGGCCAGAACTGCCATGGATTTCACCCAGCCATTGTCTGTCCTGGCTGCTGCAGAGTGTGTGCTGTTGTATGAGCCATAGCTCAGAAGATGCACCCTGGACAGCCTGGGGATGAGCAGTAAGGAAAAGAGCTCAGCCTACCTCAAAAGGAAAACTGTCTCGCCCAGAAACCATTAAATGCTGTCAACCCCCAAATTTTTATCATTCTGATTTGCTGTTGAGTGGTAGCTTCCAAAATAAAACATGTTTGGATAACCTGTCTAAGGTGGACTTAACATTTGGGCCTGTAGGCATTGTCAAACACCATTTGGGCTGTAGATGCTGAGGGTGACAAAGAACAACCCTTTCCAGCCTGTTTTCCAACGTATACCTGGTAAAGGCAGGGAACAAGCACCCAGCCTGATGCTGACACCCACCCTTGGATTCCCACAGAGCTTTTCTCTATCTCTGGGTTGGAAGGGACAAATGGAGGCCTGGTGCTCCAGACCTGCCTTGACTTTGGAGCAGGACCATTGCCAACACTGGATCAGGTCTGTCATGGATTTGCCTAAGCAGATCTTGAAACTTTCCTGGACTAGCCAACCCAGCGCCTCACCAAGTGCTACAACTTCTCTAAACACTCAATGTAATTTTCAAACAAGACTCAAGGACACTAAAAGTGACTTTGTCCTAACAGGCTGGAAGTGAGAGAAACCTAAACAAATAAATCTCTTAGAGTTTAGGATGCATATCAATGCATCCAAGTGAATTCCTCCTTAATTTTTCACAGAATAGCCCAAAGGATAAATAATGCAAGAGATGGGAAAGCAAAACATTGGGGTTTTACTAATGGCCGTAAGAGATTTTTTTGCAGACAGGTCTTCTCTGTGGGAAGAATTGATACATGATTGCAAGTGAATACAACATCTCTGGAAATCTTCCTTGGTCTTCTTTGGAGGAAATATTCAAAAAAAAGAAGAAATTCTTTAGTGATTCTTTAGCTAGACTATCGAGAAGATGTACTGGGGGAGAAAGAAGGGAGAAAAGAAGAGAAAAACTTTGAAGAAAAGCTCAAAAAATATCACATATCATTGTTACAAGAAAAGGACACACAGAATCTTAAATGTCTTTTTGTAACATCTCTGTTTCTTGGTCACTCAGACCAGGATGTTTTGCTGTTGAAAATTGAGCACACCTGTTCAATTATTTTACTAATTTGAAGGTCTGTCTGATTAAAAAAATATGCTCTGAGTTTAACATATTTCACTAGAAATAGCATATCCTACGTACCAGAAAGAGGTTCATGCTGTAAAACAGTAATGTCATGACCAAAAGGGAGGCTGCTTAATTGGCTCATAATTTCTCTCAAAAGCAATGGAAAAAATCAGCTGATTGCAGTATGACCATGCCAGTGTTTCCAATAGTTACAAGACAAAAAAAAGAAAGTTAAGTGGTGAAGATTTCTAGACGAATAGTTTCCTTTTATTTTTTAAGAAAACAAACCTCACAGTTTATTTCATGCACACAATAGGGACTTTGAGAGCTACAAAATCCCTAAAAACAGCCCTCAAAGTAAAGGTGTGAGCCCTCCTAATTCAAGGGCAGACAGAATCAGGAGGCAGCAGATGATGCTTTGCAGAGGGGCCAGATTCCAGGGGGGCTTTTACAAGGGCTGAGCAAAATGAGCTCCTCCATCCAGCAACATTCAAGTCCTAGGAGCACCTCTGCCTGGCACGTTCCTTTGGCTGTGCCAGCCCCCTTCAGGGAGCAAAGTCTGCAGGACACAGAGTTTCTTTGCTCTGGACCATGGCTCCTTTCCAAGAGCTGGAACATGGCACGTGGTCTGGCACTGGCTGTGCTACTCCAGTGGGTTTTATTTGGCTGTGGCAGGTGTTACCAAAATGAGTGCAATCTGTTCTGGGAGGGAGGAGATGCTTTCCACTCGAAGATTTGCCATTTCCTCCCACTCTTGAGGTCTCCTGTGTAGAGTGAGTCGTTAACAACAGGGCATGGGGTGAGAAGCTTTCCAGACATATTTACCCACTCCAGGGATGGGGCTGACATCACAGCTCCCATCTACTCACACTCAGAAATGTGCATTTTCCCTACTTCCTTTACTAACTCACCTAGATGAAGTGAAAAATTAGTGAGTTTCAGTTATTTGTTTTAGAACCAATGCAATCCTTTAATCCGGTGCAATTGCTATCTCCTTGTTGGGAGACTGAGAGTCATTTGAGAAAGAAGTGAATGCCCTAAAGCTCAGATAAAGGCAGAACTCAAATGCAGTTTTTTTGGGGTCTGCATTCGTGGCACCATGGATGAGGTTGTGCAGTACTCCAAAAAAATTGACCTTGTTGTTTTGTCAGTGTCCAAGAGGTTTGATTCATTATTCCTCTGTGCCCCAGTCCTCTGCCATAAGAACATCCCTGAATTTATTCCCGGCAGACCACTCTGTCACAGGGACGCCTCCACCAGAAAAGCATTTTGGACAAGGTAGAGTAGTCATCACCTGTGTGTTTCAGGTACCCTGAGAGTCAGGAATACAGAAAATTATCCCTGTAAGAAAGATTAAAGCCATCAGAGTATTGATCCAGTGAAGCAATTACACACATCCTTTTTTTTTTTTTCAGAGCAACTAAACAAAGAGCTTGAGCATTTGGCAAAAGCTGAGCAGAGAAATGGTAGTTGAAAACCAATAAAACTCTCAAACAAAGGACTTCCTAAAACCCTGCACATTGATCAAAATGCTTGATTTTTGATCTCTTTTTTTTTTTTTTTTTTCCCCAAGGACTAGGAGAAATATTTCAGAAAGCTGAAATATGGAGACCAGTCTCTCATTTAGCAGGCAGGGCTAAGGGCAGGATAAGACATTGTGGCAGAGTTCTCTGCCCAGAACACTCCTGGGAAGACATTTATTTAATAAATGCAAGAAGCAATTACAAGAGCCTTTCCCTTAGCTGCTGTAGGACACAGCAGGGATGATTCCAAAGCCTCTGCAGCTGACACAGGGACAAGTTACCACTAAAGACAGCACTGTCCAAGTCACTGAGCCCTCTCCTACACCAGAGTAGTGCTGTCTGGGCAGCTGAGCACCCACCACAGTTCCTATATTTGGCAGGACACTTTGAAGCCAACCAACCAGCCAAGCATGAGCAGAGAGGGAAGATTTGTTGCACCCCAAGCAGAACACTGGTAGATTACCACATGAATTTTATAAATGAGACACAGGGAACACCTGGATGGGAAGGCCCAATTTAAAATCCATTTCCCAGTCCAATCTGTACTTGGACCTTGGCTTTCCAAATATGAAAGTTTTGTTGCCAGATGAACCTCATCACAGTCTGTCTTCTGCCATAATTGAGTTTCTGCCTCATCATCCAACAGAGAAATGACTCTGCATCAATTATGGGAGGAAAGTGTTGCTTCTCTCTTCAATCATTTCCTCCAGCTCTTGTGTCTTGGGAAAAAAACCAAACCAGACTTAACCAAATCAAACCAAACCGAAAAAAAGAATCTCTATTCTTGAGACCATACCAGTGTTTTAAAAATTAGGGTTTTTTTAAGTCCAGGAGGTTGTCCAGGGTAAATCACATCCTTCTAATGGGAGAAAAGGCACCATGGCAGATCCTGTTTTTGAACCCAGAGAAAATAATGTTATTATTGCTTTATTCTTATTTTCTACCTTATTTTTTTTGGCAAAGCAAAAGTATAATGTGGGAAATACTGGCTTTTAAAATTGATTGCAGTTTCCACCCCTCAAGGAAGGCTAAACCATTCCCAACCAGCTCTGCTAAGAGTAGCATTTATTCTTTTTTCACCTTAGTTTTCTATCAAAGCTTTGCCCATTTCTACTCAAAAATCTTCTTAATATACAAATGTGTGGGCAGTAAAAGGGCTCTAATATCCAAGAAGTGTAATAAAAAAAGAGAGAGATTTTAAACTCTACCAAATAATTTCTGTCTCTCCAAAGCAATATAGAGCCCTTTAAAACATGGGGTTTTGCTGTGTTATGTACCCAAGCCTCCTATGACATCTTAATCTCTTGACTGAAAACCTTTTTTCTTCTCACCTGCAAAGAAAATAACTCCTCTCCCCTTCGAGGTGGCAGCCACTCAACCCATCTGCACGTGTGGTGTCTGGCCATTTAGCACATGGCCAGCCCTGGAGTAGCCCTGGCTGTCCCTGCACCAGACAGCTGTCCCCAGGGCCACCACGGGGAGAGAAGTGCATGGCTTTGGGACAGAATCCAGTTCTGCAATAGATCTGCTGCTGCCCACGTGGAGTGAGACAAGAGCAGATGGCCCAGAAGCAGGGTTAGCACTTGCTGGTGAAGACCTGAGGGCTGGAGGGGAAAACCTGTGATCAAAGAGATGAAACCCAGTCTGACAGCAGAGTCCTGGGCTGGAAGCTGGGGAAGGAATGTGGATGGTCAGCAAAGGAGCAGCATGGAAACAGGACCCAGATCATCACGTACAAAGCCGTGCTGCCCACGGGCAGCTGGGTCATTGCTGGACCAAATGAGGTCAGTCTCATGAAGAAAGAATTCCTTGACAGCAAGAAGGGAACTGAGCCCTCAGGATGGAATGATGACACCTAGGGCACAGAAGAACTGGAGCCTCTCGATCTGGGTTCCAGGCAGTTGGTTACTCCTCCTTTACACCAGGACATGGGACGAAAGGAAAAACATCACTACCCACCAACACAGAGCTTGCTGAGGGATGGGGAGCACAAGCAGGCAGCACACTCAGCAGAGTAGTGGCATTGTCCAGATGTGGCCTTTTCAGGAAGAATTAAATTAACGCACCACACAGACTATTTGCAGCTATGAAAATGTGGTCCATTTTTGCAGGGGATAAAAAGATGCATGTTTTTCACTAACAGCTCAGCAGATGTTCTCTGTCATTCTTAACATTAGCCAACTATGTTCAAAAATCTGGGTGAGATGTATCCATTCTGCCAGTCACATGCTGCCAGTCCCTAATGTAAAGCATGTATACAAACTGAATTAATCAAAACTGATCCTGTGCTCGTGCTTTCACAGATATTTCATCCTTCCTCCAACTTGTCCATGCTTCCCTCTCTCCCACTCCCTCCCCCTCCCAACAACAGTAAGCACAAAATCATAAGAAAGAAAAATAAACCAGCACAACACAAGATATAAAACAACGGAGCAACTTAACAGGACCAGATGGCATCCACGAGAAACTGAAATACAAGCACACATCAATTACTGCAATATTCAGCCCTCATAAACTTTCAACAAATATGTTCACATAAACAAGATCCTACATCCTGCATCCTAATTAATTTTCACATTTGTATAAAAACTCTTCCAAGAACAAGGAAAAAAATGCTAAAGTAACACTTGCTCAAAGCAGTTTTTTTTCCTCAAGTAACTGAAAGAAAATTCTAGGTTTTTTCTGTTTCAAAATAATACTTGAATTTTTGAAATTTTTGTAATGATTTGAAGAAGGGCTGATTTTACTTGCAGATGTGGCCTTTTCTCTGGAAGGGGCTCCTGGACACTCACTCTCATATGGGCATAAAATTTACTTTTGCTTGGCATTTTATGGGAAGTAAGGAACGAAAAAGGGAACCTGGATGCAACAACAAGCCAAACCATAAAGGAAACAGACAGTTTTTCAAATAACTGATTCTTTGACTCAGTAACTGCAATGAGGAGGTGGGAACTGGGAAGATTTTCAGGACGAAATCTGAAATTCTGCAAATCACGGTTACTTTGAGGCAGCTTCTGTGCTGGTATCACTTCCTGCCCCAGCTGCAGCTGTTGGCATGCCAGTCCTGACAGACCACACAGATAAGGGGCCCACAGTCACCACTGCCAGGGCATCAACCCCATCAACTTTCACATACTAATACATGATAATCTTAACTGGGGTGAGTATTTCTGGCAAGACAGTGAAATAATTTATTTCTCAGGTCAACACCTCTTCTTTGCTTACAATCAGAGGTTTCTTGTCAACTGTATTTTAATTCCAGCACAGTGATAACATACCCAGGAAATTTCTGCTCTAGAATGTGCTCAGCCACGTTAACCAAATTAGACTCCTAGCAAGGATACAGCAGTGCTGGAGGTACTTTGGCAATCCTTGCAGTTAGAGCATCTTCTGTGCACAAATCATCTCTACTCATTGGTCTACCCAACCAGTGTCACAGGCACACAGTAATTGCAGCAACGAACAGACAAATGGGTGACTTTCCTGAAGGCAAGTCTTGTGCATTTTGGCACAATATCTATTTACAAGCCTATCTTTCCAGTGCAAATATCAAACTGTTCTGCATGGTCATGGCCAGGCACACGGCCCTGCTCCTGAACAGTCAGGCCAGAGGTGGTAGAAGGTGCCACATCTTTCCAGCCAGATGTGCTCCATGTATCAGTGTGTCCATATCCATACCTCACTACCTTGGATTCCACAGCCCAAATTGCAGCTGCATCAGCTGGCAGCAAACTTAAGCACAGAGACATGCATCTGCCTGCCTTCAGGGGAGAGATGAGAGGGACATCAACAGAAGACAGTCATCTGCAGATGTAGTTTCTCTGCAGCACGCAGCCAAAAGCATCTAGTTTGTAACAAAACAAGTGCTGCTTTTAGTAGGTTGTGAATCTCTGGTAAAACAAAGTACTAGACTTGCTTGGCAAGGGCCTGAGAATGAAAGTTTTTTCTAGATTTCTGATAGGGCTTTTGGGTACAGAACTAGGAAATTGCAACAGCAAGAGTTCACAGCGCCTTCATTTCAACTCCCCTCATCCAAGGAGCTCCAACCAGAAAATTCTCTCCACCCCTCACTTACTTGTCCTTTCAGTACCAAAACTCTAGTAGCACAACACACAGCTGGCATCAGACCACGGGGAACTCCCAAGTTCATTGATTTCCAGGCAGAGTTTAATCAAAGTTTAATGTTTATGAATTTGGAACTAGGGGTCCCTAGACTAAATGGGACTTGGGACTGAGGCTTGCAGAAATAGGCTGCAACAAGGAGTGGCATTTAGTTGTGAGAAGGTTTTACCTCAGTGCTACTTTTTCCAGGGCCTGGTAATAATTTGGAAAAGAACACTCATCTGGAGCCAGTCAATGCAATTAGAAATACAGGAAAAGCCTGATTGTTTTTCCATGTATGAAACATTAAGAAAATGAAGTCATTTCTCTTCAGTCCAAGTATTGACTGTAATTATAGATAGCAGGCGGCCTTAGCTGCTATAAAATATTGAAGTGCTTTTATATAGCTACTGCTATAGTTTACTATTTAGGGACAGAAGAAAGGTTGCCTTTTAATGAAGTGCAGTTGCACAGAACAATGAAAAGGAGGCCATTACTACATAATACTGCTGCCCTTTCCATTATTAGTGTGAAAGCACTTGCCAGATGAATAGAAACAGGTTTAAACTTGGTTTATTATTTCTATGATGTTAATTTGCCCGGAGCAGCTCACTCTCTGAGTAATCTCTGCTTGGGAGAGAGATTTCTATCTGACAAAACAGTATTTAGCATATTTTAGTTTCTCAGAGTTTCAAGTGGCTCTCCTGGTATGGCCAGGGTCAGAGGTGAGGGAAAATAGGTCACCCTGCAAATGTTTCCTCACAGTCAGGTCTTGTTCCTCAGCTGTTGGCATTAGGCAGTACCTAAGAATCCAATCACTGTCCAAAATAACTCTGCCATCTCCTAGTTTCGCAGGTGAAGGCTAGCCTTGGAGGGACTGGTGTATCTGTGACCCTGGACAAGCTACAGGGGCTGGAAAATGGGGTGACCAAGGGCACCTGAGAACACGGACCTGAGAGGTCCCTGCAGTCCAACTTCCCCAGCTGTGAAACGGCACAGTCTGTATTTCAGACCTGTGAAACAGGTACGAGGCACATTGGTAAAGAACAGGGGTTGCTTAGAGGTGAATAGTGATGGTCTCATCACAGATTCCTAACAGCGAAAGCAGGTGAAATTGCCCAGCAGGCCTGTCAAATTCTCCTGCATGATACATAGCAGGGCATGACCACAGTGCAGCCAACAAAAAAGCTGCCAACAAACCCTGTTTCACTTCTAGAAGGTGCCACACACGGTAAAGCCCTCCAGAGCTACTCAAGAAGACTGAACCACAGGGTGTGGCATTTTCCTGAACACGCCACCTGCAGCAGCACTTTCCTCAGGGACGTGAATGGGAAGTGTTCCTTCCCTCGTTCAGACTTGGGGGGCAACAGGAGATTGTAGAGCTCCTCTTCTGCCCCTGGGATGGAAGCAGCAAACACCTGGCACTCAAATCCTGTGAGCTGCAGAGACAAGGATAAGTTAGTAAGACACTCCAATTATTCTAGTGGTAGACTAACTACAACAACTCTCCAGGTTGCCATGGGTGCTACGTAAAGAAACGTGAGGAATTTCGGGGCCAGGTAGATGGGCACGGGACCTCACTGCAGGAACCCCAGGCCGGAGGGGACCGTGTCAAATGGTCGGCAGCAGGGCCTAGAATGTTGCCGTGGGTTAGTTCTTGCAAGCCGCAACCTCCCCAGAGAGCGCAGCGGGGACGGCTCCGGGCGAGAGGGGC
>NW_008236640.1:580985-592625 GCF_000691975.1 Corvus brachyrhynchos | reverse complement strand
GTGGGTTAGTTCTTGCAAGCCGCAACCTCCCCAGAGAGCGCAGCGGGGCTGCTCCGGGCAGCGGGGCCGCTCCGCTCTCCCGCAGCCTTTTCGGGCAGCCCCACGCTCCGGCTCCGCCTAGCTGGGCTCCGCAACGCGGTGACGGCAAAGGAGGCACAAGGGTCCCTGCATATCGACCTCAGAGGAACTTTTATTCTACATGATGTCAAGCCGCTTCCCAGAGGCAGAGGTACCACACGGTCAGGGAGCCAGAGGTTTTCTCAGGGCGCAGGGGCTGTATATGGGCAGAGTTGGGTACTGGAACCAACAGGGAGAACCCGAGGGAGGGGCCAGGATTAGGGGCAGGGAAGGTGGGGGACAATGTAGAAGACAGACAATTTAACGAGCAAAGCAGTGGGGAAATACAGCACTACACTAGAAAAGATCCCCTTTGTTCACTCAGATTGCACTGTTTCACTACGTGGTGCTGCGTTGAGTTGGCTAAATATTTTATACTTTCTTTGTTTTTTTACACTTCAGCTCACAGCATGATTTTAAATTTAAAAGCAAAGCACTAGTTAAAATTCCTCAGAAGCAGTACCTGCAATTGTTCCTCACTACAATTTTGTATCCAAACTGCTGGAAAAAGTAAAGACCAGCCTCTGGAACTCAGCGCTTTCAAGGCCTATCAGAGAAAGTTACTTAGGCTAAGGTTAAACCTGAGTGTAATTAGTTCCCAGCCTTGAAGGAATAAACCTAGATGCTAGAACAGACTAAAGCAATATTCAATTACGAGATACCTTTGCTGACAGATTAGCTTGAAGAGATAAGACCTAGCTACAGTTGTGGGTTTTGCTCTACTAAAATTATTACAAAGAGCCATATGCAAAAGCAGAAGGCATCACTAATATCTTTTGATTAGCAAAATTGAAGAACTGTTCTTCCATGCCAGGGCCTTGTTATCTCTTTTGTACTCACAGCCTCTTGCAGTAAGTAAAACAGTAGCCAAAATGGGGTGAGAGACATCTCCCTCATGCATACACTTAGCAGGCATACAGGGGCTATACAGGACTCCATCTTCCACTGTTTCAGCATTTCCACTTCCCTTATTCAGGGAACAGTTTGGACAGACCAATCCAGCCCACATCCACCTCACACAAGCATTCACTTGAAATGACATCCTAATTGTTCAGTCAATAGACATCTCAGCACAACCAATTAGCACATCTCAAGTATTTATTTCCTTGCTATCCAGTTAACAAAACCTACAGACTGTTTCATTGTCAGAAGAAAATCCCTATTTCCTTGGTGCTAAGTCAATTTAAAAAAATCAAATGCTTCACAGTCCTGGGGTGCAGTTTCTCCCAGCTGTTTGAAGAGCCAGGTGATCTTTATCAGGTCAACAGCCCAGAGCATGGCCTGATCTGCAGCCCACTTCACTTAAAAGGGTAAGTTTAGGTGAATTAAGCTTGTGCTGGGGAAGCTATATATTATAAATTATATTTTATAATGTATTTTATTATATATGTTATAAATAAAGTTTGGGAAGTTTTAAAAACTCTGTGAAATACAGAGATCAATGGTTTCAGCAAAATTCCTGCTTTTAGGGAGTGAGATTTACAGTCAGTGGTCTCAGAAGGGTTCCTGTCAAGAAAATGACTGAAGGATATAGAAGTCTCTCTGGGAAGGGCCAGATCACAGATCCAGATGCCTTGTGAGCAGTTTTGTGCCCCAACCCTGGGCCTTCTTCACCAGGACTTTGGAAAAGATCTTTCTCTTTTCTGCTTCTTATGATATTGGTACCTCCCAGACTTTGAAGGGTCCAAGTACATTTTTTCAGAATTTAGACAAAGCTTTTGCTGTGCTCTTCTTGGAAAGCTTCAGTTGTCTGATGGACCAACACCTCTGTGCAGATTTCTTTCAAGAAGAAATACTGGGAGCATCTAGAGGAGTAAACAGAGTTGACTTACAAGTATGCAGGCCCAAAAGTGGGGGGAGAGAATTATTTCTTGAATATTATCTTCTGGATGGAAAGCAGTTGCCAGAGCAACTAGGTTTACCACAGAAAGTGCTGTTAACTCTTAGAGTAATCATCTTTTCTGTAAAGAAGCAGATCTTTTATAGCTGTCATGAAAAAAAAACAAACCCACCCTCTGAAATACCGAAAACATTAATAAAATAATTTCCACACTCCATTAGTGGTGTAGCCATGGTAAATAATTAGTTTATTTTGTTTTCTTCTACTGGAAAACTGCCTTTTAAATTTTAATCACTTCTCTAAAGCAGCTGCCAGAGTTCTTCTTTTTCTATAATGCATTTATATACTGTATATTAATTTAACTGCCAGTTTGGATGCATAAAAAATGGCTTTGCATTAAAAATATAAATAAAGCACAATGGAGTGCCTGCTGGAAGACAAAATAGAGCAATGTTTTCATCAGTATATCAAAGGAGATCTCAGACTACTCTCCTTCCTTGCAAGCATTTCTCCTGAGAAACCAAGGGAGATTTAGTCAGAGCTGAGCACGAGGAAAATGTTTCTGTGCTGGACTTCAAATATATTGTGAAACATATTAAACAGAATTTTCTACCCCAAAAAACCATCTCATATTGTGCTTTGGTGAACAAAAGACACAGCTGATGTGCACAGATGTTGAAACCCTGCATGAAAGATGAGCAGCTGTCTGCTCCATAATAGGAGCACTCTGATTTAGTTGCCTTTGTCAAGCACATCCCAAAAGTGACTCGACACTTTTCTGGGTAGCTGTAGCTTGCCTGGTAAATCCCCCCATGAGCATGTCCTCAGGTTAGTCGAGCACTGGCACCACCAGAACTCAGGTCCTTGATGTTTTTTTTATTGTTAAATGAACAAAGGAGCTCACCCTCGGGGATGGAGGAAGGTCTGAGGAAGCTTTCCAAAGTACAGCCATCAGTACCCATCCCTGCCTGACCCCCCACTGACAGCAGACCAGCAGTAGCTGCTGCTCAGAGACATGGGAGATAGTGGAGATAAAACATTTTGAAGGCAGAGTTTGGATGTGGAACAAGAAGGCCTGAAGAAACATGTGGCTTAATTAAAAATTGCTCCTTTTTCCTGGATTGCTTTTGGCAGTTTCCACATGCAAAGGAAGAGACTGTTAAACAAAAAAAAAAATTTAGAAAGCTTCACCATATCTACATTGAAAGAAACTGCAAAAACTAGAGCTGTCTGAGCATCCAATTCTAAAGGGAGAAATAGGTTAATAGGTTGTCTCCACAAACATGCTGGGGTTGGGTGGGATTTGTGAGTTTTGGATCCCCCTTTACAGATTTGAGGCCAGCATGTTTGCCCATCCTGGATACGACTTCCTGTGTCTGCCATGCTTTGGCTGCCAGCCTTTGCAGGACCACGTGTGCCAAGTGTTTTCTCCTCCAGCATGGGTTCACTGAGTAGTTCACTGCTGCTGGGTTAAATTACACAGACATGCCTTCCTTGTGGACTTCCCAACATGAAGGATTTGCATGCTGCAGGACAAACCTTTCCCATACTGACCTGAAAACCTCACAGGGCTCTACAAGAAATGGCAAACGTGCTACAGCTTCCCCAAGAAAATGGCAAAGAACACCCTGCCCCAATGTGCTGTAAGACTAAATACACTGCTTTTAGAGAAAATACTGGAAAATCTTGCAACGTTGCCAAGGATCTGTCTGAGAAATGTCTCTCCAGTGGAGACCAGCTTCTAATAATGACAGTACACTTGCATCTAACAGCCATCCCCACTACTCTAAAAGGCCTCTGCTTATTCCAAATGGTGACAGGCTGCATTAGGGATCAGAGGGAAGCCAGGACCACCAGGGCTCCCAGATAAGCAACTGCCCTTAGGAGAGGCGAAACAGCAGCACATGGAAAATCTCCTTATGGCAGAGGATGCAAGTGATGCTTTGTCTAAACAGAAAAGGACAAGGAAAAGAGATAAAGCAAGACTTTAAGGAAGCTTAAAAATACATGAGAAAAGAGTGTGGGTGAGGGAGAAAGCAGCTGTACACAATTTTCTGTAGAATATCTTCTGCTCTACAGCATCTGGGAGCCCAGACAGAGTCCTCCATTTCTGAAAGACAGTGAAGTATGACAGTGTAGGAGATTTATGGAAGAAATTGTCACAGTAAAAAGAGTCAATGCTGCTCTGACCATGAGCAAGCCAAGACCAAAAAACAGAGGCAAGTTTCACAGCTGAGGCACTCTGCTCAGGGATTCTTGGATGATGCCTGAAGGAGATGGCATTGTATGTCCTTCTGTCTTTCCTTACTTTCCTGACTCTCCAGGCATAGGCCAGCTTTGCTCTCATTCCCATGCTTTGCCCAGGGGACACAAGCAGGTCTTGGGGAAGCTCCAGAAAACCAAAATCTCAGCCTAACATCCCCAATCAGGTGGAAAGCTGGGGTTTCCACATCTGCACAAGGTCGGGATACAGGTTTCTGCCAGCACATCCAGCCTTCTTTCACCAGCAGGGAGTCTCATTCACTTTAACACCCCAAGGGCAGGAACAAAACCCCATAAATATTTTGCTCTGATTGATAGATAAGACTCACACAAGCACTATTTCAAGAAACTCTGATTATCTCCACTCCAACCTCTCACTGGAAGCAGGATGATCACAAGAATTGGGCCAGAGCAGCCTCAGCTCTGGAGGGAGTCATGATGGAGGGAGCTGTCCCAGATGAGGAGAAACTCTCCTTCCAAATTACCTTTTAAGCAGAGAGTCTGTCTCATCTGTGTTTGTCTCCTGGACTGATTTCCTACATTAATACCATCCCAGAGAATCTCTCTGCTGCCTGCCTTTGCTTTCCTTACTTTCCTAGTTCAGGGCTTGCCTGTCCCCAGTTTCTCCAGACACAGTGTCCCAGTAGTCCCAGTGGATTTGCATCAGGCACTAACCCTGTTCTATCTCACACCATTTCTCTTCCTCAGTCACTTTCACTCTCCAAATTATTCTCCTTCTCCTACAGAACGTTACCACAAACACAAAATCAGAGTGGAACACATTTCCAGTTCTAAAAAACCTTCCATAAAATCAAATTGCTTGACTGTAATCAAAGGCTCAAGATAGATTTAAGAAAAAGGGCAGAGTTTTAAATTTATTTTTAGGAAAAGGAAACGCGGCTCAGGTAGATTTGGATTGTCAGCATAAGGGTGAACTATCTATAGCTTGGCAGGCCCATGATTTCTGATTTCTGTGTGTCCACCTTTCAAAAAATAGGAAAGGTGATGGAATACTGGGCAGTGTGGGGTCCAGCATGATGTAAATGATATGGAATAAGAGGTGGATACTGTCCTGGAATCAGCAGTAGCAGGTACAGTGCTGTGTTTTGGATTTAGGATGAGAATAATGCTGACAACAACCTGATGCTTCAGTTGCTGCTAAGTAGTGCCTACCCTAAGTCAAGGATTTTTCAGTGTTCCCTGCTCTGCCAGTGAGGAGCTGAACCAGAAGCCATGAGGGAGCACAGCTGGGACATTCCAAAGGGATATTCCATACCATAGAATGTCATGCCCAGGATATAAACTGGGGGAGTTGGTCGGGAGCTGCTGATCACCACTCAGGGATGGTTTGGTCACCAGCCAGTGAGAGCTGAGCAATTGTGTTATGCATCACTTGCTTCTCCTGGGGTTTGTTCCTCTCTCTCTCTCTCCCCCCACCTTTTCATTGCGATTATTATTATTGTTACTGGCAGTGTCTTTTATTTTGTTTCAGTTACTGAACTCTTCTTATCTCAGCCCAAAAGGTTTACCTATTCTTTCCAGTTCTCCTCCCCACCTGGGACAGGGGTGGGGAGTTGTGGTGGGAGTGAGGGAGTGAGAGAGTGAGTGAGTGAGTGACTAGATGGTACTGAGCTGCCATCAGGGGTTAAACAATGACATAAACACAGAGGGAATAAAGCCATATTCTCTCAAAGGACATCTCTGGAGCTTGCTGGAGAAAGGCTGAGAATATGTGGCTGTATTTTAAGGTTTGCCACGTGCCTTAGTTTGCCCACCTACCCCGCATGCTTTTTGTTGTGTCAAGGAAAAGATCAAAGCCTGTGTCTTGCTCTGAGGCACGAGGAGACCAAATATATTTCACCCACTCAGGTACTCCAGGTTCACTGGCCTTTCAATGGCCACTGGCTGTGGTAACTGACATTAACTGCAGTGAACTCTACATTAGGCCCCCGAGAGCTTTTAACAACTACCTTCTCCAGCAGAGATAGGAGCAAAAGCACTGCTCAGTAAAGGGATGGGGAAAAGAGAAAAGAAGACATGACAGAAACAGAGAACAGGCTAGAATAGAACAGAACAGAATAGAATAGAATAGAATAGAGTATTTCAGTAGAAGGGGCTTACAATGATGTCCTGGTTTTGGTTGGGATAGAATTAATTTCTGCTCAGTAGCTCTGTTTTGGATTCCACATGAGAATAAAGTTGATAACACACTGATGTTTTGGGTTTTGCTAAATCACATTTAACCTAAGTCAAGGACTTTTTTTTTGGCATCTCATGCTCCGCCAGTGATGAGGTGCACAAAAGAAAAACTGTGAGGGAGCATAACCAGGAAAGGTGACCTGAACCAGCCAGAGGGATATTCCACACCAGAGAACATCATACCCAATATATAAACTGGGGGAATCGTCCACAAGGGGCCAGTTTGCCTTTAAGGATGGGGTCTGTCTTTGGTCAGCAGATGGGAGAGCAATTGTACTGAGCATCATATGTTTGTTATTGTTAATCATCATAATCATCATCATCATCATCACCATCTATTATGATATTTCTATTAGTCTTAGATTATTAAACTGTTCTTGTCCCAACCCACAAGTTTGACTTTTGATTCTTGTCACCCACTAGACAGATGGCCTTATTTTAGAAGGACAGGTATAGGCTATCAAATGCATATTTCACTGTGCGTGTTGTCCTTTCAACGCAGGAACAAAGGCAATTTAAAAAAAACCAACCAAACAAAAAGACCAACCCCACCCCCAACAGCAACACACTCACTCTCATTAAAGCTATTCTTTCTTTTGGTAGCAAAGACAAACACAATATGGGTCTGAAATAAAAATATTTCCTCTTTCCTCTGAGCAAACAAGCAGAGCTAGAAGTTCTCCCTGCAAAACTCTCACATTTTTGTTTTTGTTTTGTTTTGGTGTTTTGGTGTTTTTTGTTGTTGTTTCGTTTTTTTTTTTTTTTTTTTTTTAGTTTTTTAGACATATTTGTTTCTGGGTTAAAAGAAACTGTGAAAAATCAATAGCTAAAATAAAACGCCAGTAATAGGGTCTCCTGTAGATGCACTAGTTTCAACTTTCCTCTTAAATGCAGTTTCTCTTGAGAGGGCTGTAGTACCACACAGCAGAATAAAGATTATCAAGGTGGTGAGTTGCAGTATTTTTCAAAAGAGAATACTGAGCTTTCATAGTAAAGATGAATAACAGCAGCAGGAGGTGGCAAAATACTGCATCGCACTGTCCTAGTTAAAACCATAACTGACACATCAACAGGGTGTTGATAAAAGTGTGTTTTCACATCATTCTGCAGCTGCCCAGGATTTTAGGTAGCTTAGTATTTGTGCACAGACTCTGTGCCAAGAGTTCAGCTGGTCTCTCCAGCCATGACCTGTGTAATTACCCTGATTTATAATTGCCACTAATTTGTTTGGTGAGGTTTCTCTAAAAGCTTTTGCATTCTGTAGCCCATGATAAGATGGGTTTTTTGCAATGCTAAAATGTCCATGAGGAGGAGAGAAGAGTTGTATCCAGCTGAGGAAGTGTGAAAGAGCTCATCTCAACCAAGAACTGAGTGGCAAAGACTTAGGAGCCAAATTTAACCAGGCAAGAGAGAACTCAGAGCTCCATCATGCTGAGCACTAATCAGTCCAGAGAAGCAGCTCCAAACCCAAAGAATTTAAAGCCTATGAGATTGTAGGGGGGTCCTGCACGTTTCTCTCTATTTGGGGAACCTAAGAAGCAGCAACATGTAGCAGATTAGGCTGTACTAAAGCTGATACCTATCCTATAGATGGTCATCAGCCACCATCAGCTGACGGGCTGTCAGCTCCCTAAACGATACACCCCGGTTCTCTGAAATGTTTTTATTATCTGCTTACATGGTGTGCTTGGGTGGTAATTACACCCTCCTCCTCTCTCCTTCGGGTTCACATGTACATCTTTGCAATGCTCAGGGTTAAACCAGCCTGCAGACAGCACTTTGATTCATACATTGTGCATGATTCAGACAGCCCAAGCAGCCCCAGAGAAACTGCTGAACCTCATCTCAAGTCTCTCAACACTCACTAAATGCTCCGCTAATACCTGGCATGGAGCAAAACACACAGGCTCCTGCAAGCTGCTGATTTCTCCTTCAACAGGGGCAATCAAAAGAGCCACAGAACAAAGTCAATTTTTTTTTGGAAGAGCTATACAGGACAGGTTGAGAGAGAGAGAGAGAGGTGTACAGGACAGGTCTAGATGGGTCTTCACCAACAGGCTCAGATACAAGTGCAAGAGGGAGAGTAAAAGAGAAGCAGTTAAAGGACATGGAAAAGAAGAAACAGAAGTATTCTCCATACTGGATACCAAAGGACCAACAAGAGCAGAATGACAAGCAGCAGGGCAGCAGGCAAAGAAACCAAGAGTTCTAAGGGCATCTTAGAAGATGATCTTATCTCAGATAATCTTATCACACAAAGAGCAAAGAATTCAGGTACATGGGAGACAGCACCTGAAGAGAGAGCAGAACATGGGATGTGCCCAGACAATACTTCCATGCAGCAGCAGATTGCCAGAAGATTTGGGATTTCTCCCTCCTTCACAACAGATACTTCATAAAACATCATTCTTTTTTTCCTACATGGCAAGAGGCGTCATCCAGGCAGGCAATGGCTATGTGAACTTTTCCAAGCTTTCCAGCTCCAACTAGGGAGCAGGATAACCCAAGAGAATCCATAAGCAATGGATAACAGTACTGCTACCCACTGTGCATAATAAGGAAAAACCTTATTGCTGCATTGCCACTGTGTGAAACAAGAAAGCTTCCTGCACTCCTGACAGCACAATCTTAGCCCCATTTTGAGAACAACACCTCACTCCTAAGCACTGCATGTAATTCTCCCTATCAAAGGTGCAGACTGGTTGATGGAGTCAGCCTGAGTTCATTGGTTTGATGCACCAATATAAATTTAGTTATCTAAAAAAATAGCTTTGAACTGAAGAAGGGTCACTAGGAGATCATCCAGAGAATGAGAAGCTCACGCACAAAAAAAAAGTGTCCTGCTTAACCCAGCATGCTCTCCTTTCCCAGCCCAGCCCAAGAAAGAAAGAGAAGAAAGGCAACAATTACAACTTCCAAATTAGGTTCCAGTGCTCTGGTAGAAAACCACAGTCATTCAGAGTTGTTTTGTTTAAAAATCACTGTAAGCATTATGGACCTTATGCAAAAATAGACTTAAGAGCAAGCATAGAGTGATGATTACCTGGGGACAAATGCATCTTAGAAACCCCAGTCAATAATCATATACCACACCCACGTACTCTGGAAGCAACAGGCCCCAAGTGATGTCTTAGAGAGACACTTCATACTCTCCTCCCCTCAATCTCTGGAAATGGCATTTCATTTAATCCCCCAAAGCAAAAGCACCCATGCTGGGAGTGTGAGTAACCAGCAGTGATTTGGAGTTTGAGATTCAGATGGCGTACATGGATAACAGACCTCAAACAAGCAGCTACACTCATCCCTGCAAGCCCTCAGGACTCAGACTGGTTCAAACCACCAGAGAGAATTCAAATGTTTTTGACAGCTTTCCAATAAGTTCCAGAATGTCCCATATCATATATATTGCTCAGCAACACCCATCATAATTGAAATTCTAATGGGCCTCACTACCTGTGTTTTTCATTGCAGGAAGATGCACTCTACTGGTTTGCTTTCCTTGTTACCTGCTGCAGAGTTTTGTGCCTCCAGGATGCACAGCAGCACTGCAATATGCATATTCACACCATACAAATCCCCTGGGCAGAAGACAGAACGACAGCTGAATGGTGAATCTTGCAGTTGGATGCTTCCAGTGGTCAGTGGGGCTGCAGCTCTTTGTTTGTTCCTTTTGTTTCCCAAGGAAGAGGGTGGTACTCTCTAGATTCAATTTTAAAAGATGGTTATTCACTGTAGATGCTAGCTGGCCTAGTTTAGTATTGTTCATAAAAGCAGAGATGAATCTTTCATGAAAATATTAGGAGGAAAATACTAGAAGGGAAGAGACTAATGCTAATTAATGATAAAGCTTTTTTCTTGCAAACAAAACCTGAAGACAGTCTCATTTATGCATAGGATTGTGTTTCAGCAGGGAATCATCAAGTTTGCTCTTTTCTATAACCAACCACAGGTCATCACCCAACTCCGCCTGTGCTAAAATAAATAAATTGCCAGAAGAAAGCTATATGGTTGTAATAATTTAAGGACATCAAGAGCAGAAGGAGCTTGGAGGATGCCTTCCTACAACAGTTACTCAGTACAGAAGGTGTGTGTTCAGCACCCCACCTGAATCTGCATCACTTTGATGTTAGTCTTGCCTAATAATTTGAAGTATCGTCATTTCTCTGCATTTTCTCCCTGTAATACATATCTGTACAATAACCAAATTTTAACAGTGTTTGGTCAGAATGACTTACTCAGGTCTTGATACTTCTTAATGAAACACCCAAGCCATCACCAAATCTGAATGCAAATGTTGATGTGCTCCATATACTCTGAGATGAGAGGCTAAGGTTGAAGTTCCTAGAACTGTCCAGGAGATTTTAGACACAGGTCTTGTTAAAGCAGGAGAGATATGTCTTTTCTCTCCCTAATCTCCTCACTTGGAGGAGTAACAGATTCTCACAATTAATATTAATAGTCACAGAGTAGCTTGGGGTATCTGTCAACTATCTTCCTTCAAAGAGAGTTTTGAAACAGATTCGTTTTAAAAAAAACATCCAAAGGTCCATCTGTGACTTAAATTTTTAATTCAAAACCTGATCATACTTTAGGCATGAGTCATCCTTCTACCCTACTGTGCCCGAAGGCTGGCTAAATCCTGCTGCATCCCACAACAACAAAGCAACAGAAGTGACCAGCGTTTGTACAGCTCATGCATAATTTTGCATTTCCAGCCTCAAGCCTCCCACTTGCTGTGTGGCTTTTCATTCTATATGGTCACCCAGACACAGGTCCGTAAGCCCCTCAGTCTGTTCCAAGCAGAATGTCTCCTGCTGGGAAAGAACCCCCAGAAGAGGGGGGTGTGTGCCTTCTCTGGAGCTCGTAGTGACCCTGTGGCCATCTAAACTGTGTGGATCCAAGCTCTGTCTCACTGCTGATAAACAGGGCCTGGCAGACACTCGCAGACATCCCTTTTCAGCATCCTCACACATCTGAAACAACACCTGCACCTCTGCCCTAGCAGGGCATCACCAGTTCTGACAGGTGCCAAATCACCTCTTCAGATCCTTCTCCCAGGGAATGCTCTTCCAGCACGAGTTTGTTTCAGCAGAATTCGGATGTGCTGTGAAACAACAAGGACAGCCACAACAAAACTGATAGCCCAGGGTCACTCTCCCATAGGTCCCAGTTTCTGTTGTGTTTCTATCATCTCTGGTGGCACTGGACATGGGAAGAGAGGA
>NW_008236640.1:562088-580932 GCF_000691975.1 Corvus brachyrhynchos | reverse complement strand
GGCTGACTACTCTCTTTCATATAGGACTAGAAGATACTTGGACAATGAACCAACAGGAAAGGTGCAAATTTTTACGGGGAATTCTCCTTCCTTTTCTGATTCCTTAATAAGCCAGTTTGCCAATTAGTGGAATTTCTCCCAGAATATTTGCATTCTTGAACTTTTTCCTTTCTACTTTTCCCCACTGCAATACTCACAAATTCTCTCTGTGTCACAAGACATTTGCTGCTAATCTCTCCTTTCAGCTTGCCTTGATGCTTATTTGGGTCAACAGCGAGCTGAGGCACCCAGCTTCTGAGTCAATCACGACTAACTTCCTTTGGCCAACAATTTTCCCAGTATTTGTAGGAAATTCAGTATCTCTGGGAACGCTGCTCATTCACTAGATCGATCAAGTTTGTCAGCCAGGGTCGGGAATTATTGGGAGTGGAAGAAAAATCAGACAGAGATAATGATCATGCAAGCCTTTTTCCAATAGGAAACCACAGCACTGCTAAAGATGGGGAGCTCTGCTAATTAAGATTAGCCCATTAAACCTTGTAGTCCCTCTGCACCACTGCTGGAAAATACAAGGTTTCCTTCTAGCAATGTCCTGGCACGGGTGCTCTTGGGTGCCTGATTCAGCAGTCCTGCTGTAGAGTGCCAGCTCCAGCACATTCAGGACGTTTATTCAGGCTGGGAGAGCAGTGGAGGACCCGCTCACACCTCTCCTCAACATCAATCTCATCAGCCTGCCAAGCACGCTCAAAGTGACAGCTGTGCAGGCATGACATGAAAACAAGAACTGCTGTATCATACTTAGCTTCCAGAGGCAGATCTAAAACTTGGGAAAAAAACCAAAGATGGAGCAGTAGAGAGGTTACCAAACACCCTCTCAAACCAGTCTGGCTTGGGTTGCCTGTTGAGAGGACAAACACTCCACGACAGACACATACCCATGGCTTAATGGGGTGATCCTGCCCCTCTGCTCTGCTCTGGTGAGATCCCACCTGGAATGCTGCACCCACCTCTGGAGGCCCCAGCACAAAAAAAAAAGGCACAGACCTCCTTGAGTGGGTCCAGAGGAAGGTTCAGAAACCTATATGTACATTTTACTGTGGTGAATAATAAAAAGAAAATTAAAAGAAAAACCTGGCCATTCCTTTGTCAGAAGCTTCAGCCCATCTTTCAGAGTATTCCTGCTTTTTGTTAAATTGCACTTTCATATTTAATAAGGAGTTTATTTACCCATTTGAACTGTCACAATGTGACAGGGCACTTGGGTCCGGACTGAAAGCCTCATTTTTCATCTTCAACCATTTCATGCAATTGCAGCACATTCGAGAAAGGGCCCAAGCCTCGCTAGCTCTTATGCACAAATTCAACAGCATCCATTTCTGCTCCTCCTTCATTATTTATCCCTGTTACAGAATTAGATCGGAAACGCCATGATTTCCACTTTCATAACCCTTCCAGTTTGCAAAACATTTTTCATCCCATACAAAAAATTGGGAGATTGTTACACCATTAGCTTAATTTCATAATTCAGCAAAGTGTCAGTAGATCTGATCTACTTCCAGCACTTGATCTTGCAGTAAGTGGGTTTTTTTATTAATCAAGGATATATTTAAAAAAAAAAAATCTTAGTATTCCTTATCACCAGAGTGTCCAGTGGCTGGAATGAGTATTATGTATTCTGCTACATGCTAGGCTCGCACAGCACATTCCAAAGTGGCAAAGTTCTCCTTAAGAAATTATCTAGATTCTGGAAGACTGCCCAGAAGGATAGTTTTGTATGAAGAATATGTAACTGCCTAACATTAGCACCTTTGGGGATTATTTAAGCCCTGCTCATACTAAATCACTCCAGAAACAGAACGTGCAACTGCTCCACTTGCCAACAAACTGACTTGAGAAAGGAGCAGCCCCAACTGGAAACCAAATTACAACACAGATTATGTACCACATTCTGATCAGAAGTTCCACACCACAACACCAAATCCTTCCCAGGCTAAACACCTGCACAGAAGTGAGCAGAGAGCTGTGACAGGGACAAGCCTTCCTGAGACAAGGTCTTGGCTGCTCCCAACTTTCACAACATGATTCGAAGCCTCTATCTGAAGACATTGACCTAGCCCATGGTGTCTTCTGCTCCGTGCTCTGCTACCACAAAAAATATTCATATTTGCTTTGTACAACCTGAAGGAATGCTCCCGTGGAAGGGGCCCTCACTGGAGCAGTTTGTGAAGAACTGTAGCCCTTGGGAGGGACTCATGTTAGAGAAGTTGGTAGAGGACTGTCTCCCATGGGAGGGACCCACGCTGGAGCAGGGGAAGGACTCCTCCCCCTGAGGAGGAAGCAGAGGCAGAAACATTTGATGAACTGACTGTTCATTCCCCATCTTCCTGTGCTGCTGGCAGAGAATCAGAAATTAAGTTAAGCCTGGGAAGGGGGGAGGGTTGGGGGGGTCGGTATTTTTAGGATTTGTTTTACTTCTGATTATCTGACTCTGATTTTGATTGGTAGTAAATTAAACTAATTTCCCCAAGCTGAGACTGCTTTGCCCGTGACAGTAAGTGGTGAATGATCTCTCCCTGCCCTTATCTCAACTCATGAGCCTTTCATTGTATTTTCTCTGCCCTGTTCAGCTGAGGAAGGGAGGGATGGGGTGGCTTTGGTGGGCACCTGGCATCCAGCTCACATCAAACGACCACATCCAGATAAGAGTCACAAAAAATCCCTGCACCACTGTCAAAATTTCCCAAAATGACCTGACTTCATTACAGCTCTATGGTTGTTTTTCACAGAACTGATGAGCTGGCAATGAAGGTTATAGACAGAAGGGGGCCTTTGACAGGATAAATCCTCTAAGATGCCTGCTTCCCACCCCTAAAATGACATGATCTTCTCACCAACAGTCACTGTCAAAGAAATCCTGATGATTAAAAATGCTTTCTTTCCTCCCCCTTCCCTCATTAAGGGCTAGGCACTGTCACTGCTCACACTTCCTTATCAATAATTAGGATAAAGTGCATAAAGGCACCCACCATAACACAGAGATACATAATTTGTCAGCAGGGCGACGAACAAATTACATCAGGCT
Source organism: Corvus brachyrhynchos (assembly GCF_000691975.1). NCBI lineage: Eukaryota > Metazoa > Chordata > Aves > Passeriformes > Corvidae > Corvus > Corvus brachyrhynchos. Next base: position 577,850 of record NW_008236640.1, on the reverse strand, counting down.
GAAACATCCTTCAATTAACATCAAAACATTTGCTGCTTTGCATGCTCAAACACGACTTGTGCTTTTAAAAGTCTCTTAGGACACTTAAAATCGCTGTCCCCCTTTTCCTCCAGAGCTAATTCTGCCAATGTGAGCTTTCTGAAGAGGGAACTAACAGGACTAGCTCATTAGTCCAGCTGAGCAGCCAGAGAGCTCCCCATGCACCACTCCCCTGCCTTGCCTGCAGCCTGCCCTCGCTGCTCCCGTGCTCATTCCAGAGGGGCAGGGGCTGGTCTGCAGAGCCGTTGCCTTGGTCCACATATTTTGTGTTGCACTTTGGCCATTCCTGAATCTGTTTACTGAGTGGTTCTGTGTACCTCTGCCAGCAGACGGATTCATCTGGGCACCAGATGAATTTCAGTGATGTAAGGAAAAAAACCCCACAAAACCAACAAAAATAAAGTAACAACAACAACCGAGCAGGGAGTGTGAGAGATATGTCAGGTTTTGGCTTTTCTGCCTGTAGAAGCAGCTGGTCTTTGGTGGATCAGCTCTTAGTGATCTGCAGTTTCCTAGATTCCCCAAAGCCCACGGCACACTGTCATCCCCACAGCACCACATTGCTCTGCTTCCTAGAGGTCAGGGGGAAGGGCTGTCCCAGTTCCTGCTGGCAGAAAGTCCTGCAGCTCTCTGGGAGACCCAGGCACTGCCAAAGGACAGGACTTTCCCTCTCCATCTTTCTCTGTGCTGCCAATATAACAGGACCTGTTGTTTACCCACCCTCCCTATTCCCCAAAATGAAAAAAAGTGTTGAGACTGAAGAATTCAATGAGTGGACTTCAAGGAGAAAAAAACCACCTACATCTTTTCAAGACACGTCCCAAAGCAAGGAATGTGTCTGAATTGACTTTTATTTATGCCCATCTGGGGGCAGGCAGAGAAGAGGCATTTCAGTCAGGCCTGGCTGGGTGGTATACAAGTTTTTGGAAACGTGGATCTGAGCTTCCTCACCAGCATGAGGTAACTAACCTGGCATGCACATGGGAGTACAATGTTGACAGCACTGTCCCTACAGTGTGATCAGGCTCATGAGAGATCTTTCAGCTTGTTTCTAGTTGACTGCATGTAGATTTAGCAGATGCCTAGGTTCTGACTTCCTACAAATTATACCACACATCAGAGGGTGCAAAATCAGGCAAAGCCTACAATATTTCAGTGTTAGGCTTTGTGCCACTGTATCTCAAGCTGTGGCAGAATTGTTTTCACTCAGCATCCTCATTCTGGGTCTGAACTAATAATATCTTGGTCATTCCTGCAAAACCGTGAAGCAGGAAGCATCAAAGCAAGTCCCTGATGAGAGCATTTTTGGAAAAACAGGGATAATTAAGTCATTAATTCTACCCTGAGTAGCATATTCCACATTACCCCAAGCAGGACACTTCCAATTTAAACATTTCTGACTCCTCATCCCTTAAAACATTTACAGAAACACGCGATACACTGACTAATTCTGACCATTTTCCTTAACTGGTCTGCAATATTTTAGATGTAATCAACGACTTATCTTTAAAATCCTTACTGAACCCCTGGAGACTTTCTGAAGATCTGTCTATAACACTTTTGCTTTGAGAAATATGCACATTAGCATTCAATGCACATTGCTATATTTAGTTTTCAGGAAATATGACATTCATTCCACAGGAAGTTTGGTAAAAAGTATAACGGTGACCTATTTCTTTATAATAAATGTGTTTCCAGGGTATTTCCATTGGTTTTCCTCTATACAATATATTTCTAAAGCACTATAGGAGTAAATTTAGGACCCAAACCAAGAAGAAAGAAAGTTTCTCTGGCAAATCTGAGTTTGCTCCATCAGTCATTATGAAATAAAATAAGGAAAATAAAATACCCCCACAGTCTGTCCTCCCGTGCTGTCCACAAAAATGAGATTCATTACCTGGTGTACAATAAGCCAATAATTACATGCTTGAGAGAGAAATTGATGGTTTATTTCAGAATTGCACAAGCCTGGGTGCTCTGTGGTATTCCACAAATCAAGCATGCCAGCTATCATTTTTTTACTATTCATACATTTTAGCAAACAAAGGGGTTAGGCTACAAGCTACATCATTCTCCTGTTAATTAGTATTCTATCTTTTATTGGTTAATGACTGTCTCGCTCCTCATGCTAATTAGTCCCCATGCTCAGGCTTTCTCTTCTTCTGAGCTGGGTTTCTCAGGTCAGTGGCTTGTGAGTTGGTGGTTGTGATCTGCCCCTGCTGGAATTACCTTCTACCCAGCCGGAGCTGATTCAGCACAGTTGTTTTATTAGTTTCTTCCTTATCTTGGGAGTTCTGCCAAATGTCCTTGGGGCCCATAAATTCTGCATTCTCTGTGTTCACCATCAGTGGTACATCCTTCTTCCCAAGCCCAGTTAACCTCCCCCTGGGTCTGAGATCATTGAAGCATGTTCAGCCCTAAACCTTAATGAGGCGATTCTACCCACAGGTAATTTGTTTTTCTAACACATGAACATCTCTCAGAGCTTGTTAGCTGCTATCTGTTTCACTGATTAAATCTCCTTGTTGATTAGGCTTGAAAGTATGCAAAGATCAAACATCAAAGAACATCCTTTCTTAAGAAAATTCAGTGGCTCTACCAAAAAGGTTTACCTACAGACCATTTCAAAATCTAAATATATGAAAAAAGTGAGGTTGTTGCAGCTACCCACATGTCATTTTTGATTAAATCCCCTCCACTCTTTCAAACATAGAAATTCAGCCTATCTTAATTTTACTTGGTGATTAATTGTATGTACTTCATGATAACAGATACAGCCTCATTAGTACTGTTTACAGTGCCCATCCATGACATGACAGAAGGGAGCTAAGAAATAATTTAATCTCACGTAAATGAGCAAAAATAGCCACATCCGAAAGTTCAGCGCAAAATTCTGACCTGTGAAGCAAGCTTGTTTGGAAATCAGCATAACAGAAAGTGACCATTTGACAAATTGCATAAGGTTCAGTTTTCTTAATAGACAATATTATTCCAACAGCTTTCCTGCTCCCCAGCTGGGTTACACAAGTAGCTTCCCTTGTTTCCTGTATCTGGGGCACTGGTTTTCCGTCCAATCCCAAGGATACATGGACTTTTGAGGGATTGCAAGTGGTAGCTAATAAAGCACATACAAAGTGTATGCATGATTCCTGATATTCCTAAGTGGTCTGGCCCTCTTCTGAGAGACATTTAGCATTCCAGTAATTTGGATTATTGGAAAAATCACCTGTCTAAAGGGCTAATTAATAGGAGCAATGACTGCAGCTTGTACTGGAAATGTACAACACCCTATTTTATTGACTGTAAAGCAAAAGAACAGAAGCAAACATGAATAATGTCGCTGTACTGACAAGGTCTGGATGGAAATAATACATATAGTTTTCTTTGCTGATTTCCATTTTAAATAAATTGCCCCATCTATTCAGATGCCCAGTCCAAGTTCAGCATTTAACAGTTTACCAGCTCAAGTAAGCAACAACAGCCAGCCTTTTCCACAGAATTTTTATGCTGCCAGCATCCTTCCATTCCCCTCAAAGTCAGGGTGGGAGTAGTTGTCTGTTGATATTTACTGAATTGTCAAAACTGTATCAAAAGAAGAAAAGGAGTAGTGGTGGGGGGACAGGTTGTATCACTTCCTTGACTGTCCAAAGGGGCTGGTCTCCAGTAAAACTCCATCTGGGACCAACTGGTCCCAGTCCCAGTGGAGCCAGACCAGCCTAGCATGAGCAAGTGCCTTACTAAGGCAGTGATTCCAGAGCTTATTTCAACTATTCACCTATTCTCAGTTGCCTGGAGGCTGCACCCTCACCTTCAGCTCATGAGACTCTCATATATAATAAGTCCTTGCTTTAAGGCACCTCATTAAGTCCTGGATCTCCTTTTAACTACATGCCTGTAAATCAACAGGCTCTCTACTGCAGTCAATAAACCACATGAGCAGGGGTTAGTTCTTAGCATCTGGCTCAAATCCACCTCTATTTTGGCTAATTGATACCTCCAAGTGAATAACTGTGTAGAAACGACCTTTGGTGGGTAGAGACTTAAATCTCAGAAAAGTGTTCCTGATTTTACTAACCCAGGCTGCTGCCTTCCCAGAAAAGCCAGCCTCCTGTTCCCAGCATAACTAAGAACAGAGGTATCTTTCAACAACACTATTTTCTGGTTCTTTCTTTTCTACCAAAGCCTATTGGCAGCCAAAAAAAGGCTGGATGACGTTAAACAGATCTTTTCTCTGAACAAATCTTAGCTAGCATCAGGCCTGGAAATTCAGCAGCATCCCAGAGATGACCTTGAAAGGAAATAGTTTTGCTTTGCCCAGCTTTGAGCAGAAGCAATTGAACCTGCCTATACGCACTGCACAAAAGCCTGTTAGCAGGCACAAGAGAGCTGAACCCGTCAAATGCCATGTTGTTGGCTTGCTGCAGCCATCCACCAGCACCACAGCACTCCAAGAACATGTGACAGCCTGTAGCATGTGGATTGTCAGGGCAGGTGATGGGAAAGTTTCTTTAGGCCTTAGACCCTGTGATTGAGGAAAGCTTCTTCCAAAAAGCAGGCAGTCATAAATCAAGGGGCAGCTTTCTGGCTCAGCAAAGACAGCATCACCTTAAGTGACACTGATAAACGAGGCTGTGAGGTTTGCTTTGCTACGCTACCTTCTGTTTAGCTTCCTCTGAAATTTAAATGCATAAAATAACATTAATATAAAGAGGAAGCCAGGTGTGAAATGAAGCAATTCAGATGCAGTGGTTCATCACAGAGTTGTTGGTATAAAGTGGAGAATAAAAGAATATTCCAAGTTGGAAGGCACCCACAAGGATCATCGAGTCCAACTCTGAAGTGAATGGCCTGTACAGGGATCAAACCTGTGACCTTGGCATTATTAACACCATGCTCTAATCGACTGAGTCTAAAAAGTCATATGAATTGGAGAATATCTAGGTATAATTTATTTATGGGTCAGTTTGTTCTGAGCCACACCCTATCCCCTGCAGAGAACAATTTATCTATATTAATTGCCAGCTTTCATGAAACACTTGGGAAATCTTCTGCGCTGAAAGTCCAGCCCAGACCCTGATCTCAGCAGAGCTGAGTGATGGCCACTGCTGCTCACCTTTGCTATCCCTCAGTTGGGAGCCACCTGGAAATAGCCAGTTCTCAGTGCCTAGGGAGGGGTCAGTGGGATTCCATTCTGGTTCCTGGCAGCTTCATGGGGAAACTCTGCAGGACCACAGAGGGAAATAAGTCACTCTGTTCAGCTCTGAGGTACAGTGGAAGAGAAGGAAGAGATGGAAACCATGACTTTCATGGGAAATACAAGGAAAACATTCATTAGCACCACTGCTAGTAAATGCTGTAATTCTTTGTAGGTTTGAGACAGGCAGGTGAATAACCATGTCTCATTTTAAAACGACTATGTCTTAATGAAAGTACCAAAGATTACCTGAAAGATCTTACACAAAATAATTAATTTTAGGGATACAAACTAAGTTGTGAGTTGTGTTTTAAAGGTGCCTTGGCTTTTGAGTTAGTGAGATACAAATTTGGGGAAGCACACACAAAAAAGGAAACAAAAATCCATATTGTAAAGAGGGAAATGAACTCCACTCAGAAAGCTTAAATGTCATTTACTTACAGTAGAAGTAAAGGTTATGTAAAGATTTAAAGAAGAAAAAAGTTTTCAAAACATACATAGACTTCTGGTAATATCCCCAACATCTTCCAGTAGCAGCAAGCTGGAATCTCTGCCCAAATTCTATCCTTATTCCTTCTTTCTTCCATCCCCCTAGCTCTTCTCTGGTAGCAGTAGTGCCTGGCCATGGCATCTCATCTTTGTTAAAGCAAAATCCAACCCTACTTGCCTTACTGTGTTAGATCTGAATCACAGAATCCCAGGATAGGTCAGGTTGGAAGAGACCACCGTGGGTCATCTGGTCCAACCTCCCTGCTCAAGCAGAGTCATCGCAGAGCACATGGCACAGGATGGTGTCCAAATGGCTCTTGAATACCCCCAGTGAGGGAGGCTCCACAGCCTCTCTGGGCAATCTGTCCCAGTGCTCGGGCACTGCTCAGTGAGGAACCTCTTCCTCGTGGTCAGGTGGAACTTCCCGTCCCTCAGTTCCTGCCCGCTGCCTCTTGTCCCATTGCCCGGCACCGCCGAGCAGAGCCTGGTCCATCCTCTGAGCCCTCCCTGCAGACACTGACACACACGGATGAGGTTCCCTCTCAGTGTCTCTTCTCCAGCCTGAACAGGCCCAGCTCCCTCAGCCTTTCCTCAGAAGGGAGGGGCTCCAGTCCCTTCATCATTTGCCACCCTCTGCTGGACCCTCTCCAGGAGCTCCTTGTCTCTCTTGTCCTGAGGAGCCCAGAACTGGACACAGCACTCCAGATGTGCCTCACCAGGGCTGGGTAGAGGGGCAGGATCACCTCCCTGACCAGCTGGCAAGGCACTTCCTAATGCAGCCCAGGATGCCATTGGGACTGGGCCACAAGGGCACTGCTGGCCCATGGACAGCTTGTTGTGCACCAGCACCCCCAGGTCCTCCTTCCCAGAGCTGCTTCCCAGCAGGTCACCCCCAGCCTGTGCTGGTGCCTGGGGCTGTTCCTCCCCAGGTGCAGGACCCTGCACTTGCCCTTGCTGAACTTCAGGAGGTTCTTCCCTGCCCATCTCTCCAGCCTGTCGAGGTCCCTCTGAAGGGCTCACAGCACCCCGGGGTATTGGCCACTGCTCCCAGCTTTGTGTCACCAGTGAACTTGCTGAGCAGGCATCTGCTCCTTCATCCAAGTCATTGATGAATCAGTTAAACAATACTGGGCCCAGGATAGGACCCTGGGGGACACCACCAGTGACAGGCCTCTGGCTGGGCCCTGTGCCACTGATCACCACCCTGCAGGGTCTGCTGTTCAGCCAGTTCTCAATCCACCTCACCATCCACTCATCCAGACAGGACTTCCTGAGCTTGCCTACATAAGAGTGTCAAAAGCCCATCTGAAGTACAGATTAACAATACCCACTGCTCTCCCCTCATCCATCCAGATCGTTTTTTTGTTGTAGAAGGCAATCAGGTTGGTCAAGCCTAATGTACCTTCAGTGAATCCATGCTGACTACTCCTTCTTGATCACTTTCTTGACCTCCTCTGTATGGATGGAGATGGCCTCAAAAGGAGATGCTCCACCACCTTTCCAGGGATGGAGGTGAGACTGACAGGCTCGTAATTCTCTAGGTTCTCCTTGCCCATTTTGAAGACTGGGGTGAGATTTGCTTTCTGCCAGTCCTCAGGCACCTCTCCTGATCACCACAACCTCTCAAAGATCCCATCAGGGCCCATGGATTTGTGGATGTCAAGTTTGCCTGGGTGATCTCTAACCCAATCCTCCTTGACCAAGGGAAAGTCTTCCTTCCCCATTCCTTTACCCTGATCTCCTGGATCAGAGATTCCTGAGGGCTGATCTTGTCAGGGAAGACTGATGCAAAGAAGGTGTTCAGTAACTCTGCCTTCTCTGCATTCTATTTGCCTCTTACTTGTTAAATCAACAGCGTGACTGCAGAGGAAAGTTAGAGGCCCCTTGCTGGAATTACATCAATTTGCAAGTTCAGTGGTGTCTATTTGGAGGGAGCAAGTAACTATTTTAAGATTGCTGGCATTCTCAGAAACAATTTCTGGAGAGAATTTCTATTTACATTAGTGTTACTACTCTGCATGATTACTTCCCACAAGAAATATGGACTGTTTAGCAATAAACCAGTCACCATTTTTCCACCAAAGGAATGCTATGCAGTCATTCGAGGCTGATTCCTTTGGACCCATTTATTATCTGGGTTCCTTGCTTTGTACCAGGGTTTAATTTTTCTTCCAGCTGGGCTCTGTGTTCCTTCTTGGCACTTTTAAAGATCCTTATAAAGTATCTTTGTACTGCACAATTAGATCATTTGTTAGAACAAAGACATGGAAAAATCGACTGTGGCTGGTTTTGTCCAACAAAGGTCCATGACAGTCTCCAGTAATCTGTCTCTTCTACAGTTCAGAGGTTCTTGAGATGAGGGTAGACTGGTGGGTTTTTTGTTGTCTGATCTACTTCTTCCCCTTCCAAACTCTTCTCTGTTCTGTGCCTGGTCTCTGGGTTCTCAGGCTGGACTGGGCAAATGAAGAAACCTGTGGAAACAACCAAGGAACAGTGGTGGAACAGTGTTGAAAGAGTGCACACCACTGTGGCTGGTGGCGTGGCTGTGTCAGGAGAGCCCTGGGACACAGAACCCAGCCTGGCAGCACAGATCAAAGGGACAAGGATGCTTGGGAGGCCATTGGCAGCATGCAGCCATCGTGCCTTGCACGTGCAGGCCAAGCAGGTTATGGGGTCCTCTTGTAAAGTTATAAATCAGAGTTTTTGTCTGTTTCCTGTTCATGCAAACACACTCCAAAGTCCAGACTAAGAAAATGAAACCCTCCCAAAAACAAGCAGAAAGATGGGAAAACAGAACAGTGAGACCATCAGAGCAGTTCTGCAGGCTGCTTGTGGTTCTAAAACCCTGGCAATACAGGCAAGAGGCATCTTGCTTTCGTTCTGTGGCCTATCTTTAATTCCCTGTTACACAACACAATAGTCCAGCCCCGATGGAGAAAATTGCTGCACATACAGTGAACTCCCACGAACAATAAAATGCAGCTCAGTCCTGCTTATTCATCATATCCCCATGACCTTGAGATATTTTAAAAGACAATGAAAACACCTGAGACCTTCAAGTCTGAAAAGCTCTATACACACAGGAATTGCTTCTTTTTCAAGAGGGGTTTGTTCAAAGTTAACAAAGTGTCTATTAGGCATGCTAAAAAGTGAGAGCAACAGATAAGGAGCAAACAGCATTTCCTTGCATCAAAAAGTAGGTCACATCTAGAGCCTTTTTCTTCCCAAACTTGAGGTGCTTCTGCTCTCCTTCCTTTCTTCTCCAGATCTTTCCCTGAACCTCCTTGAGAAGACAAAGACCTCCTTTTCCTGCTCTAAATGAGGAAAATACTTTTCCCAGCCCACTCTGTATCTCTGCAATTTGTTTAAATCCTCCACTGACTGCCACGTATTTGACAAGAAAGAGAACATGCGGCAGCAGAGGTGATATAAATCATATTGCATGAGCCTGGAAAGAACTACACCCATCATTGCTGCCAGGGAATTTCATGGCAATCCACTCTTGTCCATCCTCACCTTCAGCTCTGCCAACAGGGATCTCCATGGCTGAAGAGGGATACCCTTGAAGGTGGTGACATGAGTAAGGCTCTGGCAAAGATGGTTATATTCTTGTATGTTTTGTCCTTTAAATATAAGAAGAGGAAGGTTACCCTGTTTTGCACTACATGGTGTGTGGGAGCACCTGAAACACCGGGACCGTTCCTGGGGAGTGCTGCAGTGAAGCAGCAATGGATAGTTTCTAGCTAGGCACTGATTGGAATGGAAAAGCCAGTCATTTAGGATGGTATGTTAATTTATCTCCACTGGATTTCTTCAGGGACCAATAATATTGATTTAGAACTTTGTTCTGACGACAGCTGAAAGGTGTGAGCTGGGAGAATTTTCTGTGCCTTGCCAACTGCTTCTCCTAATTACTACCTGCAATTGCAGCCTGGAGTTCTTGCTCCTTTTTCACCTTGAGTCTTAAGACAGGATGCTGCCAGGGTCTGAGCCATCCCTCTTGGTGTCCTGCACCAGGACCTCACTATAGCCCTTGACATGTTCTGAAAGTTAATTTGGAGCTGCTTTCAGTATAGAACAGAATACAGACTTAACATCTGGGTTTTGCACAGCCTAGAGTACAATGTAGATGTTATTGGTGGGTTGTGGGGGAAACCAAGAAAAAAGAAACAAAAAAACCAAAAAAGCCACCCCACCACCAAAATAAAAAATCCCTGAACCTTGTATTTTTCCTAAGAGCAGAGAGGGCTTGTCCCATGGGTAGAAATAGCCAAAGACACTGCCTTTCAGCACATCAGGTTGAGTTACATCTGTTTGTGCCATACACAACTGCACAAATTCCCTCTCTCCTTGCAGTTAAAGGGGTTGATAGCTGTTCCTCTGCTCCCTCTAAAACCTGTGAGCATTTTTAGTTCCCACCTGTGGTGAGACAGCACTGCCTTGGCTCCTCTGTACAGCCAGTCCAGATATTAACTGGTCCAAGTAGGATGTCCCACTGGGAATTCACCTCTGATAGAGCCTGAAACACAAAACAGCCTCCCTTTTGTGGGCAAAGATGCCTTTCTGACACAGGAATTGTTTTCTATATGAGAGCACAGTGTTATCCACTTATGTTCTATTTTAATGGTTTCATTTGTCCTGTGAAATTCTTGCAGCAGGAGAACTGGACACAACACACCAATTTTCTCTTATAATACGAATCATCAAAGTTCCTAAGTTTCATCCTTTGGCTTTGTAGGCAGAACTAGAGAGCATGGAACAGACACAAGCACATTCTCCTGATGCTTTGCCGTGTTCCACCTTGCAAAGTGCTCCTGAACCACAGGAGGCTGATTTTACAGCTTAGGAGGCATTGTCTGAGCAGAAGCAGCTACTGCTTATTTTGGGGATGGGATGGGGGTGGGGCTTGATATTGTTAATCTCCTCCTTAGGGATTGTTCAAATTTGCAGTATCTTTTTCCCTCTGAAATGAGAAAAGCATGAAAAGAAGGCATCAGGTCCTCTGCTAATATGCTTGATGTTGTCTGCTGCTCTCCTTGAAACTTTCTCTTCTTTGAAAATAGGAACTGTGCAACCCTGTTGCATAAGAAGAATGTCTTGCAGACGTTGAAATAAGTGTAACTGGTGCAGAGCTACTTGGCTGATTCTGCAGAAAACCAGAAGCAGTGGCTTGCAGACAATAAATGCTCCCCTTTCATCTCTACTCAGAGATCTAAAGCTGATCTCTTCAGTGCCACAACTGCTGACTGCTTTCCTCCCGAAGAAACCACCTCAGGGAGGAGAAGAAAATTCCTTGCATAGTGAGCTGCCTACAGAGGTACAGACAGACACTTCTGATCACACTTTTTAAATCTCCCTGGCTGGTTGTGGGCAGATCCTCTGATTTTAACAACAACAACAACAACAACAACAAAGCTTACTCCATATCATCTTTTTAAAGACAGAGATGAACAAAAATTGGCTTTATCTTACTCTCTACAGTTTTGGGTGGTGGGATCAGTAGGATCTTATCTCTCAGACCTTCCTCATCAAACCTTCCTCATCCAAGACTCACTGGTGATTACTTAACCACCTGAATTAGCTGGTGGAAGCTGTCTTTGCTCTAGAAACCTCCCAGAGCTGTACTGAGATACTAAGAAGGTGGCTGGATTGTGATTGTACTGCCTAAAGGGGATGTTATGGAGAACTTTTATGACCAAAAAGACAACAGGACTTTTTCTTGCAGATCTGATAAGGCATCACACAGACCATTTGCTGAGGAGCTGACAAAGACAAGCTGCAGTTTTCTGTTGCTGTTGTGCAGAAGGTTGCAGGGTTTTATTGCAAGGCTCACTTCTTCCTATCAACTTTGAAAGGTCATGGAGAACAGGAAAAGTGCTCAAAGAGTGGAGAAAAGCCAGTGTTACTCCCATCTTCAAAAAGGTCAAGAAGGAGGACCTAGGAAGTCACTGGCCAGTCAGCCTCACCTCCATCCTTGGAAAGGTGATGGAACAGATGATTCTGGATGTCATCACCAAGCATGTAAAAGAAAAGAAGGTCACTTGGAGTAGTCAGCGTGGATTCACCAAGTGGAAATCATGCCTGACCAATCTGATAGCCTTCTGTGATGGCATGACTGGCTGGGTGGATGAGGGGAGAGCAGTGGATGTTGCCTGCCTTGACTTCAGCAAGTCAGGACAGAGCTGGACCTATTTAATCTAGAGAAGACTGAGAAGGGATCTCATCAGTGCATATAAATATCTGAAAGGTGGCTGCCAGGAGGATGGTGCCAGGCTCTTTTCAGGTGCCCAGCAATGATAAGATGAGGAGCAAAGTCCATAAACTAAAATACAAGAAGTTCCACCTCAACATGAGGAACAACTTCTTTACACTGAGGCTGGCAGAGCACTGGAACAGGTTGCCCAGGGAAAGGAGTCTCCCTCTTTGGAGACATTCCAAACCCACCTGGATGTATTCCTGTGTCACCTGCTCCTGCCTTGGCAGCAGGGTTGACTGGATGATCTCCAGAAGTCCCTTCCAACCCTAACTATTCTGTGATTCGGATTCCACTTGTCTCTTTGCTCTATGAAGAAGAACCTGCAAAGGTTAACGGCACAGAACACCTGCTGTGCTCTTGCTGCTGTCCCTGTCCCAGCAGTCGGCACCTGCAAACAGGTACCTAGAAAGAACACATACCCTGGAACCAATGTTTTGAGAGTCTCTGTTTCAGCTCCATAGGGAGTTGGGGCTGCCCTACCAAGCAGAATTTGCTGCTGTGAAAAAGCAGAGCATCACCAAAGCTTGAGAAGCAGTATGTTTGGGTTTATCTGGACCAAAGCAAATCAAGAGATTAGAAAACAATCTTAGCTTTTTCTTTCTTTTCCCGTTGTACTCCTTCATCATCCCAGCATCCTGAGCACCTTTGAACTCCTGAAGCCCTTCAGATTGCTCCATTGCTCTGTCATTTCACTGCCACTCTTAGAAGTGATCTTGGTAGTGGGTCTTTTGTACAAAAGGTATTTAAGGGTCCATTTGAAGCTGTGGACCTCAGGATTTCACTGTATAGCAGCAGAGGCAGGATGGCCCATGCCAACCTAGACTCTAAATCAGTGTGAGTGTTAAATGAACCCCGCAAGGGACAATGTCCAAGGTATCAGAGGCACGTCTCAGGCAGGGCCAGACTCTTTGCTGGCATGAACAATACTGCAGCCTTTCAATCCTGCACTCCATTACTGTGCACAAAATCCAGCCTGAGCTCCCTTCTACTTTCTGCTAGGAAAGCAGCTCAGAGTCACTGCAAAATTGAAACTGTGCAACTACAAAGCTAGGAAATTAATATCTGGAATATCCCTTTAGGCTACTGGGTGCCCTTGCTTAGCACTGCAGTAAATGCAGGGAAAAAAGAGAGGGTGAAACTCACTTCACTTACTTGAAAAAGTTCTGAGTAATTTATTTAGTTGAGTGTTGAGTTTTGATGAATAATGTGCCTGTCTTGGTGAGAGAAGCACAATCACATACTGTGAGGGGAAGCCATGGAGCAGGATTCAATCGGTATATGGGATGCCAGCAGGGAAATTAACTGCAAAGAATGGACTTTTTTCAGTGACCCCAGTAAATCTGCCTGTACCTTTCGTCTGTAACCACCACTGGGTACCCAGCCCAAGAGCATGATGTGCCAGTAAACAGGCAACAATAGCAGCCGAGAGGTAAATATTGCACAGCTCAGGAGGCTGCTGGGCATGCAGGTCCTGCCAGCCATGTCCTCACGCTGGGACCAGCTCCCCATCCCCACTGCAGCCAGTCCTCCCTGGCAGCAGGGAAGTTTGTGAGATGTCCCTGCTCAAGGGGAGAGCTCAGATTGGGCTCATTCTGGTGGGAATATTTACAGAGTGAAGTAATTGGCTGCTAATCAACGGTACAGACAAGAGAGATGTGTCTTCATTTTGCACCTTCACTCCCCTCTATGCAAGCCAGGAGCTTTCCAGGTCGCAGGTTCATTGCAGGGCATGAGACCTATTGTTCCTTAGTCAGCCTGAACCAAAGCACAGCCTGGGGTCAAGCAAGTGCTTCTGTCACATCACCCCAGCCATCCAAAGGAGCTGTGCATTCCCCACCTAGGCACAACAGGGACACAAAGGTTTTTTTCATGCTTGTGCCCAGCAATGAGCATTTTTCAAAAGCAGCCTGCAATGCCCTAAACTTGCCTCTGACTGACAGGTGGCGGAAGCTCTATCAAAGGCATGGCTGGAGCATACTGGAGCCCCACAGAAGGAGTGGGGGAGGCATCTGGGGGCCCTTTCTCCTCAGAGTCATATCTTGATTTACAGCCAGACCTGCAAGACACTCCTGTTGATCACTACCTGACAAGTGTCAGCGGTTCTTGTCTGTGACCATTATCCCTTTAGTATAAAACAGCGGGGAGATTAAATAACCTGAAAATGCAGCCAGGCTTTGGTAGGGCTTGGAACAGCCCTTATGATGTCCTGGCCAGCTCTGCTTTATTCCATTTCCTCCACTGGCAGACAGCACGGCTCATTGTGCATGCAAGCGTATTCAAAAGTGTGACATAAATGAAATGCACTCATCTTGATGGAAACTACAAGAGCCCAAATGTGTCAGGGCCTTCAGTTGTTTTACAAGGTCCAAAGCAGAGGGAGGAGGTGCCAGCCAAAACCTTTGGTTTCTTCTGTCTCTCTCATTTTCTCTCTTTTTTAGAGGTTTCTTGGGAAATGAGGTAAGGGAAACACTGAAAGTCCCCCTTGGATCAGCTCAAAGTCTACAAAACCCCAGAGATCCTCCTGCTGACAGTTTCTCCCCCCACAGATGCTTCTCTTCTGAAGCCTGCCCTGCAGAACTGTGTTCTGACTCTGCTCTGCTTGCCTGGCACAAACCATGAAGCCCCCAGGTGCCTCAGCACTGGCACGGGATCATGCAACAGGACTCCCACATCCAGACCCTGGCTTTCTGAGGAATAATCTGGCATGTGTCAGCATATGCTCAGCTGACCTGCTCCTTGTACACAACCCCACAGACCTACACTGGATTCCCATGGCTTGCCAAATACCTGGGGGGATGGATGAAGGTCACCTGCCAATCAGTCCAGACTGGAGATGAGAAATGAAGGGAGAAGCTTAGCTGCCACAATGATCCAAGTGGGAAATGCTTCAGCTAATGTGTACTTCCAAGGCATCAGAATTCTAAGGTTTAGTTCTTTTTAGCAATCATCTGATCACTCCAGGGCCTCACTGCAGTACAGGTTTGGTAACAGGCATCTGTGGCTCTGAAAGTGGCGTGACCTAAATGTAGCAAGCAGAGAGAAAGAGGAGCAGGAAGCTGCTAGAGAGCTGGACAACGTTTTGTTCACATTAGTGACTACAAGTGAAGTCTCGTAACTCCCGGCCAGGCTCATCAGTCCATGCTGGCCATTCACACTGCATGTCAGCAATATCTTAATTCAGACATTTTTTAATTTTTAAATTTTAAATGCAGGACTTCTTATACAGTAACTTCATCTGTGTGTCATTTTTCAGAGGAACACATATCCATCAGGTGTGTTGCTTATATCTGGGAAGAGAGGACATATGTGTCAAGTGGGCACACATACCAGGGAAATGCTACTGGAATATAAAGTGTTTGAGAGTATAGGCAGTTTCAGTTCTTGTTAACTCTGTTGGATACATTTTCCCTGTGATCATATGGATAAAAGTTTCAGCTTGGAAGCCATCACAAAAACAAGGGCCTGTAAATGAGAATGGCTGCTGATGGAGCACATTTTTCTACATCTCCAGCCTGCACTTGAGGATCCTGTTACCTCTTTTGTCTTTCCTCATCCCAGCTGCTGCTTCAGTAATAAAACAATCTATAATAAATATATAAATAAATCAATAATTAATAATTAATAAAAACAATTAATAATTAATAAACCAGTAACTGATCAATAGATCTATCTATCTATCTATCTATCTATTTTTGCCTCTAGGATCTTGGTTATGACTTGTTGTGAGCAGGAAGGGTCTATAGCTTTGTGAGCCCAGGTATAGGAATCATACAGGGATAGCATG